>NC_051158.1:18518335-18818335 GCF_013339745.2 Dermacentor silvarum
TTCCTCATGTACAAATAACTGAAAACTCTCCTTGCCCACCGCTTTTCTGCCATCTCTCTCAATCGCTCCTCAAATTCTATCTTGCTGCTGGCTTCCCTGCCCTCGAATGACGTCCATCCCATGTCACCCTGTACCCCCTGATTTGGTGTATTTCCGTGTGCTCCCAGAGCCAGTCTACCTACCCCTCGCTGCTTAGCTTCCAACCTTGCTCGAACCTCTGATCTCATGCACAGGACCGCATTGCCGAAAGTCAAACTAGGGACCATCACCCCTTTCCAAATCCCTCTCACCACTTCGTACCTATTGTAATTCCACAGTGCCCTATTTTTCATCACAGCTGCATTTCTGCTACCTTTAGCCGTCACATATTTTTCATGTTCCGTTAGGTACTCAGCCCCATTGTTTATCCACACTCCAAGATATTTGTACTTATCCACCACCTCCAGCGTAACCTCCTGTATCCTATGCTCGCTGCCCTGATTATCATTAAAAGTCATGACTGCCGATTTTTCTTTACTAAACTTCAAACCTAAGCTATCTCCCTCTTTACCACAGATGTCCATTAATCTCTGCAAGTCTTCCTTGCTGTCAGCCATAAGTACAATGTCATCTGCATACATCAGTCCTGGTAATGACTGTTTAATCCATTCTCCCTGCTTGGAATAGGAAAGGTTGAAGCCAAGTCCGCTCCTCTCTAATTTTTTCTCTAATCCTTGTAAATACAGCATGAACAACAGAGGTGACAGAGGGCACCCCTGCCTAAGCCCCTGCTGTATCTCTATAGGCCCAGATACCTTGTTTTCCCATTTTATAAGCACCTTGTTACTTTTATAGATATCTTTTAAAAGATTTCTTACTCCATCTTCCACCTCTAGAGTGCCCAGTATGTCCCACAAATCCTTTTGGATTACACTGTCATATGCTCCCTTGATATCCAGAAAGGCAAGCCATAGGGGCCTGTGTTCCTTTTCTGCTATTTCAATACACTGTGTCAATGAGAACAGATTATCTTCTAACCTTCTTTGTTCTCGGAACCCATTTTGTAGTTCCCTCAGCACCTCCTCGCTCTCCACCCATGCCTGCACTCTGTCCTTTATAATCTGCATCACCACCCTGTAAACCACTGACGTCACTGTTATGGGACGGTAGTTGTTTATGTCGGCTTTGTCCCCCTTTCCCTTATATATCATGCTCATCCTGCTCAGTCTCCACCCGTCAGGGGCTTTACCGTCCATTATCATTTTGCTCACTGCCTCTCTTAATGCTTTCTTAGATTTTGGGCCCAATGTCTTATCAACATAATTGGGATGCCATCAGGACCTGTCGACGTGCTACTAGGAACCCTCTTCTCTGCCCTTTCCCACTCGCTTTGTGCCAGTGGAGCCACTGCACTGACTAGTCCATCCTCACCTGATTGAGCACATGCTATGTTTCGTTCTTTAAATTTTTCTGTCATCATTGTTCTTATATGTTCCATTGCCTCATCTCCCTCTAGTCGAACACCTTGAGCTGTAACTATAAACCTCTGCTCTAGGCTAGTCTTATTACTCAAGGAGTTGAGATGTTTCCAAAATTTCTTTGCTGCTTTTCTATCCTTTTTGTTTACTTCTGACAACCATTGGCTCCCCTTTCTTCTGATCTTCTCATTGATCAAATTGGATGCTTCCCTTCTACAGCTTAAGAAGTTGTTCCATTTTCTGCCTACATCAGCTTCTGGTTCACCCCTCTGCTTTGAATATCTGTGTTCCCTGGATGCTTCCTGGCGTTTCTCTATGGCCTTCTTAACCTCCTCATCCCACCAGCTCTTGGGTTTACGTCTTCTGTTCCCTTTTGTCCTGACTCGTACCTTAGTAAGCTCTAGCTCAAATAGTCCTGTTAAATTTGCATATGTCCATTCTGTTTTTGTGTCCTCTGAAATTACTTTCTCAATTTGCTGGGTTGCTATTTCAAGCTGCTTTTCCGAGTAAAATATCCCACCTGGTTGTTCATCTTGCCTCCTACCTACTTTCATTTCCCTTCTAAAACTCACCTTAATACGTTTGTGATCACTACCTAGACTTCTGGAGCCATATTCATCTATGCTCATTACATTTAGCCTATCGTGCATCCTATCTGACATTAGTGCATAATCTATCGTCGACTGCAGGCTCCCTACCTCCCATGTTATGTGCCCTTCACAGCACGGTCCGTACGGCTATCGCCGTCTGGTGGCCGCCAGCGGAAGGCATCATTCTCCGTGCCACCGGAAAGCCCGCGGTCGGCACACTAGTAAGTATATTCTAGGCACTATACCAGAGGTTTAGCTCACTCGGCATGCGCGAGATTAAATACCGACCACAACATCGCCCAAAGTTAGCGGTATAGAAAACATTATGCTGGCAACTCTGGCCTGCTCTCTAAAACTAGCTCTTTCATGTACCCAGAATGGAGGCCGAAATTCTCTAGTCAAGTGGACCAGTTGAACAGGCGAAGTGAAACTCGCTGTGCATTTTTTTTCGCTGCTGCCCATATGATTAACGATGGACCCGCCAATGCGCATTGTTCTGTTTATAATATTTTCTGTGTTTGTTTGTTTTAGCCAGGATTGCGTTATTTCGCGAGCGCTCACATGAATTCACCCGTAGATTGTTAAGACTGTCAACAATCTTCGGCGATGCCTTATGTCGTGTGTGGCATGTGCGATCATTTGGATGAATCGTCTTGGTGGCGACGATTGTTGACCCTTTTTGTGTATGTAAGTGGTCGATTGTGCGTAATAAAGAATCGGTTAGTCGCATTAACCTGTGTGTGTGTTTATTTGACTAGAAATTTAGTTCGCTCCGCCGTAATGTTTCAGGCTCTTTCTATGTTCTCAAATTGCGCAATCTGTTCACATCTGTGCGCCCACTAACCTCATGATTCCAAAAAGTCACGTTAGAAACATGATCTTTCCGTTTTCTTGAACCAGTAAGCTGTTGCCGGTTAGAGCTACGGGAAGTCCGTGTGGCAGGTCGAAAAAGTAAGGCGACTGTTGCAATGCACCTGTAGATCGTGAGCGCGTTTGTCAACGCAGATTATAGGCTGACTTTATTTGAACTTGTGAATTGATAAGTCGCGCAGTGTGTGCTGCTATGAGATGCAGAATATGCAAAGGCACAAACGGAACCGAGATCGAGTTTTCTGAGACGTGCAAAATTTTTACAATAATCGGTTCAGGTCAGCCTGCTAGCTGGAACCATGCAGTGCTGATGACATGCTGATTGCAAAATAAACTGCACCACCATAAGCTTAGCAACTGCCTTGCGGAATAGATAGCATTACATCTGCTAAATGTTTTGAGCATCGACAAGATCGAACGACCTACAGAACGCTGATTTACGCACAGCAAGATATGTCAAGGACGGGTGGATTGGGCCAGGGAAGCTAAGAAACCACCACAACAAACAGGTGGGAGGGCAGGTAGGTGAATGGCTTTGAAGTCCACGCAGAAACAAATATAGGAATGCTAGGCGCCGCCACGCCATTCAAAAATCAGGTGAATGTTGAAGGGTGCGACAGTGACTAACGTAACAGAAAATAATTTTAAGAATGGGGGGAGGGGGGGGGGGGGACCGTATAAAAGGCGTCAAGAACGATTCGAGAGAGCGTCTCGTCACTGCCCGATCGCTCAGCACCAGACGGCCGTGGCCAGTCGCCTAGCTGAGGCTCACCTACCCTGTCGTTACACGTGCTAACTTAGATTTCTCATAAATAAATGCAACATAGTTTCATTTCTCTTCAGAATAAGCTGCAAGTGTAAACCACGCGCCCACGTTCATCTCCTGCGTGCACACACGTTGAAATCTGGCGTACGCACGTACGAGGAGGGGGAGGCGATAAGAAGGCGAGCGCGCACGCAGTCGCGTGACTTCACTAGGGACATCTCCGCCTCGCAAATCTAGGGAACCGCACAAGACGAGATCTGACAACACTGGTGTGTTCTGGTGGGGATTTAGTCGCTCCCCACTCGGCATGACGGTGCTGACGACAGCTTTTTAAATAGAAACTTTTAGATACATCGAAAGGAGTTGCATCGCAACAAACGAATTCCGCGGGAAAGCTCTGTTTTCTTTTTTCTTTTTTTTTTCAATTTTATCTTGGTTGAAAAACAAAACAGTTGTTTTCCGAAATTTTCAATGTTGCTTTCAACCTTACATCTCAGCCATAGCGCACAGCCTGCATGACTTTGAGCCGCTTTCTCCAAACAGAAACAGTCGCTTCGCACCTCTTGGGCGCAAAGCCACACAACTCGGCCCCCTCGCTTCAACCATGGCGTGTCGTGCATCCTCCGGGCGCGTCTCCACGCCCCGAGCCACACTTTTGCTATGACCTCCGAGATTCATGTGGCAGAACACCCTCCGGCGACAATTTTAAGTACCCCAAAGATGGCGATCCTGGCTCGGAGAAAACGAGCATAGAACGGAAGTGCATTCGATAAAGCGCTACACCGCTAGATATGGCGCTTATCTGAACGCTCGTGCATGTTCATAAGTTCGTCAAATTCACGCCACGAAATCACGCAGTTCCGAATCTCGAAGGCGCTGCCAGCCTCGCTTACTCGTCAGTTCAGACCTGTTGCCGCACCGCGGCGCGACTCGCGCTCGCAGCTGGGGGTCCTTGAACCACGACACCCCGTGCTCCATTTCCTTCATTCTTTCTTATTTTTTCAGCCCCTCCGCAGTCACCGACGCCAGCGTTTCGAGAGGCCCCGGGCTCGAAGAAAGCCCGGGGCCCTGACCGCTTTCTCACTCACTCTCTACCTCTCGGTGTCACCGCATCGCTGCCACGCCTCTCCCACTTGAGAGCGCGGGTACCGGGCCCGCGCCCGAGAAGTCAGTGGGAACAAAGAATGCTGGGGACGCTCGCGGAGTTTGCACAGATGCGATCTCCTACGATATACTATACGCTGTGCTCCATTTTAACGCCTTTGGGCGCCTCATTTGAGCTGCGTTGATAAACGACATTATTAGCCTTCTATATAAGTGCTTCGATTGTCATCTGCCGTGGCTGGTTTAGAGATATTTCATCTTTATGGGGCGCTATCTAGATATCTGAGATTCGCAGCTTCATACTTTATTTCAATGTGAATTCTCTTCCGAGCCGTGCCATAAGCGATGCGGAAAAAAAGATAGAAATCGTTTTGAGGCACAACATGGTGAGAGCTAAATGTTGTGAGAGCAAAATTAGCATTTAGCATAACATGTATGTTGGTGGACCTCAAGGTCCGCCGGCTACCACGCTGTCTTGATGAAACAGAGGCGGCACATCTTAAGCGCGTACTCTTCTTTTAATGGAACAGCGAACTATGAAAAGAATGGCTTCATGCCCTCGAGCGAGCAGAGCTCGTGAGGCGCAAAACGATGATGATGAACGATCGTCTGCTAGACGTATGAAAGAGGAAGTTCCAACATCTTCCTGCGCCCAGCAGATGGCGTTGTTCAATTTCCAATGGGTAGAGAAGTTGAACAGGGCGTCTGGCTTCAGATCCGCCCGGCAAACGCAGTGAACAGGAGCAGACCTTTCCATCACGTCCGTTATGTAGTTCCAATATTCTTGCCATCATCCAAACTTGCCGAGGAAGTTTTTTTTCGCCGACGAGAACTAAATTTCCTTCCTTCAGCAAGTCGGTGCGTTTCGCTTTGTTAACGGCAAAGTTTCTCAATTCGCCTAGGTATTCTTTCTGCCAGCGATCACAAAAGGTTTTCAGGTCTTCTCGTTTTTTCGACAGTCTGTTCAGCTGGACTTCGCTGTTAGTATCCACCGATGCTTCCTAAGGTGGTATAGATGTAATTCTTCGACCTACTAGGAAGCTTGCTGGGCAAAGTGGGTAAGGCTCATCAACATCATTATAGACGAAGGTTAGAGGACGTGCATTCAGCACGGCCTCTACTTCGGTTAAAAGCGTACTGAGCTTAGTATAGCCTACGAGTCTTCTTCCGAGCATTTTTCGCAAGCAGTGTTTCACAGAGCGTACTAGTCTCTCGTAGAAACCTCCCCACCAAGGAGCGCTTGGGCACAGAAACTTCCACTGCATTTCCGATGCTGCTAAAAAAAGGCATTGTGTCTGGGTTTCTAATAGTTTTCCAAAGCTTCCCAGTATTTTGGACGTCTTCACAAAAGTACGGGCATTGTCGCTGTACATGATCTTTCATATTCCTCTTCGTGAAATAAATCTCCTGAATGCAAAGAGGAACTTTTATGTATGGCCCGAGTGACAGCGCAAGTAAATAGTGCAATATAAGCACGTCGATGACCACTTTCCTTGACGTATAATGGTCCAGCAAAGTAAACTCCTGTGACCAAAAAAGGGTCTGCTTTGGTAAACCTGTCTTCTGGTAAAGGAGGTGTTTCTTGCTGTACTGGTTTTGCTTGCAGCCGCTGACATACCAGGCATCGACGTATGGTTTTCTTGACTAGTTGTCTGGCCTGTGGAATCCAAAATCGTTCACGAATCTGAATCAGTGTATCTCATACGCCGCCATGGAGAAACTTCATATTTGCTTTTTGGATAGTCAGCGTTGTAAAGTGAGTGTCTTTCGGCAAAAGAATCAGATTCTGACTGCCATAGTTCTCGTTTTTGCTGTTAGCACGACCTTGTACACGAATTAATCTGTCCTTGTTGAAGAAAAGTTGTACGTGCTCAATCTGGCTCAGCAAGGGAATAGACGTTTTCCGAAAGGCACGTCAGTTCGTTGCTGAAATGTCTCTTTTGCTCGATACGTATCAGGTAGAATTCTGCCTCTTGAAGTTCTTCATGCATCCCAATGGCATCTTCTGTTGTGTCAGCTCCAATCAGAAGGTCGTCCATGTACATGGATTTCTGAAGAAGTAGAGCTGTCGTTCCTCGGCGCACCGAAAATGATGTTGCGACGTGGCCATCAATATAAAAGGACTTGAAGTGGCCCCAAATGTTCAACCTCCACATTTCTTGTTCTGGTGAAGGTTGGTTTGTCCGAGGAGGCTCTGTAAACCAGATGAATCGCAGTGAATCTGTCCTCCTCGTGCAGGCCGACTTGAAGGAAGACCTTTTCAACGTCTGCTGTCATAGCGACCTTGTATCGCCGGAAACGCAAAAGTAGGGCGGCTACGTCTGGGTTTAGGCTCGGCCCGGATTACCCATTTTTGTTCAATGATGTCGCTCCACGTTCATGCGAGGATGCGTCGAAAACGATGTGAATCTTTGCTGTAGTCCGGTCCTTCTTCCAGACATCCACGAATGGTCTTGTCGTACCTTTCCAACAGGCTGCGGTCCTTGCTGAGTTTGCGCATCAAAATGCCAAGGCGTTTAGTGTCGACAGAGAAATTGTCTGCTAAGTCCGCCGTTTTCTTCCAAGGAAGTCGAACTTGATAACTACCGTCCCTTTTAGTTATATTTTTGTCGAACTCTTGTAGCGTCAGTTCACTATCGAGCAGGCTTTCCTCATCAGCTCCGACACCTACACTTTCCAGGTCCCAAAATCGCGAGAGAACCTCCGAGACAGTGTCCTCTTCTACGCAGGTTCGGAGCACAATGACGCTGTAACAGTGAACAATGCTGCCTGGGAAAGGAAGAGGACCTTGTACAGCCCATCCTAATTTAGTGTGCACCGCTTTTAGATGCTTCTATTTCTTCCACACGGTTTTCACGTCGCCAGTCGCAAGTTGCCAGTAGCAGTCTGAACCTATATCTACAGAATTTCCGTTATCTCCACCTAAAGAGAGGGCTCGTGTATCGCATCCAGTTTCTTCCATCTTCTTTATAACTTCTTCATCTGGAATGGGAATGTGCTCGCTACAGATGTCTTCCACTTCTAAGGCTTCGATTTCAATAAGGTTTTTCTGTCTTTTCTGGGAAGACGATCACGCGAACTCTTCTCATTGTTTTCTGAGTCTTCCGTCCTCCGAAAACTCTTACATTCACCGTTTCCTCTACCAGAAACTGACAGCCGAGTGCGCGTGATACATCTATAGTAATAAAGCTGCGCTGGCTTCCACCGTCGAAGAGTATCCTGTAATGCTTTGAAGTTGCCTGCCACTCTTGCTGTCAAGGACTGCAATAATATAACTGGGCTTGCTTGTTGAGAAAGAAGGTTAACTGCTGTCATTCTCTTCCTTCTTGAAGTCAGGGTTACACATCGAGGTGACATGACGTCGAGAACATCGGTCACATCTTCGTCTTCCTCTACAGTCCCTTGCCATATGACCTTGTTTTAGACAACGAAAACATCGTCCGGTCTTGGTGAGAATCTGCTTCTTGTATGTCAGACTCACTTCTTTGTTGTCGCAGACTTCAGCACTATGCTTAGATTATTTGCAAAACAGGCACAGGTCAGGCTTCTCCAACACACTTTGTAAAGCCGCTGTTGATGACACGTTGCGATGCTGAACAGTTCACGATGTCTCTATTTTTCTCGACTACTTCTGGCATTTTCGCAGACGTATATGTTGTCAGAGCTTCTCGGCACTGAAGTTGATGATCTAAGTACTCCAGAAGGCTTTGTAACTCTTTCTCTGCTTTCGACATCCGGTGCTCTGAGTCAACTTCCACTTCATTCGTTGATACCGCTGTGGACGCTTTCGTCGGCTTGTAAAGCTCATGAAATTTAAGCACTAAGTCTGGCGGTAATACTCGTAAAAAAATCTCCCCTAACATGGAACAGTACGTTGAAGGGCCCGTTCCAAGAGCTTTGAGGCTCCTTACATGCACCTGTACTTGATCATAGAGATCTCGAAGTTGCGTGATGTTCGAAGACGACGAGATAGGTCTCAAATCTAAAAGGCTTCGAAGGTGCTCTTGAACGATCATACTTTCATCTCCGAAGCGTTTCTTGAGAATATTGTTACGTAAAACGACACAAGGCGGGACTATTTACACTGTATTTACACTACACAGACACAGTAGCCAAGATGGTGGACAGCCACCAGCACCCGACAGAACCGTCTTCTTTGTCGTCTGCCCCTGGCAGAATGTGTCTCTCGTAGCATTACCCCCGGCGGTAGAAGCGCCGTCTCGGCGCACTTCAAACATTGTCGTCAGAAGGAGGGTGGTATGCTTTCAGTCTGCTGACGTGAACTATGTCACTGGGAGCGATCGCAGGTGGCAAAGTCGGAGAGACGGGAACAATCTCGTAGGTGACGTCCGTGACCTGGCGGATGATTCGGTAAGGACCTGTGTACCGAGATAACAACTTCTCGGACAGGCCCACACGACGGAATGGACACCACAGGAGAACTATAAGGCACCGGGTGAGAAGCGAACGTCGTGATGCCGTCTGTCATAGAGGTGCTTTTGGGTCGCTTGCGAGGCCGACGGCCTAGAGCTGGCGATCTGACGCACATGATCGGCACGAGCGATGGCATCACATGCATATTCGCTAGGCGGCGCGGCAGCAGCCGGAAGTAGGGTGTCCATTGGTAACGTCGGTTCACGGCCAAAGAGCATATAAAAGGGTGAATAACCGGCGGTATCGTGACGCAATGAATTGTAGGCGAAGGTCACGTAAGGCAGCGACAGGTCCCAGTCACGGTGGTCGGAGGAAACATACATTAAGAGCATGTCCGTGAGGGTGCGATTTAGGCGCTCGGTGAGGCCATTTGTTTGAGGATGGTAGGCGGTGGTCAACTTGTGCTGCGTTGAGGAGGAGCGCAAAAGATCGTCGATTACTCGGGATAAAAATGCACGGCCTCAAGCTGTGAGCAATTGGCTAGGGGCGCCATGGTGTAGAATAACATCGTGGAGCAAAAAATCGGCAACGTCAGTAGCAGTGCTGGTGGGGAGCGCTCGAGTGATTGCATACCTGGTCGCATAATCGATAGCAACGGTGACCCACTTGTTGCCGGATCTTGACTCAGGAAAAGGACCGAGAAGGTCTAAACCAACACGGAAGAATGGTTTGGTCGGGATGGAGAGTGGTTGAAGTAGACCAGCAGGGGGTGCAGCAGGACGTTTCCGACGTTGGCATTTATCGCAGGAGGTCACGTAACGTCGAACAGACCGGGCGAGACCGCGCCAAAAGAAGCGGCGCCGGACACGGTCGTACGTGCGGGATACTCCAAGATGACCAGCAGTTGGTTCGTCGTGAAGCTCATGCAGGACCGTTGAACGCAGATGTTTAGGCACAACGAGAAGCAGCTCAAGGCCATCGGACTGGACGTTACGACGGTAAAGTGTGCCATTCACGAGGGCGAACATGCGCAGTGAGGCGTCGTTAGGTGCCGATTCCAGCCGGTCAATGAGCGATCGCAAAGAAGCATCATGGCGTTGTTCGTCACCAAACTGGAGAAACTGAGACATGGACATAACGCAGGGGCTAGGTTCGGTTTCCGATCCGTCTGGTTGGTCAACAGGGTAGCGGGACAAGCAGTCCGCGTCCAGATGGAGGTGGCCAGACTTGTAGGTAACTGAGTAAGAGTACTCCTGAAGGCGCAGCGCCCAACGACCAAGTCGTCCAGTAGGGTCCTTCAGTGAGGAAAGCCAACAGAGAGCGTTATGGTCTGTGACAACAAGAAAAGGGCGGCCATAAAAGTAAGGACGGAATTTCGAAACCGCCCAGACAAGGGCAAGACATTCCCGTTCCGTAATCGAGTAACTGCGTTCAGATTTCGAAAGGAGACGACTTGCGTACGCAATAACACGATCAGTGCCGCGTTGGTTTTGGGCTAAAACTGCACCGATGCCGTGACCACTAGCGTCTGTGCGCACTTCTGTGGGAGCAGCTGGGTCAAAATGGGCAAGAATAGGTGGAGTCGTTGGGGCGGCGATGAGCTCAGAGAAGGCGTTAGCAAGTAGAGGACCCCAACAAAACGGGACGTCTTGCTTGAGAAGGTCAGTGAGTGGACGTGCGAGCGCCGCAAAGTTTTTCACGAAACGGCGAAAGTAGGAGCACAGCCCCGCGAAACTACGAACGTCATGGACAGACCGTGGAACGGGGAAATTCCTGACAGCGCGTACCTTCGCTGGGTCTGGTCGGACACCGGAAGCGTCAGCGAGGTGGCCCAGCACAGTAATTTGACGAAGAGTGAAGTGGCACTTCGAGGAATTGACCTGCAGGCCAGCTCGTCGGAAAATTGCTAGAATGGTCGAAAGCCGCTCAAGATGTGTTGCGAAAGCGATAGAGAAAATTATCACGTCGTCCAGGTAACATAAACACGTCGGCCATTTAAATCCTTGAAGCAGTGTGTCCATCATTCTCTCAAAGGTGGCTGGTGCGTTGCAGAGACCGAAAGGCATGACCTTGAATTGGTAAAGGCCGTCAGGGGTCACGAAGGCGGTCTTCTCGCGATCCAGGTCGTCTACAGCGATTTGCCAGTAGCCAGATCAAAGGTCCAGGGGTGAAAAGAAGGTGGCACCATGGAGGCAGTCGAGGGCGTCGTCGATACGTGGAAGAGGGTACACGTCCTTCTTGGTGATTTTGTTGAGGTGCCGATAACCAATGCAGAAACACCAGGAGCCGTCTTTCTTCTTTACTAATACGACGGGGGAGGCCCAAGGACTAGATGATGGTTCGATGATGTCCTTCGCAAGCATTTTCGCCACTTCTTTTTGAATAACATCGCGCTCTGGTGCGGACACACGGTAAGGTCGACGGTGAACGGACAAAAAGTCGCCAGTGTTGATTCGGTGGGTGACACTCTGTCTGACTCAGGGGTCGATCACGAATATCGAAAATGTCGCTGTATGAGGCCAAAACCCGGCAGAGAGCGTCGGCCTAGTCAGGCGAAAGGTTTGATCCAATAATTTTGCAAAAAATGCTGTCGTCAGAAATTGGTGACCGGGAAACTTCAGCTTCTTCAGGAGCAGTTATGGCGACAACCTTGACGTCATGGTCTCTTATAGCGGTGAGGTGGGCAAGCGACATCTTGTGGGGCAACACTTGGGGGGTCAGACCAAAGTTTAGTAGCGGGAGGAGCACACAGTTATCAGCTAATGTCGCGATGGTATGTGGCACAGTAACATTGCGCGTCAGGCGTACGTCAGTAATCGGAGTGACGATATAGTCGCCGTCAGGAACGGGTGGGGTCAATGACAAACACACGTACGTGACGGCTCGAGGCAGTAGGCGAACAAAAGCGGTGGGGCTTAAGCGGCTGACGGGCGTTTCGCAGGCATCTGATACAAGAGGAAGATCGAGACAGAGTGTTTCAGAAGAACAATCAATTAAGACCGAGTGTGCCGAAAGAAAGTCAAGGTCAAGGATAAGGTCATGGGGGCAGTGAGCAAGGACGGCAAAAAGTACGGCAGTGTGACGACCGGCAATGCTAACACGGGCGGTGCACATTCCGATCACGTGAACAGCACCACCATAGGCAACACGTATTGTCTGTGTCGTAGACGGCGTCATATTCTTCTTCAGGCGGCGGCGTAAAGGGGCGCTCATAATAGACAAGTGTGCACCAGTGTCGATCAGGGTGGACACAGGAACATTGTCGAGTTTGACTTCTAGAAGGCTATGGTGAGTGGGGAGTGTCAGCAGAGGATTTGCAGGGGACGACGGCATTGCAGCTTCACCTCCATAAGCTGCACTATCTAGTTTTCCGGCGGCGTGCTTCTAGAGAAGGACGGCGAGGAAAAGAGGCGAGGCTGCGGAGAGCGGGATTGGCGGCGTTGCGGCGACGGGGAGCGGGAGAAGCTGCGAAGAGGAGCAGTGGCGTCAGAGGGAAGAGGCTCGTGGGAGGACGACGAGTAGTAAGCAGGGGAACCAGCGGTTGGACGTCTGAAAGGAGTCTATAGAGTGCATGGAGGTCTGGCGAGATGCTTAGGTCCAACGGCGACGGCAATAACGAGCAATGTGCCCGGCCTGGTGACAGGAGAAGCAGATGGGCTGATCGTCGGGCGTTCTCCATTCCGCAGGGTTGCGGAAGGAGACAGGAGAGGTGTAGGATCGTCGAGCAGGTCCAGAGGAATAAGGCTGAGCGTCAGGACGAGTAAGTGGGCACGCCGATGGAAGGCCGTGATTGGCAAACTCCTGCCTTACTACAGCTTGAATGAGGGACTCTGATGGCTGCGTTGGGTCACTGGCGTGGGATGTAAACACGGGTGGTGGAATAGGTGCACGACAGGCAGCTTCAATCTCGCGACGAACAATACGCATAATGTGGTCACAGGTGGGCGGCAGGCGAACGGCATCACACGATGAACTTGCAGCCGTATTGGGCAGCCGGGTGAATCTCTGGGTTATACGGCGGCTCTTGGCATGTTCAAACCGCCGACACTCTTTGATGATTGTGTCGACGGTATCAACGTTGGTATACACGAGCAGGTTAAAGGCATCGTTGGCGATACCTTTGAGCACATGAGAAACCCTCTCGGACTCAGGCATGTGCTCGTCAACCTGGCGGCAAAGAGCGATAACGTCCTGGATGTAAGAGACGTATGACTCGGAGGATGTCTGCGCACGAGTCGCAAATTCATTCCGCGCAGCATGCTGCCGGCCAGTGCTGTCACCGAAAAGGTTGCGTATCTTCTCTTTGAAAGAGTCCCAGCTTGTAATGTCCGCCTCGTGCGTCTCGAACCACACCCGTGGTGGGCCATCGAGGAAAGAAAGCACGTTGGCGAGCATAAGGGTTGGGTCCCACCTGTAGCTGGCACTGATCCGTTCGTAAAGGTTGAGCCATTTGTCGACGTCAACCCCATCCTGGCCGGAAAAGACGCCAGGATCATGAGCAGGAGGCAGAACGATGTAGGTGAGAGCCACGGGAGGGGCAGCGGGTGAAGACGTTGTGCCTGCACCGACTGACATGGTCGGAAGCGTGATGAAGCGGCCGTTGCGGAGCTCCGTGATGGAAACAGGGAACTACCCAGCACTTCCACCACAAAGATGTTACGTAAAACGACACAAGGCGGGACTACTTACACTGTATTACACTACACAGACACAATAGCCAAGATGGTGGACAGCCACCAGCACCCGACAGAACCGTCTTCTTTGTCGTCTGCCCCTGGCAGAGTGTGTCTCTCGTAGCAATATCTATCGCGTCCTGATTGCAATCTTCAGTTTCCTGGAGTCCAGATATGGCCGAAGCGCCTGCTCCACTGAGTAGGGTGCTCAGGTAATTGAACTTGTCAGCAGTGCTGAGCTCTTCGTTATAGTGCACTGCCGTCGAAAACTGTGTCCAAAAATGGTGCCAGTGTTTTCGGTTACCATCGAATTTCATCAGTTCCAACTTCGGCAGTCTAGACTTGACGCTGACTGAAGTTTGGCTGCGCGTCTGGCACGAAGCTTGGGACGTACGGCTGTTCTGAAGCTCGAAACGAAGTTTTGATGCCATTGTAACAACCTTTTCTCCATATTTGCTCGCGTCTAACGTCTCACTCTCGATTAGATCGTCAGGCGTCTCATTTAAAATGCTCTCATCTGTTTTCGCTATCTGCAGGTAGAGTGCGTCAATCCGATCACGTAAAACGCTGACCTGTGATGTTGCTGGCTCTTGCTGCTCTCGTAGAATGCCTTCCGCTTCTTTGACGATGTCATCCAATTGCGAGCGTAGGCACTTGCGTCGTCGGAGTAGCC
Source organism: Dermacentor silvarum (assembly GCF_013339745.2). Taxonomy (NCBI): domain Eukaryota; kingdom Metazoa; phylum Arthropoda; class Arachnida; order Ixodida; family Ixodidae; genus Dermacentor; species Dermacentor silvarum. Next base: position 18,532,843 of record NC_051158.1, read on the forward strand.
GTTCCATGAGTCAGTTGGCAGCCGGAAACTCTTCGCCAAATGCACAGGTATCGCAGCGCGATACCGTGAATCGATGAGGTTGACGTCGTTCAGAAGATCCCAGGGGGTTTCGGCACCATGTTAGTGGACCTCAAGGCCCGCCGGCTACCACGCTGTCTTGATGATGATGATGATGATGACCTTTTCTTTGGCGCATACCCACTCACGGGGATCGGCCAAGAGTCGGGCAGATTTTATATACGTGCTAAGTGAATAAATTTAGCAAATGTCTAATTTTGGTAAATATAATAAAGCGAATAAATTCTAATACAATTCAGTGGACAATAAATATATAAAAAGTAGGCATACTAGTACAAGAGGGAATAAGGTAATGATAAATGGATTAATATGATTAACAATGGAACCGGTTTGATTCAACAATGAATTTCTCTATGGTGATGCATACATTCCTGTGTGAGTGTCCAAGCACAGAAGCTCCGAAAGACAGCAGTTCCGGAGAGTTCAATGGCAGGCCGAGCTGTCGCATTGCAATTTGCAATGTTCTTTTTCTTAGGGAGGAGAAACGCCGGCAGTCCAGTAAGTAATGGTCGATAGTTTCGAATTCGTTACAGAAATGGCACAAAGGGGAGATCGCCAGACCAGATCGAATGCTTGCTTGCTTGCTTGATCCTCATCCGTGGCGCTTAGTCCGCTTACCCACTACGGGGGATTGGCCAAGAAGCCGGCGGTTAAAGGGAAGGTGGAGATGGGAAAAAAAAACTAGACGAAAAAGTAAATCAGGGTGAAGTATAGCGTTTATGATAATTTGGAAAGAGATTTACAGGGCAGAGACAGAATTAAAATCATTGTAATTGTATATAAACAGCACAAAATTTTGGTGGTATTATAATAATTTCGAAACAACAATTAGCGATTTAATGAGTTATCCAATTATTTATTTCGAGAATTAACTGGGTAGTCTTTTTGTGTCACAGATATAGTCACAGAGGGCCACGCAGATGTTCCTGTGGCTAAAGCCCATTGAAGAAGCCCCAAAGGATATTTGAGTAGTTAGAGAAACACCCAATTGATGCTGTCTTGATGAAACAGAGACGGCACATCTTAAGCGCGTACTCTTCTTTTAATGGAACAGCGAATTATTAAAATAATGGCTTCATGCCATCGGGCGAGCAGAGCTCGTGAGGCGCAAAACGATGATGATGAACGATCGTCTGCTAGACGTATGAAAGGCGAAGTTCCAACAGTGTATAATTATTTTTATGTGCTTATTATTAGCATTTATTGGCAATACCTACATCGCCCGAAGGCATTGTTGTAGGTGGGTAAAAAAAAAAAAGAAGCAGGTACAAACATCGGCAACCAGGGTCAACCGCACTGAAAACAACCTATATGAAAGCACTTTTGAAGAAACAGGACAAGTGCCAAAAGAAAAAAGAAAAACATCGACGTAATAGAACAGAACCAGGACAAAGTGCTGTCAAAACGGACATGTGGCCTAACAAACAGACTCAATGGCACTTATGCAATAAGGCATCAAAAATATATTCGCAGGGAGCTCAGTACAAGCACTAATAGTTTGGCGAAAGAATGAGTACTTGAATTACAAGTACGAAATAACCTTACCGCATTATTTTTCAATGCGTCAGCTTCATTTAATTGTCGCGGTCACGGTCAACGCTAGCTCCCTTACGAGATATTGTCAGAAATATCTTCCTGTACGACCGTAAACATTTTTTTTCTTTCAGTGAGAAGGCGCAACTCTTTTATAACAACGCATTTAAAGATTCTCTCTTTTAAATCGAAGCTTTATTTGCAAGCCCTCCCGGACGTTTCTAACCGTAGCTGCTGGGTGCTGTCTTGCCGAAGCGCTCATACTTAAGGAAAAAGTCACATTCGCAGCGGATGTGCGTAAGCAGTTTCAGGGAAGTGGTTCGAAAGCTTGCGAAAGTCACGATGAAAGGTTTAGGTTAAAAGTCAAACGCTGCCGATGAATTTCTTTGGAATGGTATGCTCTCACGCAAACCCTAAGCACGGCCAACAAGTGCTTTGACTCAAGTGCAGGAATGCGGCCGCAGTGACCGGGAATCGAACCCGGGACCTCGTGCTCCACTGAACCACCGTAGTGAGTCTCAACGTTATCTCAATGCTATTCCGCTATCTTTGAGACCATTTGTGACATAGTTCGATGAAGAGTCCAAAATATCATTTTGTATACCGTAGACCCTGGACTGAAGTTGTGCCTATGTATCGGAGGCAACCGCGAAGTGTGGGCACCTTGTTTCACCACTTTCGCCTTGGTGTGGCCGAACAATAAGGACTTTCTTTTTAATCCATCGTGCGAGCTTCGCGTCCTGTACGCATGAAGTGGCGGCACAGCCCACGTGATTCTGGACTGTCCCCTGCATGACCGGAGCATCTACGCTACAAATTTGGGGCACTGGACAAGCACCTATTGTACGTACATGAGGACGATGTTTGGACAATGGCCTGTTAGTAGCCTTGAAGTAGCAGCTTTCAGGGCAGAGAAGTACTTTTACATTATTACGGTTGATTATGTGTTCAAAATACTAGGGACTATTTTATGCAGTGATCGCGTTTGTTGTTGAAGTATTGTCTTTTCCCCCTGTTTTGCAAGTTTTAGTGCTTGCGCGTGCTAAAGCGTAATTTTCTACATATTAGTCTTGTATTTTTTTCTTCGTAATTTATTAATTTTTGTAGAGAAAGTTTACATTTTTCATATAAGCGAAATGGAGTAGCCGGAGGCGTATTTCTTCCAAATTCAGCATCTTTAATAAGCTCTCTACAGCAGTATTTTTTTTTTCTAGATCAAACATGAACTAAAGTCGGAAGCATTCGAGAATAACCCTAACTTGACCTCTGCAGACGGTCACTAATCTGACCTCTGCCGCGCCGACGATAGGCCTTGCTCCACGACACACGTTCCATTGAACGCTCGTAGCGTTGGACGGCATATCCTATGCTGTAGTTGGTGGGTGTCGGGCAGTACGCGCCAGGGTCAGAAAGAACAAAGCGGCGGCACCTTGAATGGTTTTCTTTCGTTTCTTTTTCGAACGACCCCGCAGGCCGTGACAAGATGCTTGAAGAGACGCCCGTGCGGCTAACAAACACTCACGCGGGGTCGTTACAGGTCAAACACACAAATGCTGGTTACGACTGGCTCACGTAGACTAAGAGATGTCTGCGATGCCGCGCTGCTGGACCGACAGCTATGGTATAAGCTATAGAGACATGAGCGCGGCGCAAGAAAAAGGCTCGAAATGGCACGCACCGCGCCACCTGGAGGCGGATGATCGAATGACGTCCTGATATAAATGACGCCGTAAATCCGCAACGTCGCAGACGCCGCCGAAGCAGACGACGTCAACCGCGGCAGTTGCGTGCTGAATAACCGTGCAGTACTGAGGAGGCGCCTTGTGCAGTTGCGCTGCGCGATCTTCATCGGGACCCTATAGTCCTATCCTTTGAAATCATACGTGGCTTAGAAGTGCAAATTGGGATCAGCTGATAAAACAGCGATGGTGACCAACTTCGAGCCTATGCATTTCAGCTGTCTTTCTATTCTAAAAGCAGTGGACGTCCGGTGTTTGGCCGTTGGGACCATTAATAAACGGATTATTTTCGCGGATTTACGCCTGTCCTCCTCTGCAGGCATTCGTGATAATGTTATAGGAAATCAGTGCTTGAGTAGTGATTTGGTATTCCCTCTGACTTTGGCACGCGCTGTATAGGGAATAAACGATACTGAGCCCGGCGTGTCTATGTCGCGCGTATGTGTGTCTTTTCGTAAACGAGCAGCGCGAAACGGACGACGAAGTCCATCCTTGTGTGCTCTCCGTTTCGCTCTGTTCGTTTACCCATTCGTCTACCAATTCTCTGTTCGCCTACCAATTCGCCCAGCTTGCTGTAAAATTTTAATCCAGTGTACCTCTAGTTGCTCAGCACATGCACCGAGCAGTGCAATTCTACAAAAAACAAGCTCGGCGCCCCACCAGTCTTTCAGGAATACTTCGGTGTCACTGCCGTACTGGCTGACGTATCTCTGTCCTTTCTGCACCGATTCCATAGTTCGAAACCAGCTCAATACACATCACGCTTCGCTTTTCGAACTGTAGTTTTCTCTCGCTTTTTCCCTCGATGCCGTGGTCGGAGTATCCTGGCCTTCGTGGAATTTCCCCTTTTCCCGCGCGGTCTGCACAGACAATCCGCTGCGGTCATACTGTGTTCTCCGTGAAGCCGTCATCACACCGTGGTCGTCGCCGTCGTCATCCCAGTATTCCGTCGTCGTCAATTAGAAAGGACAAATCGGTTAGTTGGTCCTTATTACAGACTTGAGACATCATTAACTAGCGCGAAAAAGACAACGGACGAGAGCAAGAATCACACAGGCAAGAACGCAGACAGGACATGATAGCGTTCTGTCCTATGTGCTTCTTGGTGTCATCCGTTGTCTTTTTTCGCACAAGCTAATGATGTCTCAAATCGTCGTCAAACCGTAGTCGACGTCATGCCGTCATGCCATCTCCGTCAGGTCATCGTCTTCACGCCATCTTCTTCACGCCGTCGTCGTCAAACCGTCGTTATCATTCTGTCGTTTCCACGCACCGTCGTTTTGTCAACCTCATTACACGCACGCTCGCATCACTCATATGGATATCTCGGCAGTCTTGCACCACATAGCTATCGCTCGGCTTGGGCAATCGTCCCCCGATGGTTGCTGCAGGGTTTCTTTCTTTTTTTTTTTTTTTCTGTGCAAGTTGTGGCCCAGACTGAGACCATAATCTTCGACGAAGTTCTATGAGATCGGTCCCACAAGAACCAGTGCTTAACCAGACATCTGGAATTGCTGCGGGAGCTTTAGAACTGGTGTCAACTAATCGACAGACAACGAGCGCGTACGCTAACGCTCACAGCATTTCCCGCGCTGTATGCTTAAACCGATTTTCAGTTCGGCTGCTTTGTTGAACAGTCAGAACACGGTGCGGTTCAGCGACCTAAACTGTACCATGTTTTGGAATGAAAGAGTAAGTAATCTTTCTCAAGGCGTTCAGACGTTTGCTTCACCCAATTAGCAGTTACGGTGACTAACTAACGAACACACACCGAAACGGTTATGGCATTTGAAATAACCTCTGTGAAAAAGCTTTTCTGGGTGTTTTTCCGTGACCTCCGCGGTAAACTGTGCGTGCGTGCGTGCGTTTATCTAAGTAACGAGAGCAGTTCGCCCCTTCAATATGTCGCCAGCGAGGCCATGATGTTATTGGGTTTCTGACTTGGTCATTTGACTCTTATTTGCAAACATAAGCCCATTACGTGATGCTTAGAAGATGTTGGCGCCTTTAATTGGCACACAAGAACCCTCACCATAACCGTTCTTTTTTTCTTCATTATTTTTTGTAAAAAGTGATGATGGAAATAAATTTGTATTTATGAGGGGCATTCTCGCCTTTGTAGATTTTTTCGCATGAAGAAACTTTGAGGTGGCTCAACCTGGTACATATCCTAGTATGCGCACCTGCCATTATAAACGAAATCAATCGACTTAAAGGTTATTGCAGCACAGCTCAAGGGTAATGCGTGCCGTTGTTCTAGTTTAATTGAAGGTAGAGGCATCTTTTCCCTCCTAAAGATTTTCAATATAACAGCCACATCCATAACTTAAAAGGAATATAGGCAATTCATAATTTTCAAAATTGTCTCAGATTTCAGGACAGATAAGGTGTTCCGCTTGTTCTGGGTTGTTTTGCGGAAAAGCCACGCGTGCCGCTTATTCCGGACTGTTCTTGGCCCGGACTCAACTTGCCACCCCTTAAGTAGTGGCTGCGGAAATTGGGCCGTACACCTCAGGCCTCGCTACCGTACAGTGCCGCAGCATCGCTTCCACTGCACGCATCTAAGCTGGTACAAAGTGCGCCGGCTCCAATGGCGGCGGCCTCTCTTCTGAAAAGCAGCGACATCTGTCGGACGATGCCCCGCAGCAGCACCGCCGCAAAGCGTGCAGGTTGCGGCCATTCTCTCTCTCTCTGCTCCGTATCCTCTCCCACTTGCTTCTCGGGGCTCTCTTTCTGCGCGCATTCTCCGAGCCTCGCTGGTGCGCGGTCTGTCTGGCCGGTTAATTATGGGACTGTTAACTCGGGCGCCTGCAAACGCAAGTTCATTCCACCCCCCCCCCCCCCCCCGGACAACAACGGCCCCTGCACCAGCACCTTCATACACTACTCACACACACACACACACACCTTACCGCCCCGACGTTGCGACGTGTCTGCACAGTTTTATACACGCGCCAGTATACGAAAGCCAAGTGCACGCAGACGCCGTCCAGGCACAGAACGCGTCTACCGTGCCTCATCGCGAGGTGCGCGGGGAGCGCATATCGATCCTTAAATCAACGCTGTCCCACACGTTCAAGATCAAACTTATTTTCAGGCCCCTTCTGTTTTTATGGACTTGCTTTTTCTTCCTTTTCTTTTTCTCTACCTTTTCTTTTTTTTCTATTTTATTAATAAGCCTTCAGTGGCACAGTAACAAGAAAGTAGCAAGAAGAAAGTCTCCAAGAATGTAGCAGAGGTTGAAAGCAGCATACCGTATTAGCATCAAATTCGGATCACATAAACAGATCACAGGTCGGTGGTTGGAATCGAGACGTGACATATATATTATGAAAAGAGAGAGAGAGTGACACATCAGTGGCGTGACAGCTCAACTCAATAATACAAAAAAAAAACTGGTTGATTCCCTTTACCGGGAAGGATTGTGTGGTCTCAGTGCAGGAAAGAGACTATAGGGGGAAACATTCAGAGTCCTTTCCCTACTGAGAAGTTGTGACTATGGTGGCTCTGCTATAGTGAATATTTCTGTAGTGAATTTATATATTATCATTATTCGCTATATTGAGCACCGGCCTCTTGTTTTTGACCGGCGCGATGGCCAAGTTTTGCAGCGCCAAGTCAGCCCCATCGTCATAGACTAGCGTATGAGCCACGGTGTTCATAGGTGCGGCACACTACACGGCGTCATGGGGATCCTGGAAGATGTGGTAAAACGAGCGTCCGTCCCATGGCGAGGCCAAAGAGCAACTGCTTAGTAACAGCGCTAGCGCGATCTTACGTCATGAGTCAATGGGGCACAACGATTGGTGGGTCGTGCCGCCGCCGAGCACTTGTGAAAATCGCGTTCAACCAACCGCGGTTGAAGGCGATTGGTTCGATTGGCTCGACTCCCTTTGCAACCTCTATAAGAGCACGCCGCGCCACTTCACGCATTTTATGCTAACCTAACCTTACCTAACCTAACTTAACCTATCGTGGGCGACACGCAAAGGCAATAATCCTCACAAGCGTGATATCAGGGCGTCACTGGCGGCGGTTAAGCCAATCACGTTCAACTGCGGTTGCTAAGGCGCTCTACTTCACCTCGAGTGGTGCGGCATTGCGCTCGCTGAAGCCGCATAGTTTCGGTTTCGCGTGCTCTGATCGCCGAAATTCGTCGTGCCACAGTTTCGCGGGCAATCGCATTTTTCCCGATTCAAAAGTTCATATGGCTTGTAGAGAGGGTTCGCTTAAGTTTCCCGATTACGATGAGCCCGCTGAAAGTAAAAGTTTAAATGTTAATTAATAAATTTTTGCTTATTTGCAACTAATTATCACCCATCACCCTGTGGTCGGCAACGCTGACGACATGTCTCCGAAGGAACCATCCTTTTATTTGAATACGGCAATTTTTAAATAATTTTTAATATCTTCGCAGAAGCACCCGGTATACGTATATGCGGGGTGTTTCAGCGAACTTTTTCAATCCTTTATGAAGGTTGCCTTTGCCAGATAGCACAATTCTAGTTCATGAGCTGGTTTACTCGAAGAGGCGGACAAAATACTTGTACAAAACATTGAAATGCATACTGTAGTAAGAAAGTAGTATTCCAACTTGGAAGAAGCCAACGGAAGCCACGAAGAAGAGAATGCGCGAGCTCGTGACGAACGTGCATGGGGAGATTCTGCAAAACTGAAAATCCAAATGTCGGAATTTAATCATTTGTCCTTTTCGTGGGACAATAAATGGTGCCCCACACGTAAATTAGAGATCTCCATAACAACATTACGCTGCCGAATCTCACCATTAAATTTTTACCTACACAGGTCCGGTCTGGTACCGTCCCCTCTGTGCCCTACCTGTCAGGAACCCGAAAACATTGACCACTTTCTATTATTTTGTCATCGCTTTAGGAATCACAGGAAGAAATTGGAATTTTCATTCCGTAAATTGGGTATTTTTCTAACTACTCAAAATATCCTCTCCTTCGGGGCTTCTTCAATGGACTTTAGCCACAGGAACATCTGCGTGGCCCTCTGTGACTATATCTGTGACACAAAAAGACTACCCAGTTAATTCTCGAAATAAATAATTGGATAACTCTTTAAATCGCTAATTGTTGTTTCAGAATTATTCTAATACCACCAAAATTTTTGTGCTGTTTTTATACAATTACAATGATTTTAATTCTGTCTCTGCTCTGTAAATCTCTTTCCAAATTATCATAAACACTATACTTCACTCTGATTTACTTTTTCGTCCAGTTTTTTTTTATATTTTTTCCCATCTCCCCCTTCCGTTTCACCTTTTACCGCCGGCTTCTTGGCCAATCCCCCGTAGTGGGTAAGCGCCAAGGATGAGGATCAAGCAAGCAAGCTCGGGGCCTTCGGAAGGGCTGAGCTAGCGCTGCCAGGCTAGCCAGGGCGTGTACGGGTTCGACCTGAGGCACAACACGGACCGAGCCGGTGCTACCAGACCAGCCGGGTGTCCCACGGTGAACCTGTGTTCCGGCCAGAGATGAGATGCGGACCAGGCTGAACGGGTCGGTGCTGTTCCTGCGGTGAACGAGCGTTCGAGCCCAGCGGTTCCAGATGGCCTTGGTCGCGAGTGCGAAGTTCGGGCGAGTCACGTGAGAGGGTTCGGCACAACCGCGTGCTGGGGTCGTGGCCACGGTGCCGCGTTGCTGACCACGTGGGCCTGCCGTGCTGTTGGGCCTGCCGTGCTGTCGCGCAAGCAGTTCATCTTCTCGTGCGCTGGCCGCCTGTACGAGTTCTTCGTACAAACAACGCTGCGTCTGCATGCATTTCTCCGTAAAGTTGATGAGCTCGATGGAGCTAACTTCATCACCCTCCTTCCTCGACTGAGCTTCCTGCAGCAACCGTAATGTTTACCGGGAAGCGCTGGCGGCGAACGCTATGCACGAAGGCGAGCTTTCTGGTAGAAACGCGGCCTCTTGCGTGCGCCGATCCCGGAGGTCGTGCTCAGTCGCGCTGCCAAAAAAAATTACACCATTTTCAGGCTTCTGTTATTGTTTTGTACTTTTGATATGCCTGAGAAAATTTAACATAAAAGGCATGCGATGTCGGTGTTTTGTTTCGTGACCTTTGTTTGTGGGCTGTCGTTCTGAAAATCCTGACGAATATTTACTTGTAAACCTCTTTCACCTCTTAACTTGTATGTTGCATGCCCACCCTGCTAAGGTCTTGTATAAGATCGCAGTATCAATAAGTTTATTTTGTCAAGAATCTAAGACAAGGTATGAACAACTGTGGTGTGGCAATATAATCCGCATATACCGCATGTCATATAGCAAATAAGGCGTCGAATATCCCTGAATGTACCTTCTCTAACGGACAACGCCGCCGACGCCGGATTTTCTGCTGCACGGGGTCCTCGCTATCGCATAAAATTGGTAGAACCCCATCTACCGATGACTGTCGACTTAATGCGCTTCGAATTCAAGCAATGTAGCGATACCGTATTGCTGTAAACACTTTTATTAAAGACGATAGTCTTTCTTGGGTATACCTAAACGCGAAAAACTTAGTCTGTCACTCGATTCAACCACCCGGCCAAAACCAAGCATGAGGAGAGGAGGTGCAGAGAGAAAGAAAGAGAGACAGACAGAGCAATAAACAAATAAAGTGGGCAGCTTGCACTAGTGGTGCAAGGCTGGAGTAAACAGCACCGCCGACGCGCAGATTGTCTCGGTGAGGTTTTGCGGCAGCAGGTGGCACTTCTTAGAACAGCTTCGCTGTCACTAAACTTTCTTGGCGAGGCTGGATTCGAGCCCGGGGGCCCACAGTCCGAAGGCGAGCGTCATAACCACTACGCTATACACCCACGCTTGTAGAACATGCATTTATGGGAACCACATGATTGCGTTGGACCAACGACTGTAACAGAACTTGCTATGGGTGAGAGAAAGAGAAAATGAGAGCGAGAGACATTTAAAGAAAGAGAGAGAGAAACACAAATAGAGAGGCGGGATTTGAGCCCGTTCCGAAGGCGAGACCCACTACGCTACACACCCACGCTTGCAGAGCTCCGCTGTTTTATCAGATTTCACAAGCGTGGAACTAGCCCAATTTTAACACGAAAGTGTTTTATTCCGGGGTCCACCAAGACTTCACTGACGTATTTCCGTCACGGAAATACGTCATAGAACATAATACAAAGAAAGAAACCAGAAGAAAAAGTTCCACAAACATGCAAAATTTGGGAATCGAACCCACGACCTCTCGGTCCGCGACGATAGATCGCCGAGCGTTTAACCCATTGCGCCACAAACGCATTCGCAGAGAGCTACACAGACGCGCCTTATATATCTAACACTCCTCCGTGTACCCGCGCTCTTGCTCGGGGCGGTGCCGCCGCCTATGAGCAGAAAAGAGAAGTACTGCATTATGACACTAAAGCCCGGGATACATGGAGCGAACTTTCTCGACGAACTTCACGCGTCAAGTAACGACGCGGCGACACGACGCAGGATGTTTGCTGTGTTGCAATACATGCGGCGAACGCCGCCGCGCGTTGGCCGCCGTGTTGGCGGCGGTCCCGGCCGCCCGCTTCGAACTGAATTTGGCGTTGTCCTTGTAGAATTCACTTAGTTGGAAGCAAATGACTGCGTAAACGGCTTTCGCTTAGTCTCAGGCCGCTTCGACGACAGAGTATTATGGATAACCTTGAGTAGTTTTCGAGATCGCTTCTCGTTTCGAACGCGTCTAAGCCTAGCGAAAGAAATATCCGATGCCAACGCCATCTATCGGGGAAGTCGGGAGATAGGCATGACGACAGCATGTGGCCTCTGAGATCAGAAGATTTCTGTTGAAGGTTGTTGTAGAGAGCTTGCACTGCTTGTCTGTTTCCTCGCAGATCAGCGGATATGGGATGTACAAATACAACGCGATTCCTGAGAGATCATACTAGGAACTACTCAATCGGTGCAGAGACATGCAGACACGGCAACACCAACGCGATTGCAGACGACGCGAAAAGGCGCGCGCGCGCGAAACACCAGCATGCATTGCGACCGGAACTAGTGCCTCCTGATTGGCCTGTCGTCCACCGCTGCGCGCTAGACGCTTCCGGCGGCGGCGTTCGCCCGACGAAAATGTTTGGACAGGCAGATCGGCTGCGGACGGCAAATTTCTTGACGCCGGCCGTCGGACGTTCGCCGCCCGACGAAGTTCTTCGCTCGGACGCCGGTTATTCGCTCCATGTATTCCGGCCTTAACGCGCACCGACAGTGAACGCTTCGGTGGTCTCAGTACTACGACGCCTCGATGCCAGCATTCGAAGGGACGCTGGCATCAAGAAGCACTACCAACGCCACCTAGGTGGCGTTCACCGTACTCAGCACAGCGGAGCGTGGCCTCCGCAATTAGCTCTGAAAATGTTTCTGAAGTTGATCGCGGAGGCTGCAATTACGACGCGCTGTACGCGCTGATTTGACTCGGTGACGATTCAGTTACGTGCTTTGTCTTGCGCGTTGTATTAGTGTGTCAGTTACGTGCTTCGTCTTTCGCGTTGTGCTAGCGTGTGCAGCGTAGTGCAGCTTCCATATGCACGACGGTTGCTCATGGTCATCGACGTTGGTAGTCGTGATGGAGGAGACGTGCCACCAGGCGTCAGCGTGGGTGCATCAACGCCTAAGGGCGCTTTAGCCACAAAACACCAATAGACATTATATATCAATGTGCAATAAACATTACACTACTTCTGTGAAGACACGTTTCACTTTCGTGTTCTATACCGATTCCTATATAAGAGGGATCAACCACATTTTTTTTAAAGACGACAGTCTTTCTTGCGCTACCTAAACGCGAAAAACTTTGTCTGTCTGTCTGTCACTCGATTCAACCGCCCGGCCAAAACCGATTCAACCACCTGGCCAAAATTTTCCAAGCAGCTACTAGCCCTGGTGGCACGGGGTCATACACGTCAACATTATACAGCGCAAAGGAAACCTCAGGCATATTTGAGGTAAAATATATGTACATAACCGTGATCCGCAGCGTTCGTTTAATTAATAATACACATTGGACTGGTTTTTACGTTAGTAAAGGAAAAATCAACGCGTTAGAAATGGTGTTGAAGACACGTTACGCGTTAAAAACAAGCCGACTGAAGCCGCGGCTCTGTAGCCGGCTTCAGGCCAACAGTAATAAAAGGTCCCAACAGATGGCGCGAGAGCAGAACGAACGCGGAAAATTTGAATTGAATTCAGCAAAACCTCCATCGCATCCATCAAGGGAGGAGTGAGAGGGGAGAGAAAGAGTGTGATGGGTGGGAGAAGAGAGGGTGCTGCGTATCAGGGGCGGCAGAAGACTATCTTCTTTCGACGTCATTTGCAGCGAAGCAAGCAGATATGCGGCCAATTTTTTAACATTTGTACAGATCATTTTGAGATTCCACCTATAGACCTTTTCACAAACCGACGTTTGAGCAGCGCCATTGCCCGACACGGGCGACGTCTAGCGTTAGAACATGTTATGCCGCCATTTCGGACTGTGCGCCTTGCGAGAGCAGGCCGGCCGCACTTCGGTTGTGTGATCTTCGCCGCGCATTATTTCGATTGTTTTCTTCCACGTCGCTTGTCTTGTGCCGCTTGACTTGTTACATGTTTCACGTGCTCGCGTGAGCGCTCAGTGTAGTGTGCCATGTCAACAGCAAGCCCAGCCAGTGGATGTGGTGTTTCGTCGTCGCTAGCGTCGGCAGCCGCGTCTGCTTCGTCGAGACCTGGCGTGCTAATCAGCGGTATATTTCGCTGTTATTGCTGGGCACATGTGACCGTATCGCCGATTGAATCTGATCACCATTACGTTTCGCGGTTCAGGGTTGCCTCATTAGCGAAAGCAGGCGCATACGTAGCTGTCGAGCAATGCTTAGAACCAGGCGCCGGCGGCCCGACGACGCGTGTCAGTGGTTGGTAGATATGGGGTGGTTACTTACTCCATACGCTTCCGACGCAACTGAACAGCTCAATCATGCAAAATTTATTGGATCTGGTGCGGTGCAGGGTGCTTATAACCAAATGACAAAGCAGAAGCGTGGCGATCGAGCAGCGCGCTACCTGCAGCGAACCGACGCGCGACAGTGATCACAGATGCCAGCGCAACTGATACAACCCAGGTGCTAGATATTTAGTTTTAGTATTTAGTATTTATTTATTTATACATACTGTCAATACTAATAGGGATTATAACAGGACTTGGTATAAAGATATATTTGTTTTCCTATTTTTTACGTTTGTTTACCTGGAATGGCTTTTCTTTCGAATGTCTGAATTTGGAGCAAGTTTCGCTCACTGTGAACCTTAACGTAGGTCGTGCGTGAAGTTTGTATTGAAGATATCGCGTACGGCAAGAATTGTTCGTGTGCGCTATCTCTGAAGCGAAATAAGCCAATAATATTGCAGCGTTAGGGCCATCGCTGCTCTTTCTCTTGTTTCCCTTACACCGTCTCACTGTGCTATGTTCATAATAAAGTAATGTCGAGTCTTAACAATTGTCGAATAAATACATATGCATATGACTGTAAACCACTACTGACCGTGAGTGAAAAGCGCTTAGTGGTCAGCGAAGCGGTCACTGCACGCACGTAAGTATTTCACTTGATCGGCTGTGCGAATAATTAATTTTTTTTCGTTACTGTTATTCATGCAAGCATGATTCTATTGTCCGCGTACCCATGCGAATACCGTTTTTTACGTTCTTACATGCGCCGGCTCATTTAGCGCGTTTGTACGCCACGCACAGTTAGCGCATTACGGTTCCCGAACTCTAGCACTGGCGCTAGGCCGCGATGGTGAGGTTGACACGTTCGTTTTTGCATTCTCTTGCTGCCCAAGCACATAGACAACGCTCAAAGATGGGTGAGCTCGATGCAGCACCACACTGTTGAAGTTAATTACCTTTATGGGCAGGGCCGCGCAGGGTGCGTGTGAACGCAGAGACAATGTTTTGGTGGACACAGGGTCTGCATACATCTTCCATAGGACACAATTTTTCCAGATCGTTGCGAAGTGTATTTACCGACTATTTCTCTCGCAGGGTGCTCCATTTTGTCTTATACCGGTGTCACACGGCCACTTTTGATAGCGATCGAGATCGATCTGGATCAGAATGTTCGACCGCGATTGGCTCCCTTCCGCATATTGAGCAAAGAAGTCAATCGCAACCAAGAAATTCGACCCATATCGGGCTCGATGACGATCAAAAGTGCGCCGTGTGACCCCCGTATTAGGCACTGGAATGAAGTCGTGTTTGAAAGAATAACAAATGTAGCTTCTGCCACTACATACGAGAAAATATTGCATCGAAGAGCTGACAATTCTCGCAACCTATTGGAAAATGTGCCGAAAATAGTTTACCAAACTGCGTTATTTTACTGATGTGTGCATTGGTTCACATTAGACTGAAATGCCAAGTCCTCAGGTGATGCAGGAAACCGGCGAAGCGTGAACATACCACATCGCGGCAGTGGTCTCGCGGAGTGCTGTGTTGTGGACACACTTAGTCCCCAAAATCGTTACTTTCCGCTGGTTGTTTGTGCACCCATAAACTGCACAGTGCTGGTCTGTAGCCTTTTGATGAGTATATATGCCATTATTTACGAGCGTAAGTCATTCGTGACAAAAATAAACGGAAACATCGAAGGAAGGCTACCACTCCGCAATGCAAGCGCAAGGCAAGCTCACAGTCCAGACCGAACAGGCAACACTGACACATACTCTCCACGCCAGACCGTCGAAAGCGCCCTCGTGAAAACGTCTATATACGATATACAATCTCCGGGATCGGCCCACTTGGCTGTGAAGCGTGCTCTACGGGGTCGACCATGATGGCATGACGACGATGGAATGACGAAAGAGAAATGTCGTCGCTGGAACGACAACAAGGTTTCGCAAATAGAATTATTATGTTTAGGATGCACAGAGAGCGGTGCTCCCACTTCTGTTGTTTCACAGTCAGCATACGGCCACGTACCTATACATTATCAGGACTATGTGCCTCATTTCTTCCCCTTCATGATCATAAATTTCACATGCGCATATATATTTTTAATGACGTTTAATGACGTATAGATCTCTTTAATGTCGTTTCCTGTCCTTAATTTGTCCCTGTGTTCGCTGTAACTCACAGTAAGATGGAATGATGAAATAATTTGTCCTGGGATGCTCACATTATTTACCTGTCGAAAAAGCTCTCCAATGTAATTGGTCTCATGCGTCGACATTGCTCTACGTTCCTTCTTTCGGTTAATAATATTCTGTACAATGCTCTATATTCTTCCACGCTAAACTATGGTGCCCTAGTTTGGGGAACAACAACAAAAGAAAATACGTATGAAGATACTTCTTTCACTTCAGAAATGTGCAATACGCCTAATTTTTAAAGCTCCTTAAGTCGCAAAGGGGACATGTTCAAAAAGTTTAAGATTGTTAACGTACAATGTATGTACAATTTCAGACTACTTCGACAATCTTGAAACAAATAAGAAAACTTACCTTCTGAAATCACTGGTGAGGTTGACAAAAAATTCCCGTACATACTACACACGCTCTCCCGAAACAGGGAAAGTTGGCAAATGCCGCACGATCTATGGTAAACAAATGCTAAGGTAGACTTTACCTAATTTGTTAAATGAGTTGGCCAAGAAATGACACAGATGTAGAAATGATCTCTTTTAATGAGCTTCGAAGCTTATATGTATAACTCTCCAATGTTGAAACACTAATTGTGTTTCTGGATTTCTTCCATTTCTGATTCATAAATTTTTCGCAATATTTTTGCATATTTTATGGAATTTCTGTATGCGCATATTTGCCCATTGTTTGCATTCTTGTAGTTTTCTCAAGTTTTTTGCGTTTCCTGCATATTGATTTTCTCCTGTACATGTATGGAACTGACACCACTGTATGTCATGCCCTGGTGCACGAACCCAGTCAAGCCTTCTAAGGCTTTTTGTCCATGCTCCAAACATCTGAGAGATGTTGAATAAAGCTGAATTGAATTGAGTTGAACATGCTACTGGCAGGAAGTAAACAACAGTTGGGATTCAGCGCTTGTCTTCGTCGTTTGCTGTCCTTAATTTGTCCCTGTGTGCGCTGTAATTTACAGTAAGATGGAATGACGAAGGCGGTATGATGACAACAGCATGACGACCACGGATTCACGATTGCGAAACGGTGGTACAACGACGACGGAACAATGTGATGAGGACGAGAGTATGACGACGACTGTATATGACGATGATGGTGCGAAGACGTCGCCGTGATGACGGCATCACGACGAACTGCATGACGACCACGAATTGACGACATTGGCACGACAACGGCGGCACAATTGAATGACGACAGCATAATTACGATGACCGCACTGTCTTGCGGCTTTTATTTCTCGCGTTTCACTTGCAAAGTCATAGTACGATTATCCGACTCAGAGGGATCTCATAGCGGGTAACGTAGCAATATAGCTAGAAGCGTACACAGCCACTTTCCACAAGTAAAACAGCCTCAACGTGTAAACGCAACGCTCAGGTGGAACAACTGTAAACATGGAACTTTGACGTCAAGAGCCCGCTTATGCCTGGAAAAATACTTCCGCTGTTTACGTGCAGTATGCCATTTGTCCTGTCCCGCAGGCTGTGACATTATTATTGTCACTGAGCACGACCGCAGCGGGCAGTGTTTGAAGCGAACAACCTGCAGTGAAGCCCGATCACGTGAGAGCAGCGAGAAAAAGAAGGAAAATCTAAACCGCGGGGCTTCGAGCTCTGACGCAGACGGAGACCTTTTCAATGCGCCGGAAACAAAACACGATGACAGTACGCGTGTGTATGTATATACGTGCGCTCTCGCATATGCTGTGGCATGGGCGCTCACTGCGCGCACATTGTTCTGTCAACAACAGGTCGGCCGTCTCTTTGCACTCACATCTGCAGACGTCGTAACAGCCAGCATATACGTATATGGAAAAAACAGACGCTATATCGTTCTCGAACATAACGATTTAAGCTTAACATATAGTTACAGCATTTCGTGCCTTTGAATTTTATAGCTAGTGATTTTCATACTCATTATAAAGTACGATCGTTAAATTACAAACGTCAACCTGTACTGAACACATTTCACTTCCCGGGCAGTCCAACAAATATCCAAGAGGCAATATTTTACAAGTATATACGAACCAACCGAAATCAATATCAGCAGAAAAGAGGCGAGGGGCAGGAGACAATGTGTCCATCGTTCTGGCGAAGTAAAGTGTGTGCGAAGAAATTACTCCCGTTGTAAATTTTCATTAACAAGTGCTCGAAAACATTTTTTTTTTTTTAATGCGGGCAATTATATAAACGGATGATTCGTATACGGGCAACGTATATCGCAATTTATTTACGGGCAACTGCATTTTTTATTGCAACTGCTCGAAATAAACAGCTACGGTGGAAATTGTGTTGTGATTCTATAAGGTCGCACAAGTTTGCTGTCTTTTTTCTTTAGGTCACGTGGCTTCAAACAGCCTACCGGAGCGGAGGGAGATGTGCGATGGTGACGGGAGTAGAATAAGTCCGAGAAAAACAAGTGCTCTCTTGTTTAGTGCCTGGTTTTGTGGCATCGAATTTTATAAGAACCGTTTGTGCGGTTATTGAGCAGCGACTCGATCAGCGTTCATGAAGTGCAATCAAAGTACTCAGAATGTGCAGCCGCATTTCTGTTCCAGATAATGTTTCAGCGCTGTGCAGAATGTCGTCTCTTAACTGTTAAGTTAAATAACAGTAATGCAGGTCGCGACACGTGTGCAGAGCGTATTTCTCAAAATTGGTGCTAGGCCAAGATCTAGCAAAGCGGTACGAGCAATGTCTGGGACTTTTATCCTGCAGTTGCAACATTCCGCCTAGCGACTGTAATTAAAAAGCTGGTCAAAACATCATTCATTATTAATTTGTGCCGCATAGCATTCCGTTTTCTCATTCGTGCTTGGTTACTACAAAAATCAGTCAGCATAAACCTCCAAAGCTGTAATCGCAACGTGCCGCTTAATTTCGATGAAACCTAAATTAATGAGTTTATATAAAATGTAGTCTGCACAAGTCTCCCCAGCTGAATGTTTGAAGCACGCATGTCAACAAAGAATATTTGGCCGCTCTCAGAGCAATTAAAGTGATTATTAAAAATGCGCACTTTCATCGTAGTAACTTCTTTTGAGTATATTACGGCACGCTCAAAACAACGTGAAATCCCTCTAAATGCATTCAATAATGAAATTGAAACAAGTGAGTGTAAACGCTTTCGCAACCCAAGATAAATTATGGGGTTTTACGTGCCAAAACCACGATATGATTATGAGGTACGCCGTAGTGGGGGACTCCGGAAATTTGGACCACCTGGGGTTCTTTAACGTGCACCTAAATCTAAGTACACGGGTGCTTTCGCATTTCGCCCCCATCGAAATGCGGCCGCCGTGGCCGGGATTCGATCCCGCGACCTCGTGCTCAGCAGCCCAACACCATAGCCACTGAGCAACCACGGCGGGTACTTTCGCAACCCACCGCGGTGGGTCAGTGGCTTTGACGTTCTGTTGAGAAGCGTGAGGTGGCGGGTTCGACTCCCAGCCGCGGCGGCCGCATTTGTAAAAAATTGCACCGACGATTACGATACTCCCTAATGCGAAATTGGAGCGCAGCTGTATACGTGTTTTCATTTCGCGATATTGGCTGGCCCAGACTATCTGTCTCGTGTGGCAAGTTGCAAACAGAGCGAAGTGTGGCGTGACTGTCTCGCTAATCGAGAGATCGCGAGGCAGCGCGTGGGTGACGCGTGGGCGCGATTCACAGCAGCCGCCGCAGACAGACCTCCGCTCATGCAGCGCTTTGTTGAATAGACGACGCGCGCTAATCTGGCGCCATCTCGTAGCTATATATATAGTCGCCGCAGAGCCTGTCTTCCGCGGCACTACGCTTTTATCAAGCTTTCGCCGTACCCTCCTCCTCCGCTTTCCTTCTCGATGCTATCCTCGCTATCGCCGTCTTTCATCCGCGTTCGCTGTGCTCGTTCGCTCGGTTACGAGGGACGCCGAGAGATGACGCCGACACTCGCCTGCAGGAACGGGCGCCTAAAGGCTGCTCTCTAAAAAAAAAAAAGAACGCACGTACATAGGAGCACAATAAAAAAAAAACCTTGGGTGGTAAAAATTAATCCAGAGCACTGCACTGTATACGGTAGCCAACTGTATCGTTTTGGGATGTTACACGACCGTGTTGCATCGTTTGTGGCTCGGCATAACATTTACCAACTCCTATGCCTTCCTCCATTTAATAGGAGGAAAGCATAGGAGTTGGTAAATGCCCTAATGGAGAAACAAAAAGTGAAACAGATTTCATGCTCTCTGCCGATCCAAGCATAGTGCTGGATGTAGAAGTGTTATATGGTAAAGGGCAGGGGTTAGTGAGGTCTAAGTCATGGGGTAGTCTTATCATGGGGTAGTGAGGTCTAAGATTGCTCTCAATTTCAATACAGAAAGCGCAAACTAGATGCAGTAAGGGCAAAAACTGACGAATTCAGGCTGGTGCTTGCAAAAAAAAAAAAAGGCAGCTTGAGAACAGGAACATGAAGATAACATAAAGGTAATGAATGAAACCGTAACTAGGCTGATTTCAGAAGTAGCAATTGAAGTGGGATGTAAGGCACGAAGACAACCAGTAGATAAGCTCACTTAAGTAACAAAGGACCTAATAAAGAAACGGCAAACATGGAAGTGGCAAACTCGAGAGATCAGATAGAATTCGCTGAACTGTCAAAGCTGATAAACAAGAAGAAAGTAAGCGATATTTGAATTTATAAGGTAGGAAAGATTGAGGAAGCAGTAAATATTGGCCGCAGCATGAAATCAGTGAGAATAAAACTTGGCATATGATAGGGCAAGATGTATCCACTGAAAGATAAGCAGGGTAATGTCATCAGCAATTTCGTTAATATAGTAATCGTACCAGAAGAATTCTAAACTGACCTATACAGTACACGGAGCAGCCACGCAACACTCATTGGATGCAGTGATGAACAGGATACAGAGGCTCCTTCTATAACTAGTGATGAAGTTAGAAGGGCCTTGTTAGACATATGTCTCCGGGAAAAGCGGCAGGGGAAGATGGAATAACAGACGATTTATTCAAAGATGAAGGAGATATGCTTGAAAAACTTGCGGCCCTGTGTACGCAATGCCTCACGACTTCAAGAGTACCAGTGCGCTGGAAGAATTCCAACATTATACTAAACCATAAGAACGGAGAGGTTAAAGATTTGAATCATAGGCCCATTAGCTTGTTTGCAGAATTGTATAAAATATTCACCAAGATAATTTTCAATAGAAACAGGGCAACACTTGACTTCAATCAACCAAGACATCAGACTGGATTCCGGAAGGGATATTCTACGGTGGATCATATATATATATATAGGGTGTTTCAGCGAACACTTTCAAGAATTCCTTAAAGGTTGCCTGTGGCAGATAGCACAATTCTAGTTAATGAGCTGGTCTACTCGAAGAGGCGGATATTACTTGCGCAAGAATTTGAACTGCTTAATCGAAGAATTAACAAAAATTCACTAATTAGGTTTTTAACTAATTACCTGAAGGCCCATATTGCAATTTACAAATTGTAGCCATGGAGTTCGCAAGGTGGTTCCACTTGGAACGAATACTCGGGATGACACCAGTTTCGAGATATTAATTCCCGAAGTTTGCGGAGAAATGCATTGGCGTTCCAGTTTGTTTCTTAACAAAACGTCGCTTTATGCATTTATGCGCAAAATTAACTGGAACGCTAATGCATTTCTCCGCAAAGTTCTGGAATTAATATCTCGAAACTGGTGTCATCCCGAGTATTCGTTCCAAGTGGAACCACCTTGCGGACTCCACGGCTGCAATTTGTAAATTGCAATATGGGCCATCAGGTAATTAGTTAAAAACTTAGTGAATTTTTGTTAATTAGTCGATTATGCATTTCAATTTCTAGTGCAAGTAATGTCCGCCTCTTCGAGTAGACCAGCTCATTAACTATAATCGGGCTATTTGCCACAGGCAACCTTTAATAAATTTTGAAAGTGTTCGCTGAAACACCCTGTATATGGGTTTGCGTGCGAAAATCACGAACTGATTATGAGGCACGCCGAGTGGGGGACTCCGGAATAATTTCGTCCACCTTGGGTTCTTTAACGTGCCTAAATCTAAACACACCAGTGTTTTCGCATTTCGCGCCCATCGAAATGCGGCTGCCGTAGCCGGGATTCGATCCCGCGACCTCGGGCTTGGCAGCCCAACACCATAGCCACTAAGCAACCACGGTGGGCTCCTACAATGGATCACGTCCATGTTATCAATCAGGCAGTTCAGAAATTTGCACAGTGCAATCAACCTCTCTATATGGCTTTCATAGATTATGAAAAGGCATTTGATTCAGTAGAGATACCAGCAGCCACAGAGGCTTTGCGTAACCTGCCACGGAGCTTTGCCAGCTTGCCAGCAGCCACGGAGCTTTGCGTAAAGAGTACAGGAGGCATACGTGAATATCATGGCAAATATCTACAAAGATTCCACAGCTACCCTGTTTCTCCACAAGAAAAGTAGAAAATTACCTATCAAGAAAGCGATCAGGCAAAAAGACACAATCTCTCCAATGCTATTCACTGCATGCTCAGAAGAAATATTCAAGCTATTAGACTGGGAAGGCTTAGGAGTGAGTATGAGCGACGAATATTTCAGCTAACATATGGTGCTAACATATGGGACGATACCTTGGAGGTTAACAAATGAGCTCGAGAACAGTTAAGGGGTGCGCAAAGAGCAATGCAACGAAAAATGTTAGGCCTGACGTTAAGAGACGGGAAGAGAGCGGTGTGGATCAGTGAGCACATGGGGATAGCCGAAATTCTAGTTGACGTTAGGGGAAATAAGTGGAGCTGGGCAGGCCATGTAATGCGTAGGATGGATAACCGGTGGACCATTAGAGTTACAGAATGGGTGCCAAGGGAAGGGAAGTGGCGTCGAGGAGGACGGAAAATTAGGTGGGGCGACGAAACGAACAAACTTGCAGGCGCAAGTTGGAATGAGCTAGCGAAAGGCAGGGGTAATTGGAGATCGCTGGTAGACGTCTTCGTCCTGCCAATGGACATCAAAATAGGCTGAAGATCATGATGATGTTGATGATGATTCCTTCCTCATTGCAATGGTCACACACATGCAGTTGTGACAACTCTCACACTCGTTATCTGTGTCTGCCAGCGACATAGTGTCGAGATTCAAGTCATGTGCACCGTGCTGGATAGAATTGACAATCGTCCATTACCGGAACAAAAAGTTCTAGGTCAGTGTCAACAAATGAACTCCGCGCAAAAGGCTATATTTGCGCTACTCTAATTATTGATGTCCACAGACCTTCATGATGGACTTTAAAGAAGGCCGCCTGCTACCGCTCTATATGCTGTAAGCGGTTTACTTTCATTGTGCTCGTGCTTCTCTTTTGTCTCTAGTTAATACGCTCTCTCTCTCTTCTTTTTATTCAAATACCCCTTCGCCGCGTACAAGGTAGCCAACCAGAACTGCCTCCGGTTAACCTCCCTACATTTCTATCCATCCTTTGTCTCTCTTTAGACCTTTAAACCCACAACGTAAATGCCTTTGCGGCTCTGTAGAAGCACGCTGACTCGGGCTATACCCTTACCAGTGCAGCAGTACCTGCTGGAGTTCATTAGCACAGCGCTGGAGTATCGCACCAGCGAGACTTTAGCCAGGAGGGTCGCTCCATCTGCTTCCGTATGCGAAATAAAATGTCGGCTTTTTTTCTTATTTTTTATCTCTTTTTGTTCTGTTCTTATTTAGATAAAGAAACAAGGGACGATATTTGTTTGCCTCTCCCTCAAGCAGTTACAAAGATATCACTCTTTGCGGGTGTAAGCAAATGTTACTGTGCCAGCTGCAGTGTTTGCGTAGCGATGGCGTTTGTTTGTTGAGACGTGACACAGCGGAAGTGTTTCAGGCCCACTGCCGAGAGTGGCACTGGCTGCTCAGCCAAGGCGACTGCTGACCCATTTGCCAGCACAAACGGAATCACTGCTTATCTATACAACATACGTTGAGGCGCGGCCTGAATATTTGAGGCCTTGTGGCGTGGTTGCTGTCTTTATATGATAAGGGCAGCGATAACGCGTATCTCTTCCGAGCTGCAATTGTTTCCTTGCAGTGCAGTTTCAAAGCGATTTCAAACTCTATGATACGTGCGATCGTCGAAAATGATTCGCGTGTGGCTTTGCGCTCCGTTTTGCGCTTACATTTCTGGAAGTAACTCCAGCGCTGATAATCATAAGTCGTGCAGAATTCAAGTCCACTAATAGCAGCACGTAACTGCGTAACTGACACCGTACGTCTGGGCTGTCATGGGGATGAATCTCCCACAGTCCTATACAGAACAGAGCCAAATTACCGACCTGGTGTTTGGAGGGGATAGTGCACGCAAAGGGCAAAGGTGACGCCATCATGTAATACGAAGCGATCATTTTTAAGTCTGATGCAAATTTTTGAAATTGCCTGTGGCAGATTGCATAATTCTTGTCCTTGAGCTGGATTATTCGAAAAAGTGGACGATACTAGCATGAGAAATCGAAACACATATTCAACCATGTCTCAGTTTCAGGTTCCGCGACTTGTAAA
Organism: Dermacentor silvarum; assembly: GCF_013339745.2. NCBI lineage: Eukaryota > Metazoa > Arthropoda > Arachnida > Ixodida > Ixodidae > Dermacentor > Dermacentor silvarum. The sequence goes on from NC_051158.1 coordinate 18,556,878, forward strand.
AAGAAATAAAAATGGGGTGAAGGGGGATTCTGAACTTTCTTTGCTACACTTATCATCTTCCCCATTCTTTCCAGTCTTAATCGTCCAATAAATGTTATTTCTCTCTTTCTTTCAAATGTAATTGTCCATTCAGCTTGTCTATTAAATGACAAGCCATTCTTCTGTTCCTATTTTCAACTTTTTATTGAGATAGCAATTTTATGGACGCTCAAAGCAGATTTCTGCCGTCGGCGTCGCCGTCGCCGTGAGGTTCGTATGACGTCAACGGCAATGAAATCGTCGCCGCGCGCCGTATGCAGTATGTGCGAGTGAAAACGCGCGAGGGACGCGCGCTTTCACGGGGAGCGAACGCACGGCGGAGGGCAAACGCGCGTTCTTCGCCGTGTTCTCTGAAGGGCTGCAGAATTAAGCGTCTCTTTCCTCCTTTACAATCACCATATATATATATATATATATATATATATATATATATATATATAGAGAGAGAGAGAGAGAGAGAGAAAACGCGACTCCTTCCGTCGCGCGAAAGGCCGTGGGGGGACGGGAGGGAGGGAGGGGAGGTGACGTTTAGCTGCGGCACCAAATGCATATTTATATAAAAACGTTGTGAGGCGAGAAGGCGGTAAAGACTTCCGACGCTGCTCGACGAGTGCCCGTTCTGTTGGCGCTGAGCCGTGCTCCCTCAAGGGCTGCAGAAGATAGCGCCAACCTTTCCCTTTCCCTCAAGAACCACTTATCATCCCGTTCTGATCTCGTCGAAAACCTCCGAGCCTCCCCAAAAGGCACCGGCAACAGTCACCAACGCCGCGCGCGTTCGGTGCGAACGCGGGCAAAACGCCGACGGCGTCGACAACCGTTCTGCGCGTTGCTGGTGCTGCTCCATTTCCAAGTTTACACAGCTGATAAAACTATCCGTATATCTCTCTACTAATTTGCTATCACAACTGATGCTTCTTCGCCTTTCGGGTGAAACTGCGACATTTTTTTTTTACCCTCTTCTCTCATTCTTGTAGTTATTACATGAGCACTCGCTACATACACGTGACTCTCAGGGCATGCTCTTATGTGGGTGCGTGCCTTGTTTAAAGGCTCATATCATCGTCCGCTTAAGTTCCTTCTAAAATGGTATTGCCGTGAATAAACGTGACCATTTCTCCCGACGGTCGACCGTCGGTACAGTGGCTATGGCGTTCTGCTGCTAAGCACCAGGTCGCAGGTTCGATTCCCGGCCACATTGCGATGGGAGCAGAATGTAAATCATGAGCCATGCCACTCTGTGAAGGTGGATGACTAGCGAACCTGGTTAGCGCACGACACAGAGGTGACACAGAATTTTGAACAAAGGTACGAACATACTTACTGTCCTGATCGGTGGTCATCGTGACGATATAGGTACACACACACATTGGCGAAAGAAGACACATTCACGTGTCACCTCTGTTATTAAATCTGTCCGTCACGTAAGACGATGAATGGCTCACAACTCTGTTAAGGCGGCCTCCACATCACGACGACAGAAGTGAAATTCTACGCTGGAATGATGAGCGCAACGGAACCAGCTGAGGAAGAAGACGACAACGACGAATGGTGTGAGCAGTGGCACGAGCGCGTTCGCGTGGTTGCGCCGAGGGGCGCCTACGAGCCAGTTCGCGGACGACAAATTTGCCCTAGCCATATACAGCTTCGCTCTAAAAGATCTTAGATTTAGGTGAACTGTAAACAACCCGGGGTGGCGTAAGTTCATCCGGAGCACTACACTATGTACGTCGGCCCCCACAACCCGCTGTGCAGTTAGAGGGACGTTCAACTTCACGATTTAACCTTCGTTGTCCGCGGTAGAACGTCTTAAAGGTGCGCGCAGTGCAGTCATGTGAGAGTCAAAACTTTACCGCAGCTCCTTGGACCTGTAGTCGCACCAATAAGCTATCACGCTAGAATTGCCCGTAAGAGAAGCTGCCAACCACTTGCAATACCGAACATATTGTTCGCGAAGGTGCTCGACCAATTGCAAACAGTGAACGAGTAGCTTTGCGAATTCAGACTCCTGAAAACACGTGTGCATTCCTAATAACGTTCTAATCTCCACTGAGTAAAATGAATCATATTCGCAAAACCTTTCCGCTTATTTGGTGAACGACAAGAAGGGAAACAGAGGGGCTCGATTTTTGTTGATCACGACCACATAAAGCCAACAGGCATTTAATCGAAAGAAAGCATAGGGGTAATTAGCTGCGGTTGAAACTGGGGTTGTAGGTATGTCTCCCTCTGGCGTCAGGTTGTCTTTTCGTCCACTTTCATTTTTTTTTCCTCCTTATCATCTACACTTTAATTTCAACCACATTCAGCTAATTACCCCTATTATTTCCTTGGCTTCATTGCCTGCTCGCTTTGGATGGCCCGCTTATTTAGCGGAACTTGTAATGTGGAACGAGAATGGGAATGTCGCATCCTTCTTCGCATTGCATCTGTCTTACAATGCCGGGCGAGATTACCAGGCGTCATCCCGTGAGCTAAAAGGGGGTCCAGACGAGCGATATGGCAGCGCACTTCGATGCAAGAACGTAACACAGTGAACAAACACGAGCGCTCATATTGCATCATGATTAACCCACCAGTATGTCTTCCACAAGCCCTAGAGGAGATTCGGCGGCCGCAGTGACCTTCGACCGCCCAATGGGAAAGCGGCTTCGCCGCAACGGTGCTTCTGCACGTCAACAATGACGTCACAGAACGGCCAAACACGATGCGTTGCGCCGGCGGGAAATTCCCCGGTTTCCTCGCCACCCAAACAAGGTTGAGACGGCGCGCAGATACGCCGATGGGTCCAGTGAGGCGCCGTCGCGTCTGGGCCGCAACAATTGCGTCACAGGAAGCAATCGCTTCCGGCCGCACAACGGACGCGCTTCCGGTGGCGCGATGCCCACACGCAGATGTTTTGTTTACATGCCTGTTTATTTGTGCTTTTTTGTTTTCTTTGTTTTTGTTGTTCGTATTACTGTTTACTTCTTCGTTGTTTTTTTCGTTTTTTTTTTTTTTTTCGTTCATTCTGCGACTGCACCCGCAAACTGGTTTACCGACCTTGAAGACGCCGTGGAAAATACCTAGGTGCGAGCCCGCCAAAGCAATAACACACGAAAATATGTCTGAGACAGGGCAAGCAGTGCAACCACAGCGGGTGGGACACGTGAGTGAGCTGCGTGGCACGCTCGTTCACAGACCGCGTTACGACGAATAGGGGCCCGTAATGCTCGTTTCACGACCATGCCACGAAATTGCTTGCTGCACAGTGGCCCTTCCGGGATAAAGACAAGAATGTCTTCGCGCTGTACAGGGTGTTTTCCTTTAGCTGCACCAAATTGTTAAAAATTACCTGTGGTAGTTGGCACATTTATAACCTTGGATCGATGAGTCGGCCATTACTTCTACGAGAAATCAAAATACTTAATGCTCCTAATCTCCGCCTAGCCACGTAGCGTGTCTGCAACAACGGCAGGGGCCAATAGTTATTATTGGGATTTTTTTTTATGTTCGCATAAGAAGAGACTCCTGATGGTAAATTACTTTCGGCGGTCACATTGTGCCTCTTCGAATCACCGTCATAACACTCCAATGTCAAGGTTTGTCGAATACAAATATACAGGTATCCGTGTCAAAGCACCTGCCAGCTCATCTGAAGCCCTAATTAATCCCTTTTTATTGTGGTTTATGCCAGAATACAGTAAGAAGACGCTCACGCCCCCTACCCCCAATGAGTGGCTCAATGGGTACGGTGAGGTTGCTGCCAAACACGATGTCGAGAGTTCGTTACTCGGCCGCGGTGACCGCATTCCAACGGGGGCGGAGTGCAGGCGCGCTTCATGCGTCGACTTTTGTGAGCACGTTAAGACACCCCAAGTGGTGGAAGCTAATCCGGGGGACCCCACTACAGAGTCGGCCAAAACCCACGTGATGTTTTGAGACGTTAAATACCATAACTTTAGTATGGTCACAGGTAATAGTTGCAAGATAGTTCACCGCGATTTTCGAATATTTTATTGGTGTCTTTGACTGGCCGCCTCCATCCCTCGAGGGAAATAATGAGAGGTAGTGGCAGTGTTACATGAGTACAGAATGGGTTCTGTATCTGCCCTTATCTCCGGACAGTTGGGGCAGTGAGCTGTGCTACGCCATCCCAAGTTTTAGAGCATTAGTGCGGTGAGGAGAGTGTTCGTTTGAACTTTGCGGAGGACACGTGCTTGTTCCGTGTTGAGTCAAGGGTGAGCTTGGAGTAAAATAGGGCGGTTTTCCCTGATGTTCTTGTAGTGTTCAGCGATTTTCTCTTTGTACGTGGCAGCGTCTTCCACTGTCGTTGGATTCGATTCGTCAGCGCCGTGCGTCAGAGAAGCAGCGTCGCCTCTCGCCGTCAACGTCATACTCCGCTAGTGCCCCGCTATACATGACGAATCTGTCGCTGTACGTGCGACAGTGTTTTTTCCGCGAACCACGACGTCGATGGGATGCGGTTTGGCACTAGACGTCAGCGACGCCTGTCAACCGTATAGCCAGATGAAGCTTGCTCAACAGCGAAAGGGAACCAGCACAAAGGAAGATAAAAGAAGAAAGAGTACAGTGACTTTTGCATTCCCACAAATTTAATAAGACGAAGCGAAGTAATTGAGTTAGTTTCGTTAAATAATTTTTCTCAGACAGCATTATTTTAAGCAAAGCTCTGGTTAAGCAATACGATAAAAGCTTCATGACCGGAAAAACGTTATCAAAGAACCGCTGTCAAACGTGCGAGAAAGACATTCATGTATGTACAGCCTCCGTCATATACGGGGTGATCATCTTTAAGTCCTATGGATTTTCTAAAAGATGGGCTGTTGCAGATAACAGTTCAACTGCTTAAGCTGGATTATTCAGACAGGCGGACGTTACTAGCACGAGAAATCGAAACAAATGTTTATTTATTTATTTATTTATTTATTTATTTATTTATTTATTTATTTATTTATTTATTTATTTATTTATTTATTTATTTATTTATTTATTTGGGTATACTGTCAATCCCATTCATATTCAACTAATTTTTTTTTTTTTAAGTGGGCAGCTTGCACTAGTGGTGCAAGCCTGGAGTAAACAGCGGAGCTGGTGATCGACCTCACTTCTTCCAGGTTTTACTGGGCTTGGCTAAGTTCTGCTTGGAAATGCTAAATTCTGCTAGGCACGGTATTCCGAATCGGCTCGCCGCGTCGGAGGACTTATCCTCCACCTCATAGAAAACTGGCTAGACCTCTGTCGTCCACTTTACGCATGCTTCAGACTAAGTCCTATTCCAACCTGGCCCTTTTTCATTCGATCACTCCAGAGGCGTTTAGCTCTACTTGCCCCGACTGTGCGGCTGTTAGCAATCTAGAACACATGTTCTGGCGATGCCCCTCGTTACAGGGGCCCAATCGCATCACGGAAGAAGAATGGAGCTCTGCCATCCAGAGCTCAGAACTGTCACGACAAACTTGGGCTGTCCAGAGAGCCCACGATGTGGCGGTTAGGCTCGGCCTACCCGTCCCCACGTGGGAGCGGCCCGCAGCTCTGCCCTAGGGCAAGGCTTCTCAGGACCTATTTAATAAAGTTCTTTGCCTGTCTGTCTGTCGCCGCCGACGCGCATATTGTCGTTTGGCCGCGCGACGCGCTTCAAGATGAGCGGCTTCTTCTTCGGGTGTCCGGATCTTCTTTGGTCGTCCCATGCCAAGGCTACATGTACTCTCTACAGAGTCAACGAGAGTTGTGCCGCCGTCGCGGCGGCTCCGAGCTTTTTTCTCCCTGGTGACACGTCACGGCCGAGCTGCGCCTCCCCACTTGCCGGGGCGTGGCTGGTTGAAACCTGCCGAGCCGCCACCAGAGTAGCCTGCTGCAGTCACGGACACCGCGCGCGTTCGGCGCGAGTGCGGGGAAACGGGGAAACGCGGACGGCGTCGGCAGCAGCTCTGCGCGTTGCCTCGTTGGTGCTGCTACAATTTATTTCTCTCTGTCTCGCTCTCATTTTGTCTTTCTTTCTCCCAAGCATAGCGCGCGCCGCGCGCATGCTCTCCTTCCCTCTACTTAACGTCCCATGTCAAAGCAACATGTGCACGGCACGGAGTGGAGGCGAAGCACACGCCGCTCCGTGAGGTGGTTGCTAGGCAACGTGCGGTGACGTCATCGCCATGAGCAGTTTTTGTTCGCACTACGCGGCGCAACCAAGATCTTAAACGGTTCCACTATTAAAAAACATTACCACGCCATGAATCCAACGTAGAATCCAAATACAAAGACAACAATTCGAGAAAGGCTTCTATCAAAATATCGCACCCATCTACGAAACCTTCTTCGTCAATGTCATAAATTACTCACTCTTTTATGCAGAACCTGAGCATGGGGTAGAGAGTAGTGTAGGTTTTCTATGTCTGTATTATACGTGTCTCGCCTAAACCCAGGAATATGCACGCCATGCACCACGTTGGACGATGTCATGCCACAGCTCAGGCACTCAACCTAAACTACGGGAACCATCTTAACACCTTATACGTGGATGCCGCCTCCATTGCCCACCTTTCGGCGCACTGCGTGCGCATCGTCGACAACCAAGGGCGTGAAGTCATCGCCGCCACTACTAGCCAAACGCCCACCACAGAAGCTGAAGAGGATGTGATTGCGTTGGCCGTACATGGTCCGCCACCCGCAATGGGACTGCACCATCGTACTCTCAGATTCTTAAGCCGCCTGTCGCAATTGCGCGAGAGGGAAGATATGCAGCAAAGCTCACCAGTCTTTACTCGTCACAACCAACTCCATCCATCCTTTCCCTCCTGTGGACTCCAGGTGACTAGTCTGTCTTTCAGCGGCAACCAGCAGCCTACCCGGCACCGCTCTCCGAGACGATGGCCGAGTTCCTTGTGTAGCCCGTACCACTCTCCTACACCCACCTGCTCCAACATTACGTGCTATGTAAATGTTTCGGTCCCACAGGGGAGACGGTTTGGCTACGGCAAGACAAATTGCCAAGAAGGCAATGAAGTCTCACTTGCGTGGCTTGAGAAAGGAAAATGGACCTGGTAAATAATAACAAGCAATTGTTTAGAAGGGTAATAAGTCCAAGAAGCTGAAAGTTCTGGGTAGTTGACATGTCCAGGCCAACGATCTTTTAAATATTCATGTACTCCGAAATACGCACGATGATGACGACGAGGCCCGTTGTGCTTGATCCCAATAGCTGGAAGAGACACTTCAATTTAGAATCAGAGGACTTAGATGTCGGATGCCTGATCCCAATAGCTGGAAGACCACTTCAATTTAGAATGAGAGGACTTAGATGTCGGATGCCTGATTTTCGTCAGTTTGTATACTCTAACCGTTTCCCAATCATCGTAATCTGTGAACCGAAATTATCAAACCCAATCCGTCTATCCGGCTACGAATCAATCATGTCCTCAAATCGCAGCGAAATCAGCAAAGGTCGTTGTGTTTATCCGTCGGGAGCTTACCTACGTCGTTCAGCAAGTGCCACCTCATGATGAGAATCAGTATGTTTGCTTGACTGTTAAGAAGAAAAAGGTAGCCTTTACACTGGTGGGTACCTACTTATCCCCTTCAACCCGGTTTGATAGCAAGAGACTAGAATACATCTTGACAGCAACCCCTGGTCCATGGGTTATGACGGGAGACTTTAACGCCCACCACCCTATCTGGGGAAGCTCTAAAATTAACGCAACCGGCCGACGACTGGCTTCATTCGCATCTGACCATGGACTGTCCCTTCTTAATGATGGGAGCGCTACCTTTTTACGAGGCTCATCATACAGCAGTTGCTTAGACTTGGCTTTTGTGTCACGTCGCTTGGCTACTCGTGTAAAGTGGTTTTTAGACATTGAGACACATGGGAGTGATCATATCCCCACTTACCTTAAGATCAAGGGTTTGGCCAGCTGCCATTCGCCAAACACAATCCGCCGAATTGACTGGTCTACATTCGAAACCAGCATGGAAGAAGCTTGTCGCAACGGTCTCCCTTCTGGCCTTCAGCAAGCTATCAAGGAGGCAACGCAGAATGCGATGTGCACGCTGAAATGCAATCCAAGGTTCTCAAAATCCGACGTGGAGTTAGAGCGACTCTGGGCGATTCGTCGGCGGGCCGAGCGAAGATACCGACGCACTAAGTCCATCCATGATCTCAGAATAGCCAGACGCACGCGAAAGAAAATCCAGCACCGAATGGCCAAACTGGAATCTCAACGGTGGGCAAAATGTTGTGAATCGCTAGACCCCCGAAAATCTCTTTCTCACATATGGAGAACCGTGCGAGGCCTACGTACGTCTCCCGAACAACGCGTGCCATTCAAAGCCTTGGGACTTTTCCAACGTCGAGAGGACATCGAAGTAGCGGAAGATTTCTGCAGAAAGATTGCAGATAAATCAACCTACACAGGCCCCCTTGGTACGGATAGCATTGAGCCGCATACACGGGACTCACGCATGGACTTGCCTTTCACCACCGAGGAGCTTGATGCGGCTCTTGCTTTGTGTAATCGGTCGTCGTCTCCTGGACCAGATGGCATATCGTACCGCATCTTGTGCCACCTGGGTGAGCGAGCGCGAAATGCCTTGCTGGATATATTCAATGAATCCTGGCAGGATGGAAACGTTCCTCAAGAATGGAAGACAAGCCGCCTGGTGCCACTCCTCAAACCTGGCAAGTCACCACTCGAGCTCGCGTCATACCGCCCAATCGCGCTGGCAAGTTGCGTAGGGAAGGTGATGGAACGCATGATCCTTGCCAGATTGTAGTGGTACCTGGAACGCTACCAAGTTTATCCAAATGCTATGGCCGGCTTTCGACGTCTCCGTTGATCCATCGATAACGTCATCGATCTGGTCACTTACGTCCAACATCAAAAGAGATGTAAACGATTATCGGTCGCTATGTTTCTGGACGTAAAAGGAGCTTATGACAATGTTGCTCATGATGCCATACTTGATGCTCTGGAATCGGTTGGCCTTGGTGGCCGCGTGTACCAGTGGACCCGCAACTACTTACACGTGAGGTCATTCTTTGTGCAGACCGAGTACAGTCCGACGTCTCAACACTGCACATACCGTGGTGTTCCTCAAGGTGGCGTCTTGAGCCCCACACTATTCAACCTTGTTCTTGTCGGTCTCGTGGAACGCATACCAAATGCTGTCTATATATCAATGTATGCCGATGACATCTGCGTGTGGACGTCAGGTGTAACACGTCCTCAGGTGCGCGCGAGACTTCAAAAATCTGCGACATCAATTTCGGCGTATCTCAGCGAACAAGGCCTCCAGATTTCACCTGAGAAATGTGCGCTGGTCGCGTTTACGCGGAAGTCAACGACGCCTTACGCCATATCCATCAATGGGCAAAACATCTGTTACGCCAGGACGCATAGATTCTTAGGGGTGATCATTGATCGAGACCTCAACTGGAGTCCCCATGTGACCTACCTGAAGAAACGCCTAATGAACATTTCACACGTTTTCAAATTTCTTGGAGGGAAAACGTGGGGAGCGTCAGTACACGCAATGTTACAACTATACAGGGCACTGTTTCTCGGATATCTGAGATACAGCTTACCTGTACTGAGCAATACCTGCAGAAGCAACATCCGCACAATCGAAAGTGCTCAGGCGCAGGCACTAAGGGTCTGTCTTGGATTGCCACGATGCACATCGACAGCGGAAACAATTGCAATAGCTCAAGATTACCCAGTGACAACTCATATGACATTGGAAGTGCTCAGAGCACACATCAGGCACATTGCCCGCTCCCCTTTCCATCACCTCGCCTCTCTGCCGAATGACCGACCCAATGCCTCCTTTTGCCAGGCGATATCGGCGTACCGCGACTGCCTCCCTCGAGATTATAAGCCTGCCGAGAGACTGCTATCACCTCCTTGGTGTTTGGCTCGTCCACAAGTTCGACTCTCGGTACCAGGGATTCGAACGAAAGCAGGACTCTCGTCCCCAGCTCTCAAGAAGCTATCTCTCCTCATGATGCACGAGACATACAAGGACCATTTTCACATTTACACTGATGGCTCGACTACTCTTGACGGATCTACAGGGGCTGTGATCTTCCCCGCGAAAGCTGTGACCCTTCAGTTTCAAACTTCTCACCGGACAACGTCGACTGCGGCGGAGCTTGCTGCACTTCGCTGCGCACTTCACATGATTCACGAAGACTTACCACGAAGATGGAGCATATTTACAGATTCAAAGGCCGCCCTGCATTGTCTGCTATCCGCTCTACGTCGTGGACAACAAGACCAACTTGTGCTGGAAATAAGGCACCTTTGTCACCAACTGGTAGAAAAAGGACATGACATCACTTTTCAGTGGCTCCCAGGCCACTGCGGCATCATGGGCAACGAACAGGCCGATGAAGCTGCGAGGAGGGCTCACGAAAATGCTGTGAAGGAACCATCCCGCTATCAAGAGCCGATGCAGTAACAAAACTTCGCATAATCGCGCGTGATTCCACACGAGCCATGTGGAATACACCTGGTTTCCAACATACTCGACTGCACCGCCTGGACCCATCCCTCCGACTACACATTCCATCTGGACTTCCTCGAATCGAGACAACTGCTCTCTGCCGACTGTGGCTTGGAGTATCCTTTACGAATGCTTTTGCTTGTCGCATCGGAATGGCCGACAGTGCTGCCTGTGATACTTGCGGCAGCGAGGAAACACTCCAACATATCCTGTGTCATTGTCCCCGCTACAGCTCCCAGAGACAGTCGCTCAGTAACGGAGTTGGCACGCCTCGACGACCGGCCGCTTTCTGAGCAGACGATTTTAGAATGCCGACTGATACGGTCTTCACAGCAGAAGGCGACGAGGGCGCTAATGAAGTTCCTCCAGTCAAGCGACCTGTTTGAACGACTGTGACGCTCCTGAGTTCCTTTTGTGTGTGTGTGTGTGTGTGTGTGTGTGTGTGTGTGTGTGTGTGTGTGTGTGTGTGTGTGTGTGTGTGTGTGTGTGTGTGTGTGTGTGTGTGTGTGTGTGTGTGTGTGTGTGTGTGTGCGTGTGCGTGTGCGTGTGCGTGCGTGCGTGTGCGTGTGCGTGTGCTGTGCGTGCGTGCGTGCGTGCGTGCGTGTGTGCGTGCGTGTGTGTGTGTGTGTGTGTGTGTGTGTGTGTGTGTGTGTGTGTGTGTGTGTGTGTGTGTGTGTGTGTGTGTGTGTGTGTGTGTGTGTGTGTGTGTGTTTTATCTCCCTCTCTAGGTGGTGCGTGCATTTTTCTTTATCTTTCTGTCTCCCCTTACCCCTTCCCCAGTGTAGGGTAGCAAACTGGATATTTACCTTCCGGTTAACCTCCCTGCCTTTCGCATCTCATTTATCTTCTCTCTCTCTCTCTCAATTTAGAATAATATTTATCACTAATAATCAGCCTTAGTACATCATCAGTCTTCATAATGAGCCTTATTAACGACCTAGAGGTAGACTAATATAGGCTTGTCTTACGTGAACAGAACACCCATCTACTTTGACTACAACGTCCCGAACCAATACACAACGTCCCGAACCAATACCAGATGCGTCACTTCGTATGTATTTTTGTCACCTGGGTTTCTTTAACGAGCACTTAATCACACGACCGTTGCTCTGCATGCTGACCTCATAGCAGTATGACCATTGCGACAGGAATTCAAACCCCTAACCTGTGCTCAACAGCATAACGTCGAAGCAACGACGGTGGGTAGGCCGTTTTTGCACGCGGATTTAAGCATCGCATCGTCGCTTTCTTGTCATCTGCCGCCGTCAACAATCAATAGCGTACTTTTCGTGTTTCTTTTCCTTTTTTTTTCTTAAATTAGGTCAATGACACTAGAAGAATGGTGGTATCCCTTAGAATTTTCTTTTGCTAAGTTATCGCCGATAACAATCAGTGCTGCTTCCTCCATAGCGCAGCGTCTGCTCTCACTTTATACCGGAGATAATCAGCGTGCCGTCGGTGCCCGTGTCGTGACGCAGCGTCTTGTCGAGAAGCCGAGGCTATATATTGCCGATACCGCGCTGATGGCCTAAGCACTGTAAATGTTACTGTTTCTTGAGGAAAAGTCTTCCCGGAGAAGCATCTGATGGCTTCGCCCACGGCATGTTTTAAAAAAGTGAACCGTTAATGAAAATCGTGAATTCCGTCTGCTGCACTAAAGGTGGAAAACGTTTACGCAGAAATTCGCCCGAAATTATGCCCGGCATTCCTTGAGGAGCACCTGCGTTCGCCGTCTATATGAACTTTGAGAAACGACAACGGTTTCACATGGGCTATAAACCTCACCATCACCTCTTTCGCAACAACAGCGCTTGGCAGCACTCGCGGAATGTTCACGTAAAACTGTAGTTATTCGTGCGAAAGAAAAAATAGAGCGTAAACTGGGAGAAAAGGCATTCTGAGCAATCGGTGATACGCTCTTACCTTATCATCAGAGCGAATAAATGCCTCCTGCATGTGTCCTACAACTGTGGCTTGCTGAAGCGGCCTACTTTAACGTCTACTTTAACGTCTACTATCGCTCGATTCTCGTCTTTTCATCTCGTCGGACCCTCAGGACGGCTGATCCTGTTCATAACGTGACCGTAATGCCGCTCAAACCCTACTGACGAAGCGTGAAACGGCGAACAATTGTAATAGAATCTCATCCTGGCGTTTAGTTGGAGAACGGAATCTCAAGTTACTTCTTTGGTGACGGGCCGTAGATCTTCTGAGTAATTGCAGCCACTTGTTCGCGCAATAAGCCTAATTCTTTTGCCCTGACAAACATGGGGGAAGTAAAAAAAAAAAAAAGACGCAGTTTCGCCCGAAAGGCGAAGCATCGATTGCGACAGCAAATTAGTGGACAACTATACGAAGTAAGGATACAGTGTACTAGAATTATTCTAGTACGCTGTAGTAAGGATAGTAGTTTTATCGGCCGCATAAACGATTTCATTTTGTTTTCATTTGACAACGATTTCATTTTGTGGCGCGAAGAAAAAATAATTTTCATATGAGCTTAAGATTTGGTGTAGTACTCTATTACCGTCAATGTTGTAGGAACATTTACATACAGAATCCGCGCGTTTCCGCAGAAGCATCTGAATTGTTCGTGAGAATACCTAGGCTCTGTGCACTGGTTGATCCAACTTCGGTTGCTTGGTTCCGTAAGCTTGATCATTTCACCAAGTGGCACATGAATACGTCACACCTCCGATATTCGTAATGTCAGGAGCATATACATGACGTGTGCATTAAATGGAAACCCATTATAATGTCTGCTATCACTAGCATAGCAGAAATATTTCAGTTCCTCTAAATCGCATGTAACGATAGTCACGCGCAATTTTGAAAATCGTAAAAAGGTTTTAAATATGCAGCACTCTTCGGACGTGCTGCAGTTAGAAAACGCCCGTCTTTTGCTGATACTGATGTTATTCCAGCGTTTCTTCGAAATCGCCTGTACTAATTGAGCGCGTCGCCAGCTTTTCTGTGCGTTGCATGACGCGCATCTGCATGAGGGCGTCCTGCGTCATCGTACCGTAAATACAACGCACCTCCAGTAGCCGTCACCGTCACATGGTACGCAACTGTAAGGCAATTTTGTTATCGTTGACGTTATGTACTTATGTCGAGCCACAGTTTTCCGCATGCAATTGCGTAGATGGGACGATACATGGCGACAACTGTCAACAATGTTTGTGCGTCCCCGACTCAAAATACTAGCTGCCAAAGCAAGCGATGGTGCACATGGTGAGCAACGAAATGATTATGCGAGCTTTATCGGCTCGCATTTGCGCGAAGAAAAAGAAATCACGTAGAGTACTCACGAAGTCTGCGTGATATAGCACAGAGTGCGAGATACTTGCGAAGGTTTCATGACTTTCGACGCGGAGGAACGCAGACGACTAAGCTGCAGACGGCACTCGCAATGCTCGCCATCGAAGTAAAGCAGACGAAAAAAAAAATCATGGGTAACAGACGGTACTTTTACCATGATGCAGCAGACGATAAAAAAAAGCGCACGACTGTTACTGAAACCTGCGTTACCATGTAACGGGACAAATAATCACGAATACATGGTGGCCAAGAGACAGCGCGGAAGCACCGACGGCTGGTCGAGTGAATCGGCAGCTTCTGTTGCCGATTGGCGCGGCCAGTGTATGCTCGCGTCACCGGCCCTCATAGGATATACTCTCTAGCGGCCGCGCAGTTGAGGACAAAGGATATATATTTAACGGACCGAACTCTGTTTTACATAATGAGCTTCCGCTCAGTGCCCAAGGTATTCTGCGTTTCTGGAGCAGCGTATCAGAGTGAAAATTTGGACCCCTTATCAAAGGATCGGTGATAAATTATTTTGTGGTTGCAATTTGCTTTTTTCTTTATGATGTTCGTTCATTGATATTAACTGATTTTTTGTCTGCACTTAATAGGTCATGTTATCCCTATATACTACTGCAAGTAGCCCAAGTGGGGCTGCAGTATGTATAAATAAAAAGGAATAAATAAAACTGGTCCATTTGGCGCTCAAACCAAGATTTCTCGTCGCCATACATGGGGCTTTCAAGTACGAATTACACTGCCTCTAAGCTATCTTCCAAAAACCAAAGGAGTCCAAAAGTTCTAGAGGCCACTATCGGTGTAGTTGCATCTCACATATACGACGATTTTTCTAGAGTACAAGCACTCTACCAGGGTTAGCATAGACATAGTCTGCCAATTCCAGAGAGAGTAGTAGCCGAAGAGTAGTTTAGCTCTACTGTGCACCAAGGGAGTAGCTGCATTGGAGCTTATTTGATTCTATAGCAGCTATTTAGAGTCACTGCTGTAGAGCTGTTGCAGCAGGTTAAAGTAACTGCAGTGGTGTAGATATTACTCTATTGCGTCTAGTTGATGCAGCTGGCCATGGCCCCTGCTTATAAAATAGAATAACTGAAAGTTTGTTTCAAAAATTACAACAGCAGGAACATCCAACTTTGAAGGATTGTAGTTATGCCTATAGGTACGTAGCAGTGCTTATTTCAGGCTCACCACTGCATTGTACGTATACGCCTAAATATTAAAAGGCCACCCTCAGCTGCATGAAACTTTCACCTATACTACGATGTCCTTTCAGGCTTTTGACATGCATAGTCTAGACATACATACACTGGGAGTCTGCAGTGAGCGCTGCCCATATGTAGGCATAATTACAATGCTTTAAAATAGGCGTTCCTTCACTTGCAATTTCTGAAACGAGCTTAAAGGAAGCATTCTTTACAAGCAGTGAGGAAGCTTCCCCAAGTTCACCAATTCTGCCAAGGACATTGCCAATGCTGAAGAAACAAAGAAACGCATAATTATTAACCAAATCGGATAAAATGGAACAAGACATGAATAAAATCAAGGACACATAATGAAAAACTTGCACATCTTATTGAACTCGGGCAAAATTCTAGTATCCTACTTAATAACGCCCAATCTGTAACTCTAATGATCCACTGGTTATCTACGCAGCTCTATCCACTGGTTATCTGCCCAGCTCCATTTCTTTCTCTTAATGTCAACTAGAATATCCACTATGCCCGTTTGCTCTCTGATACACACCGCTCTCTTCCTGTCTCTTGACCATTCTTACAGAATAGGTGCCAAAAGAAGGGAAGCGCAGTTGAGGACGGCAGAAAACTAGCTGGGGTGATGAAATCAGGAAATATGCAGGTGGAAATTGGAATCAGCTAGCGCAATACCGGGGCAATTGGAGATCGCTGGGAGAGGCCTTCGTCCTGCAGTGGACATAAAAATAGGCTGATGATGATGATGATGATGATGATGATGATGATGATGATGATGATGATGATGATGATGATGATGATGATGATGACCTTTAAAATGAACACTCAATACAAGCTGTCACGCGAATACAGCCACGAGCAACTGAAAATGCTTGAAGGGCGCAAAAAAATTAGCTTCAGTGTGCTTGTGCTTCTCACAAGGAAACAGCGGTTGCATACTTGCATTACTGGCCAGGATCTTGCAAGAAGATTGAAATGTACTATCAGCGTCAAATGAAAGCCGAACAGTGGAGCGCGTGCCACAAGCACTGTTAACATTATAGTGCGCGCCGTCCTGTCATCACCACTGACAGGCGAGCGCATCCGGTGTGGCAGCACTGCGCGATCCCCCTATAGTGCGTTATCTTCACTTCTGTTCCAGTTTTCGTATGGTGATAGCGCTGGCCGGCGTGAGCGTGCCAAGCGCTTTTCGTCGTATCGCTCGCAGTTCTTCGCTTTTACTCCAGCGCTGCATTGCAGTCAGCGTCGGGGCACGATAAAAAGAAAAGATACATCTAATCGCTTTGTAGTTGATTTCAAGCTATCGTTTTTCTTGTTCAGCACAACCTTGTTCAACCACAAGCGATCGGCACGCCCATGCCGGATACCGTAGCAGCTGCGAGCGATATGCCGCGATGCGCAGGTTTTCCGATCGAATGCATGAATGTTGCAGAATTTTCGCTTCTGTTTTCTTTTCTTTATTCCTTTCAAAATCACTAGTGGGAACACAGGCAAAAAAAAATTGCACTTCAGTGGGGTGGCGCTGTACTACCAAACCGGATGTGTGGGCCTGTCTGCGCTGATGACTGGACGGTGCGCACTATGCTGTTTCTAATGCTTGTGGCACGCGCTCCGCTGTTCGGCTTTCATTTGACGCTGATAGTACTAAGTTTGCAGGCCGAAGTGTTCATTTCACCCATCCCACAATTTAGAAGGAAGAATCAGAAGAGCAGATCATAGCAAAATTCAGTTTTTTGAAAAGAAAGAAAGCAGCAGACATATCAGTGAATTGATCTCCCAATTATATTAATAAATGAAAGTGTGTCTTGTGCAAAACACCTAGTGACAGCAGCGATATATTAAATAAAGCGCAGATCGTGTATAACGCAGTACGCTTTCCCCCTGTTGAGCTCTTCTTTTCCTCTCCTCCCTCGCTACGTCACGTGGCCCCTTTTTAGCGAAGTCCGACAATGACGGCACAGGGTCGGCATAAACAGATTCGCTGTAATATTTCTGCGAATAGAAATACTTAATAAGGTCACGTGAGAAACGCAGATATCATGTAAACGAAATGCTACAGCTAACTCATGTATAGGCTGCACATCTATACGCTAGCGGCAAGCATGTGGTGGCATCACAGGGCCTCCGGAGCTGTAGAAGGTTGGCCGCGTGAGACGTGTCCAAATCCATTGGCTATATATACGCCAAAGTAGACGGCAGTTCTGTCGGTGTGCCGCACTATCGATATACCGGCCGCAAATATGCGAGGCGTCAGCGCGATATTCGAGCTCCTCGCATGGACTGGTCCACCGCAGTGCGTCACAGCCACGGGCGATACAAATATCAGCTACAGCATCTTTCCGAGAAAAGCGGAGCGTCAATTGTGCATTCGTGAACACCGATGCCCACTGCCAAACGTTTACCGCGAACGAAAGCTGCGATACAATTTCAGCTGCAATACACGGCTGCTGATGGCCGCTCGAGTTCAATCCGGATCGGGTGCTTCTACATGGACACTTTCGACCACGTTTTTTTTTTTTTTCGATCCGGATCCAGTAGATCGTGATCGATCTTATTTTGTAGCGTCTACACCAGTTATACCAGTGATCGGGCTTATACGGCACAGATAAGAGTTCATAAAAGCTACGTTCAGTCGGAACCAATGGCTTGGTGAAGAGAATTGCAATGACGAAGAGAACCGACGCACGTCGTCTCTGTCAAGGTCACGCGTTGTACGGTTCTTTACGCAACGCAAACGCCTGGTCGACCCAGGTGCATAATAACAGTAACTTTGCGTGTGTGCGTGCGTGCGCGCGCGCGCGCGCTATTGACCTGCGTAATTGCGCTTTTATATGACTACATTTCATGTGTCTTGATGCGAACTTCGTGTACATCTTTTGACTTCGTGTACATTTGACTATTATAGGGCGCACCAGCTCAGGTCGACCTCTCTTCCTTTCCTATCAATAAAATCTCTCTCTACTCTGTTCAGTGCGCCTTGTGCCGCACATTATCATTGTGTATTCATTTTATGTTACTTACTGAAATGCAACTTTTTTATTCAAATTATAAAACAAAGAAATCGAATACGTGATAATCTTAGGTCATTAATCTTGCAAGAAGTTATTTAATGTCCTTAGCTCTCCTTTGTAGCTTGAACTGAACGCCTTGTTTACACGTCGATTTGCTAGTGCACCGTTTCTTTGTTCTTTGAACCCCTCCTGCTATAGCGCTACTAAAGCGCTGCAGTGTGCAAAGAAGACTATAATAATAAATAGACTATCCGTCGCCACAATCTCAATATCACGTTTTTAAAAAAGAGAGTGTTTGGGAACAGGAAGAGAGGTACGAAGAAAGCTAAAGAAAGCCACGCCGCTCCAGCATAACCAGGGTCGGTGGGCTTGGGTTCCACTCAGTGGGCGGGGAGCAACGCCCTCCACCTGAGCGTCCCCTCCTCCTCTTCTCTCGGGTGCCGTGTCACCACTCCCCAGCCTCGTGTCACAATCGCACGGCGCGTAGTACGCAAAGCAGTGAAAGCACGAAGCGAGGGAGCAGCAGCAGAGCGTCGGTCACGTGGGCGCCTTGCGTTCATTCACAGAGGCACAACAATGACGCGAGCTCTTTCACTCGCCAGGGAGGCCAGCCGCCAGAATCTCATTCAGCGTTTCCCCACTGCACAGACGCGGGGCGCGCGCGCGTGCATGCACTCGCCTACCGGCCTTTCACTCATTCCCGCGTCCATGTTAAAATGCCCCTCACATCCCACCCACTCATCGAAAGTTCGCATTTTACTCCAGGACACTTTCTGAGATGGCAGGGAGTTTTAGAAATGGCGTACCCCAGGGGGCTTTGCGTACGCTGAAACCCAAACTCCATTGTAGGTACTTTGCGTTCTATGGTACTTTCTTTGCGTTCTTTTATATTCCGGTCGGTTTGTGTGCCCTACCTTTGGGTGCGCAATATCTAAAACTCTCTGAAATTTTTTATCCGTGGACCCGCGCTTCGTCGGCGCGGTCCTCTTGTGCATCGTTATGCGTGCTCTCCCTCTTTTATTCCTTGCATTTCCCCATTCCCTTAGGGTAGCAGACCGGACGCGCGTCTAGTCAACCTTTGCTCTCCTTGCTTGCTACTTCTCTCTCTTTATCCATCCATTTTCTAATGCAATTCTTTCGAAGTATCGGTCAGCATTAACTCTTCGGCAACAACATTACACGCACAGAATACTTGCACTCAAAGATAAGCAGGGTAATATCATCAGCAATTTCGATGACATAGTAAAAGCAGTGGAAGAATTCTATACTGATTTGTAAAGTACGCAGAGCAGCCAAGCTACTTTCATTCGAAGTAGTGATGAAGAGGATACAGAGGCTCCTTCTAGACTAGCGATGAAGTTAAAAGGGCCTTGCAAGACATGACCCGGAGAAAAGCTGCTGGAGAAGATGGAATAACAGTCGGTTTACTCAAAGATGGAGGAGATATCATGCTTCAAAAGCTTGCGGCCCTTTATACGCAATGCCTCACGACTTGAAGTGTACCAGAGAGCTGGAAGAATGCCAACTTTATACTAATCCGTAAGAAGGGAGATGTAAAAGAATTGAAGAATTATAGACCCATTAGCTTGCTTTCAGTATTGTATAAAATATTCATCAAGATAATTTCCAATAGAATCAGGACAACACTTCATTTCAGTCAACCAAGAGAACAGGCTGGCTTCAGGAAGGGATATTCTACAATGGATCACACCCATGTCATCAATAAGGTAATCGAGAAATCTGTGGAGTACGATAAATCTCCTTATATGGATTAGATAGATTATGAAAAGGCATTTGATTCAGTAGAGATACCAGCAGTCATAGAAGCATTGCATAATCAAGGAGTACAGGAGGCATACGTGAACATCTTGGCAAATATATAAAAAGATTCCACAGCTACCTTGGTTCTCCACAAGAAAAGTAAAAAGTTACCTATCCAGAAAGTGGTCAGACCAGGAGACACAATCTCTCCAATGCTATCCACTGCATGCTTAGAAGTATTCAAGCTCTTAGACTGGGAAGGCTTACGAGTGAGAATCAACGGCGAATATCTCAGCAACCTTCGGTTTGCAGATAACATTGTCCTATTCAGCAACGATGGGGACGAATTACAACAAATGATTGAGGAGGACCTTAACCGAGAAAGTGTAAGAGTGGGGTTCAAGATTAATATGTAGAAGACAAAGATAATGTTCAATAACATGGCAAGGGAACAAGAATTCAGGATCGCCAGTCAGCCTCTAGAGTCTGTAAAGGAGTACGTTTATCGAGTTCAATTACTCACAGGGGACCCTGATCATGAGGAGGAAGTTTACAGAAGAATAAAATTGGGTTGGAGTGAATACGGCAGGCATTGCCAAATCCTAACTGGGAGCTTACCATTATCGTTGAAAAGAAAAGTGTACAATCATTGCATTCTACCGATCCAAACATATGGGGCAGAAACTTGGAGGTTAACAAAGAAGCTCGAGAACAAGTTAAGGACCGCACAAAGAGCGATGGAACGAAAAATGTTAGGCCTAAGGTTAAGAGACGGGAAGAGAGCGGTGTGGATCAGAGGGTAAACAGGGACAACCGATATTCTAATGAATATTAAGAGAAAAAAAATGAGCTGGGCAGGCCACGTAATGCATAGCATGGACCATTAGGGTTACAGAATGGATACCAAGAGAAGGGAAGCGCAGTCGAGGACGGCAGAAAACTAGGTGGGGTGATGAAGTTAGGGAATTTGCAAGCGCAAGTTGGAATCGGCTAGTGCAAGAGAGGGGTAATTGGAGATCGCAGGGAGAGGTCTTCGTCCTGCAGTGGACATAAATATATGATGATGATGATGATGATGATGATGATGATGATGATGATGATGATGATGATGATGATGATGATGATGATGATGATGATGTACGTTGCAATTCGCTCTTCGGAGAGGCGGGACGCGTGTCGAGCGGGCTCCATGAGCAACAGTTTGCAACGTGCACGTTGAAAGTGGTTTAAATCATGGATCCGGGACCTCAAAGAGGTGTGATGTAATGCTAACGGATTTCTCTCGCATTTAATGCTAAATCGCCAATGATTTTTTCTAAATTTTGTATTAAAGGATTTCGCAGCGGCGCATGGTGCAACGAATACGATTATTTTATAACCGACGGGCTTTCACAAGATCGCAAAATCCCGTCCGTTATACCATCTAAGAGCAACAATGATCGCTTTTGTGGCGTGCTTTTCTTTTTTTCAATTTCCTTCACCTTCAAAACATTCCCCTACTTGCGTCCTCGTCAACTGCTGAAGCAGTCGGCTTTGTCGCATTTGCAGCCAATAATAACAGATCGAAGGACAGGCGCCCTCCACAGTCGCGGTTAGGGCACAAGCTGAAGTGGTTACTAGCTACCGCGCGCTCTAAAACAGGTCGTCGCGCAGCGCTATTGTGAATGTTTGCATCATGCAAAAAAAATGAATGAATGAATGAATGAAAATGTGCACGAGGGTTTGACTCCTTTGGTGGTGGTGCTGGCAGCTGCATGGGGATGACAGAGAGCGCCGCCGTCAACAGAATGAGTAACCCTCATCGTGTGACGCAATACGGACAGCCAAGCCTCGACCCCGCACTTTCCTTTGTCGTTCAAAATGAGAGAGAGAGAGAGAAGGTGACGTGACGTTCCTCGTTTTGTCATCTCGTGTATACGCCTCAGCTCCAATAGTACTGAACCCTAGACTTAGCTTTCCATCTGTACCGCGTACTTCTTCCATCATCGTCGTGCATTTCAAATGAGAGCCAAGTTTCAAAGCGCAATATTGCACTGGTTGCGCAGTAAGTATAAGGAACGCCAGACAGTACGCGCTTGATCATTCAAATAAATCTCATCATTTAAATTATGGCATTCCGAAACTCCCCGCTGTCAATCGGCCCTGCACAAGCCGCCACGTGTGCAAGAGAAGTAATCCAAGACCGCTGATTGGTCATTCATTCATATAACACCAAAGTGGCAGTGTAGAAAGGGACCCCATGAATCACACATGAGCCCCGTACATTTATAATAGCTCGTCGCTAGCACACGACACTGTGTGTGTGCGTGCGTGTGTGTGTGTGTGTGTGCGTGCGTGCGTGTGTGTGTGTGTGTGTGTGTGTGTGTGTGCGTGTGCGCGCGCGTGTGTGTGTGTGTGTGTGGTGTGTGTGTGTGTGTGTGTGTGTGTGCGCGTGTGTGTGTGTGTGTGTGTGTGTGTGTGTGTGTGTGTGTGTGTGTGTGTGTGTGTGTGTGTGTGTGTGTGTGTGTGTGTGTGTGTGTGTGTGTGTGTGTGTGTGTGTGTGTGTGTGTGTGTGTGTGTGTGCGCGCGTGCGTGCGTGCGTGCGTGCGTGTGCGCATAGGCGCCGACTACGGGGGGCTCTGGGGCTCGAGCCCCCTCCGGAATTTTCCCGGGGGGGGGGGGGGGGGGCTGAGCCCCCCCCCCCCCCCGAATATCCGTAGCCAACCCCGCCCCCCCTCCGTAGCCAACCGTAGCCAATATCCCCCCTCCGTAGCCAATATCTGTAGCCAACCCCGCCCCCCCTCCCCTAAAATGTCATTACCGGAGTTCTGTTACCCACATAATGTGGATTCTTTCGCGGTGCCTCCACATTTTCACTTTTGTTGTGGCTAAAAGCTTACGGCACCATTGTTCGCACGGCCGTTCACGGCTTCTAATTTATACGTTCGCTTTATTTCGGCAAATCCTGACAATAGGAGGACAAGCGCATTAGAAGCACCAGCGGCGGCTACCTCATCCGTGTTTCCTCACTTTAACATTTTAAAAAAATTTCCACTGATGAAGACACAATATATTTAAATATATACAAAGAACAAAGTTTATTATATTTTTTAAAGAGAACGAGGTAGCCAACTAAATAATTAGCCTATACCTAGAAAATGAATATGTTGATGTATGTTCACCTCACTACCTCACTTCAAATTACTTTGCGTGCTTTTTTGACCCTGAAAAAAAAAAAAAAAAAACCTGCAGACTTCAGTGACCCATTCGGCAGAGTCTTCTATCAACGGCGTGTGAAAAGCACGTGAGTGATATGTGTCTCAATATTGATTCCCTTTCCAGTAGGCAATGCTAACGACTGGCGATAACATAAAAGAAAAAAAAAGCTAATTATTTACAACATTTACGCATTAGGGATGGAAACATCGCCTCTTGCATGCAGAGGCCATAAATACGGGGTGTTTCAGCAAACACATTCAAAATTTTTTTAAAGGTTGCCTGTGGCAGATAGCAAAATTCTAGTTCATGAGCTGGTCTACTCGAAGAGGTGGACATTACTGGCACAAAAAATTGGAATGCATAATCGACTGATTAAAAAAATTACCAATTAGGTTTTTAACATTTAACTTATGACCCGTGTTGCAATTTACAAATTCTAGCCCTGGAATTCGCTAGGCGGATGCACTAGGTATTACTTCTCAGGATGGCACCAGTTTCGAGATATTAATTCCCGAACATTGCGGAGAAATGCATTGGCATTCCAGTTACTCTTGCGCTTACCCGCCATGGTTGTTTAGTAGCTATGGTGTTGGACTGCTAAGCATGAGGTCGCGGGATCAAATCCCGGCCATGGCGGCTGCATTTGCTAGAACACCCGTATACTTAGATTTATCTGCACGTTAAAGAACCCCAGGTGGTCTAAATTATTCTAGAGTCCTCCACTACGGCACGCCTCGTAATCAGATCGTGGTTTTGGCACGTAAAATCCCATAATTTGTTCTTTTCATACTTTTGTGCTTTGATGCATAAAACGACGTTTTGTTGAGAAAGTGACTGGCACGCCAATGTATTTCTCCGCAAAGTTAGAGAACTAATATTTCGACACTGGTTTAGTTCAAAGTGGATCCGCACTCCACGGCTAGAATTTCTAAATTGCAACATGGGCCATAAGGTAATTAGCTAAAAACTTAATTGGTTAATTTTGTTAATTTGTCGATTGTGCATTTCAATTTTTTTGTGCAAGTAATGCCCGCATCTTCGAGTAGACGAGCTCATGAACTAGAATTCTACTATCTGCCACAGGCCACCTTTAAAATTTTGGAAACTGTTCGCTGAAACATCTTGTATATAGAATTCACTCTGTGTCCGAAATGATGCCAAGCCGGATTCACTCAAAATCAGAATAAGTAGAAGTCTAGAAGTCATGCGCAGCAGCGCTTATACTCGGGCTCAAAGTACTAAAAAAGTTAAAGAGAGTGCAGTTTGGCCGGGAAGGCGAAGCAGTATTAGTGATAGCGAAGTAGAAGACAATTACACGAAGGAAGATTCTACCGTGTAAATCCGTGTAAGGATCGCACCCGTGTAAGGGCCGCACCCATAACTTGACAGCCAATATTTCATACTTGTACTTGGAAAAATGAGGTCAAATAACCCTGTCCCATGAAAGGCTCGTCAAAATCGCGACACAAAAGTGTGGCCCCTACGCGAGTTATAGTGGCCATATAAATTGTAGTAAACATTCACCTAAAAGTAAAATAGTAAGCATAGTGGACATAGTGGACATAGTAAGCACGGACCATGTAAACCTGTAAATACCTCACTGGATGACCTCGAGCACTCACTTTCACAACGCAAGCATTGTAAAGAACGCCGGCAGCGGAGGCGAACGGTTCGTACAGCCGCGCGATTCACCGCAACTCTGAAAATTAGATTCATCATCACAATCTGCCTATTTTTATGTCCACTAGTGACGGCCTCTGTGAGTGATCTGCGATGACCTGTGTCTCTTAACTCTGCGACTCTAGGGGCGCAGAAAGACAGCCCAGCAAGGAAGACAGCACGCATGAAGTTAGGAACCATCCCTGATCCCCCTTTATCATTGCACCCACCAATGATTACCAACTATTAGATATGGCACGCGGGCCCCATAAGCGTCAGCCACGCACAGTCATTCACAGCTACGGCAGGGCTAGAGGAGAAGAAGCGTGCTCTCCTTCCCATTCGTGTATGATTACGTGACCTACCACTAACCCGAATATTGAGCGCGTGGGAAATAATGCCCATCAAGCCGCCAACCTTTTCGGCTCACTGTTACGTGCTTTTTCCCGCACCCACAAGGTACGGGCCGCTCATGCGGCTTTTGGATTTAATGCGCAACATCACGGCGACGACAACCGCGACAATTTGCCTGAACAGTCGATTTAATTGCTTTCGCCATAAAGCTAGAAATAGAAAATTGCTAGCAGAGGGTATATATGTATATATATTGTGAGACGACGCCTGAGACGAAGGCAGAGCTCTTGTATTGTCACACAGCGCGAGACAGCCCACGAATACCAACCCGACAAAATGATGATGATTATGATATATATATATATATATATATATATATATATATATATATATATATATATATATATATGTGTGTGTGTGTGTGTGTGTGTGTGTGTGTGTGTGTGTGTGTGTGTGTGTGTGTGTGTGTGTGTGTGTGTGTGTGTGTGTGTGTTCGTGCGTGCGTGCGTGCGTGCGTGCGTGCGTGCGTGCGTGCGTGTTGATAACAACGAGGAATAAGCACATCATCGACATGACCGTTAAATACACTTAGATCGCGTTGCCAGCCACGCGTACGCTTTCAATGCGCCTCGGCTCGCCCGTTTTAGGCAGAAAGCGTCGATGTGGAACCCTCACCCCGAAGCGCGGCTACTGCCGCATCTAGCCCCGGCGCGACCGCATTCGACGCGCAGTTAGCGCGATTCCGAGAACAACCGGCCCGTCTGTCTCCGAGACTCCAAGACACGGCACGGGATGGGGGGCACGTCGGAACGGAGCGCCGCGGTGAAAAAAGAAAACGGAGAGGGACAAGGAAATGCGAAAGGCGGGTCGCTCTAAACGACAACTACGGCGGCGCAGTCGGTGGGTATATACCGGATATCATAAGCGCATAAATACAAACGAGGATTGCGAGCGCGACCGGCGGGGAGCGGGTGGAGATGGCGGAGTGGGGAGAGCCGTAACAAAACGAGAGAGCGCCAGCTGCCCGGTAGAACGGTGCAGCATTGTAGAAGCTGCAAGCAGTGCAAAGTTCGTCGCTGAGTCGCCGCAAAAAAATAGCGCCGAGATGTTAGCCTTGCGTACTGCCGAAAAGCAGGATACGGTATGCGGGTATATTACTTTTAGCGGAGGCTACATCTCAGCTAAATCAACACAGCACGGCCAACGATGAAAAAAGAAACACACACGCACGCCGCTGTTTTCAAGATTTTCGGCCAGTTACCTAAAAACGCAGCACCGATACGGCCAAACCGCCAATTTTGTGAACTTCACAAGTTCATATGCTCGATTACACGCATGTGGGGCGCCTACAAGCAGCATGCAAAACACATGCGACGACTGGGAGTACTAAACGAACGGCGAACAGAAGAAAAAAAAAACACGTTTTAATCGCGCATTTGGCTTAGTCAGGCTTTTTAACACCCTATCATGGTTTGTATCACGCTCCACTAAGCTTTCCTTCCTTCGTTCGCTGCACTATCGTCTGCTTCGCTCACTGCGTTGATGATAGCAGACGACGTGCGGGCGCGCGCGTGCGCAGATGCGTGCGCTGCATGCTGCGCGGAGGAACACGGTAGGTGGCCAAGCTCGCTTTTCTGATTGGTCGGCACCGGCTGCCGTTCCTTCAAATGCTGCACCGTTTTAGCGGGTACGTGGCTACATGAACGGAAAGAAACTGGTGAGGAGCATGCCACGCTCTCTCTCTTGCCATGGGAGAGAGAAAAGCGTGCCGATGCAGCAGGCATCGCGCTGGCTAGCTGCCTGCAGAGAACGACGAGGAGGGTCTGGCCGGCGGCGGCAGATGGCAAACCGAGGCGCGCGCGCTTGTCCAAAGAGCAGCCGCGGAAACATCTGCTCAACCCGCGTCGCGGAGCGGCCGACGCTTGCCTGCGTCGGCATGCGCCGCGTGGCGGCTTCTGTTTGCTGCTGCAGACGTACGCTGTTAATCTTGTTCCACTTAGGTTTCCAGCTATAAGTGGAAAATGGTGTTTAATATTTTTCATTTACTTTAACAGAACTGCGGTTCGTATAAAACCGCCTAGTTGGAACCACGTTCCATATATATTGAAATTTTAATATTTTTATTGCGATGGAGTCCCGAGACGATATGCCCCCCCCCCCCCCTTTTTTTTAATTCAATTTACGCAATAATAGATATGTGTACCTATGTTCCAGTGAAATATCCATTGTTATTCGGAACAGTCTTCTATCCACCTCAACTGAAACATTCTTCAACACACGTGTGATTCGAACCACGTTGAAGTACGTGGTACGATGTTTTCACACGGTTCCAGTTACATATTTGTGGAAGAATCTTCCAGATGAATGCAGGCGCAACACTGTTGCGAATGACAGTGGCTATTCGACTGGAACATAGTCGCATGTGTTCATATTTATGTGAAAGTAAAAGGGATTCACAGTTTGGCCCGCAGGGCGAATCATTTACCGCAATGGCAATGTTTAGCGCTGCGCCTGAGGACGGTGTTCTGCCTATACGCGTGTGCGGCATGTAGGCGCGACGCAGCAGCCTGCTGTAGTGAAGGAAGAAACAGCGCACGGGCATCTACCAGGCACCTCAACGGCAGCGGGAGGAGGACAGGCGTTGCACGCGTCGCACCTCGGTGGCGCTGAGACCGACAGGAAACCGTCGGCGCTAGTCAGCGCCCAGTGAAATCTTACGGCATTCTCGACAAATCGGACCGGTACACTCTAACAGTGCTACTGGGGAGCCCTGTGGCGACGATGATTGGATGAAACGACGCACCAGGGCACACCTGTGCGCATCGGTGTACTTTGTCGAGGATGCCATTAGATGACGTTAGCTTTACTGCTCAAGTCCCGCCACGGTGGCTTAGCGGCTATGGCGTTGCGCTGCTAAGCACGAGGTTGCTAAGCACGAGGTCACGAGGTCGCATTTCTACCGGGGCGAAATGCAAGAACGCCCGTGTCCCGTGCACTGGGGGCACGTTAAAGAACCCCTGGTGGTCAAAATGAATCCGGAGTCTCCCGCTACGGCGTGCCTCATAATAAGATCGTGGTTTTGGCCCGTAAAGCCCCAGAACTCAATTTAATTCGTTTACTGCTCGAGACTAGAGCAAACACACGGCAGCTCAGCAGGAACGCTATAGTGTGTGTGTGAGAGAGAGAGAGAGAGAATGAGTGGTTGCGCAGAATGAGTTAATTAAGGATTTATTCTTATCCTTACCGCCGCTGTGTGTCGCCTCCGTTCAGGGGCACCTGGATTGCCGCTGTGGCTTCCTATGTAACCCTTTTCACGGCGACCCCGTGGGAATCTCCGTGTTTGATCACTTGGTGACGTGTCCATTGGTTGCCTCGGCTTCCTCCGTTGTCACCGTATTTATATAATGGGTGTGCATGACACCGGTGCAGTTTCGTAAACCTCCGTTTCGGCGGATATCGTAAATGATGAGTGGGTAGAGGAGAAAAAGCTTTGTCCATAGCTTCAGAGGACATATAAGCGCTTTCTTAGCTCATTACGCCTTGTCTAAACGATGCGAGCAGCGTATGAAGTGCTCATACTAGAAGCGGGGCTAGAAATGTATTCCGTGCTGTCCAAACTTTCCGCTTCTCAATTAAATCAGGATCAGAGTCCATTGCTCTACGTTCTTTATTTGCAAATCACTTTGAAGCAGCGGCTTCTCATGTTTCTGACTCAGTAACGTTCTTCAGTGCGGTCACTATTTGATTGTTTAATTTCCCCCTATTCACTCGCGGATGTGCTCAGTTGCGGTAAGTTTGTTCTAGCCGCACGCAAGGGGCTTGGAAAGTAGATGATCCGTACTCTGTAATAGCTCGTAGCAAAAGCGTACTATCGCTATAGTCACGCGCTTACCCTGTTTATCGCCACGTAATGTTCAGCTTTAAACATTCGTGTGCTTTCGGTGTAGTTGTCACCCATGATTCGGCGCAGTGATTCAAGACTGCACCCATTCAATAATTGTTGATGCGTGGGCGATAGAGCGGGCTTACGTTTGAGTGTGAGTTGGGGTGGATGTGTGCAGATAACGTGCGAGATATTTATTATGCCAGGATGCGGCGCTATACTCCCTCAAATTTTCACTGTGTAATGAGCGGTACTCACTCTTGCCGACGTCCCAGGGTTGAAGTCCTTGGTTTGGAGGTTAGCGACACAACGCTAGCGGGTGAATTAACTTTTTTTTTTGTCCTCAAGAAAAGACGTACATAGCGAAGGGTCGGTAAAACAGGAAGCATGTGCTGCATCGCCGCCGAAAGCGCCATCTTGTTCCTCTATAGAGCAAACTATTCCGCGAAAAGGGTCTATAGGCGGCGGCGCGACCTTGCGTGGCTTGTGTTGAGTCCGTGTCGAGGACTTGTCGATCCTCCTTGCGATGTGGGGCTAGGTGTAGGCGAGGAGTCGTATTTGGTCTTCCTGTGTATACGACTGCATCGATCTGCCTAAAAGTTCATCCTGCGGGCTTCAAACGGCTTTGTGCAAAGTGACCCTTTTATTGCGATAGCAATTATATGGACACCCCAAGCGAATTTCTGCCGTCGCCGTCGTCGTCGCCGTGAGGTTCCCTATAAAGTCCAACGGCGATAAAACCGTCACCGCGCGCCGTACGCTGTGTGTGCGAGTAGAAGTGTGCGAGGGTGAGCCGGCAACCGCACACGCGAGAGAGGAAGGCGGCCGGAAGCGCCCTGTCTTCGTTCGCTCGCGGGGCACGGGAGTGAGGAGACGGTGGCAGTGGGGGGGGGGGGGGGGGGGGGGGCGTTCTGCTCTTGCGGCTGCTGCTGACGGAGCTGCCGCGCGGACACCGTATCTTGAAAGCGATCTGCTATGTGGCCGAAGTGTGCGCCCGCGGGGCCTCATCTTCAAAACGATCTGCGATGGGTACAAAGTGTCCGCGCCGAGTGCCGGTAGCTTCGTATGCGCTGTGCTTTCGCCGTTTGCGTTGAAGCGAGACGAAAGAAAGCGCGAAGGTCAAACTCCAGCGTTTTGACGAATTTTCACGGTCATCGAGTGAGATGTGTAGCGTTTACCTGTGCGCGCGTGACACCGTGCTTGTTTATTTAGTTAGTAAGCGAATGTTTACAACCTTATACGGCCGAGAAAACTACTATCCTTACTTCGTATAGCGGTCTACCAATTTGCTATCGCAATTGATGCTTCGCCTTTCGAGCGAAACTGCGACTTTCTTGAATACACATTGCGTTATAAATGCTACAATTTGCAATGATTACGCATTTGCGCAGAGACTAATTGTCTTGCAAGGCTTAGAAAACTATGAGTGCTTAAAAATTAAGACAAAGCGCGATACATAACGTGACGAGAACGTCGCAAGTCATAAACCCGAATGTTAGACAGTCACATTCCCGTGGTGACTGAACGATTGCAGCGCCAGCGTTGCCTCCGTTAATTCTTGCAGCAAACTACCTCTAACCTCCTCTCCACGCGTGAGCTGCGCATGCGCCGTCGATAGCGGGGCAGCACGACGACAACGGCATTGATGGCGTGAATGCGCCTTGAGCGCCCGTATTTCGCAATAAAGCACTTCAAATATATAAAATGATGTTCGTATATTTGCAATTTTATTGTATTTTCGTTCAATTTAGGTGTCCAAAAATATTTGCAAAAGTTTTCTGCTTACAACTGGAACCTTTCATGTGAAACGAAATGAAGAGTGTGCTCCTTGCAACCATGTCGGGCGCTTTCATCGCTGCTGGTGATCCAATGGCTTTCACTGAACCGGAAGCTGTGCATTTGCGACGTAACTCCGGCGTCCATTTCGCACTGACCAATCGCGAAGGGATTTTTGTGGCCGAAGTAATATAAGCTGCCGGAATACCTTTCGTCGGGTGAGATGACTGGTGGTTAGCCCCGCGAACAAACGAAGGAGCACAAAATAGCACACCTCGCCGACTCAGCTTGCATGCTATAGCGTAGTCGTCGCCATTCTAACCACAGGGATCACTGTTCACTCTGCAACCATATTGAACTTTTAGACATGATCTGTGCCACTGTTGCGCAGCGTTGAGTGGATGTTTGCGACAAGAACATGGTAGGAAGTGCATTCCTCATGGTTGCGGCTTAAATGTTCCGGGAAATTCAGACTAAGAAGTCGGCGTTTTGTACTGCCCAGCTCCGGCATTCCTGGAGAAACTGACGATGCCCACAGATAAATTCGAGCTGAATTAAGCGGGACCGAAACAAGGGGAGACCTAAATGCACTGGAACACACAGATGTGCGCGCACAGAGGCATTGCATTGCCATAAGTTAAACAATACACTTGCGTCAAGTGAGACTTTTAAACATATAAGGAAACACTTGGACGAAAGAGTGCCGAACGAGCTTCACTGTACAGCCATGCGTCGGCTTTTTTTATGACGGTGAAACTGCGTTTATTATGATAATGTCAACGGTCGACATCGTTATTTTCACTCATCTGCTGTGGCTCGGTTTTTGCGCTATAGAAGTGTTCAGCCGTCGCTGCTACACCAACTTTCCGCGATCGCACGGAAATCGCTCGCTTTTGCGATGAGCCATCTACTTGCGGACCGGCGCACGGGCCCCGATTCGAAAGTGGCCCCCTTCAACACAGCGCGTGTTGCACGCAAGAGCTCCCTAGCCATCGACATAATGGCCTCTAGACGGTTGTGAGCTTAAAGCTTCGTATACTACAAAAATATAGCCTCCAATATCTAAGTATACGCGTGAAACCTGATCTCGGAGGCGATGACTGTAGAGGGAGACCTGCCACTAGCATCTGCGTGCGCCTGCAGCATGGGAATGATGGGCAGTGCGTGCATTTGCCGGAATTTCGTCCCTCTCGCTTTGGACGACCTTCTCGATTCCTTCCTGAAGCGCAGTTTTCATTTCAAATTTGTTGCGAGGCATTAATTAGGCTAATTTAATCCCTAATTGCTACCACTCGACAATTCTTAGCAACATCACGAGCAAAAATACTTGTTTCGCATATAGAATGAATTATTTCACATCATTTTGTCACTTACCAAATACCGTCTAAATTTTGCGACAAGTACACTCAAAGGTGCCACCCTTTATCTATATGCACGGAAAATCACGGAATGAAATCATTTAATCCTGAATATAAAACAAATCACCGCTCTATACGAAGCGTTGTGAAACTATAGCGCTGCAAAACTGAAGCAAACGGAACTATAACAGAAGCTGCCCACTTCGCTTTCTCAACGAAGCCATACCAAACGTACTATGGACCAAAAAAGTTTACGGACCAAGGGATCTGACAAAAATCTGAATATCTCCGCAGCCTCAAAACGCAGCCTGCTATTCGCGTTTCCAGCCTCTACTGGTATATGCGAACAAATTGTGATGCACAGTTTTACTAGCTACATTTAAAGGCTGCTCGGATATTTAGCGTTTTCTGAGATCCCTTGGTCCGTAAACGTTTTGGTCGATAGTACATTATCCATGATTCAATGTAATCTTTCTATAGTGCTAATAAGTTGGAGAAGACTAAGCGCTGTCTGTGATTCCCATTGTCAATGAGTGATTGCGCAGCCTGCCATTCCTTTACAGATGAGCCCACGTGAGTACCTGCTTAAATGCATCATAGGAACAGCGACACGACGAGCGTTTTATACCTACTTCCAACGGTGCAGGGATGACGTGTTCTGACTTTGCCAGAGGGCGCTGCGACTCCCTCATCTATCACACCAGTGTTGCCGACGCCAGCCGATAGGGCTGCGACGAAAATGAAACAACCTTCCAAACGCCAAATAGACGTTTGTCTACACGCCAAGCTTTGCCTGCAGTGCAAAGGCCAAGCGTGGCTGGGAATGCTGCCGAGTTCGAGCGCGACCCTGGACTCGTCATGAGCGCCATCGCAAACACGAATCGTGTCCCTCAAATGTTGCTTCTACCGGCCGCTAGTCTGCGGCTCCAGCGCTGCTGCCAAGTGTGGAAAACTCACCGCAAAGTGAGCATAGACACGATGCCCATTTTGCAAGTGAGCTATCACGGTGCTAGGCTGCTTGTGATTCCATTTCTTATTTTTGATTTGCAAACTGGGTGTAGTCCAAGAACAAGGCGCTTTTTGAAGACTCCCAGACACCGTCAAAAGTTTGCTATCCAGCGTTCATTCGGTGTCCAGCATAGGTTCATCGGCAAAAGCGCGAGATTATACATACACAAGTCGGTGGCCTGCCGGTGTTGATGCACGGAGGCAGCTGCAACCGTGCCAGACGCCCAACTTGCGCTAATGGGCACGCACTCGGTGAGCCGTGACGTTCGCCATCACAGGCGCCAGGAAAAACGAGCAGGGAATTGGACAACCGATCGCAGAAATAACTTCCAATGGCACTGTGTTGCGGCGCACATTTGTCATTCCATATTAAACTTCCTTCGCGGCACAAGGAGGCTACTGTTTTAATTTCGCCGTATTCATTTCGTTTGAAGCACAAACATTATCAGTAGTAGTCTGTGCTGTCCGCGCATCTTCAATGACGCCTTCAAAGCTCGGTTCGTTTAATTCGCTTCTGTGCTGTATTTCCGAGCTGCTTCCTTTTGAGCGTGAGTATGTGTCTCCTCGTAACCCACGGTCCTAGATCTATCTATCCCATAAGCGGCCGTGATTGCTCAGCGGCTATGGTGTTGCGCTGCTGAACACGAGGTTGCGGGATCGAATCCCGGCCACGGTGGCCGCATTTCGATGGGGCGAAATGCTAAAACATCCATGCTACTTAGATTTAGGTGCACGTTAAAGAAACCCAGGTGGCCCAAATTATTCCCGAGTACCCCACTACGGCGTGCCTCATAATCAGATCGTGGTTCTGGTACGTAAAACCATAACTTTTTTCTGTCTATCCCCCATCGATTGTTTGCCATTTCACCGAACATAAACAAAAATAAATGAGGCTCATGCAAGAAGCTCTTATTGAATACGAGAGAGGCCTATTTCTGCATTATTTTTTTAATCAAAACAATCAAAACAAGCTGATTCCACACCCTGTGGGAATCGGTATAAGCGAAACTTTGGTGTTTGCGCGGAACGGGTGTTCTCGTTTAGCAATGATTTGCAAGTACGCGCCACACGACGAAGTCGGACAGAGAGAGAGAGATAAAACACTCTTGTTTCAGAACCCAAGTCAGCGACAGCAGGTAGGAGAGGCAAGGGGGAGAAGAGGTGTCCTACGGGGTCTTGTATTCAGGCCAAGGGATGAATCAGGCGCAGAAGAGCCCGCAAGGTGTCCGGGGAGGGGTCCGTATGCCACTTCTCTATAGGTTCGCCTGTCTGCGAGCGGTAGGAAGCTGAGATAGACTTGTCCTGCCCGGGCACGTAGACTCCCCGGACGCGTAGTCCCACAAGACGTGAGAATTTCCGGGGAAGCTGCGGCAGCTATGGCGCGGGTGGGAGACCCTGTCCTGCCAGCTATATGTAGAGCAGCATATGAGGTGATGCCAGAAAGTGGGTCGTGGACGCCTCTTGACGCGTGAAGGTGTGTGGTGGGTACAGTGGACACGTTTTCACCGGTAAACGCATTGCTCGACGTAAACATGTGGCGTTTCAACACCGCCAGACTCAATCGACAGGATCTAAAGTCCCGTGCCGCACTGTTGTCACGACTAAAGAAGACAATCAAGACACGAGCGCAAGCTTCTCTCTCTCCGAAGAAGATAAAAGCGGACAATTATTATTGTTGGGCCTTCAATATAGAGCCTGTGTTCGTTGTCGCACCACCGTCGTTCTGTGTGCCGTTCTTCGCATCTTGCGACACTGGTGGAGGTGCGGGGTACTCCCTGATGCCCGGAACTCCTGTGCGGAGTGCAACGCCCAGTTCAAACCCGCAATAAGTTCCTACAGTGGACGCTCCTATCCACCGCTACAGTCGCCGACTGCGGGGCCTCAGCCCGGAGGTAATCTTCTTGGAGAACTCCCCACCAACCGGACCTCTACCTAACGAGATGGCAACCGCAGGACCTTCTCAGGTGACTCTGCAGCATCCTCAGACTCCCGAGACATTCCATGGTGGTGTTTACGAGGACGTCGAAGATTGGCTCGCGCAATACGGGTGAATCGGTGATCCAATTATAGTGCCAGCTATACGTAGAAATGATGATGATGATGATGATGATGATGATGATGATGATGATGATGATGATGATGATGATGATGATGATGATGATGATGATGATGATGATGATGATGATGATGATGATACGTAGAAATATTCTTGCGAAAATGTTTTCACAATGTAACGGCGTTCCACATAACATCACAAAATATATGAAACGGCCTTTATGGTATTTGAACATTTTACGTTTTGGAGTCGAGCCATAGGACAGTCTTTAATGTAACAAGGACGGGCAGAAAATATGGAGTGTTGCCTGGTATGGTTTTGCGGTATGGTATATTACCCATGATCAAGAAGCTTTGGACAATGTATATAGAAGCTTTGGACCACCATATGGAAGAACAAAAGGTCTCACTTAAAACGTCTTGATTTTAAAGGTGTGAGTTGAGTTATATTTGAGAGGGCTGGACGATATGGTCGCCAGATCGGCAAAACCGGTACTTGAAAATAGAAATCAGTTCATTTTGGACGCGTTCACTGAGCCTTGAGGTCAGAATTAGATTTGCACGTTGCGCCTCAAACTACAGAGTCCGACTTCAGAGGCCGAAGGCACACAGTAAAATACAATTTCAGCAAGGCAACAGGGGAGTGGAAGTCATGCAATATAAGACAAACAATACCAAGAGCGCAAAGGGTACGTTTTCCCCCCGCATATTTAGCGTGTGAAGAGAAGCTTAGCGTTTTGTCGAAGAACACAACCAAGATCTTTCCTTTCATGGACCCTGAGCAATGGAGCATCTCGAAGGGTGTATAGAGTGAGTGAGTACGAACTTTATTTAGGTCCCGAGGAGAAAGAAATTGCACATGCTGTGTTTTCTGGGTAAAACTTAATACCATAGTTTGGGAAGCATTTAAGAATAGCCCATTGTTTCTGCACCAGTTTGAGAGCGAAAAAATGTCTTTTCGGAGGTCAATGCAGTCGTGAACACTGTTGAGAGTCGTAAATAGCTTTAAGTCGTCGACATATAGAAGGAATGAAGGGTGTCGAATTGCTGACGAAACGTCATTTATATGAGCAGCAGGAACAAAGAAGGCCAAGAACAGATCCTTCAGGAACTCCGCTAGTGACCTCACAGCTAATGGAACTCTGCCCATTAATGCCAACGAAGCACGATTTATTTCTTATGTAATTTGATACCAAGGTAGTGATGGAAGAAGGTATGTCCATTTGCGTGAGCTTTGTAATAAGGAGCGTATGGCAAACTATATCAAATACTTTACTTTGGCCAAAGTAAAGAGCGTCTAATTGGCCCCTATATTAGGTACCACACGTGAAGCATGGGTCATAAATGTGACCAAGTTCGTTGTTGTGGAGTGCCCTGATACGACGCCATGCTGTTAATCTATCAAAATGATCTTGGCACTAACACGAAGTATGCGGAATTCATGATACATATTCAAACACTTTTGACGCAGCGCAGAGGATAGATATAGGCCAGTAGTTAGTAACTGCCCTTTTAGCACCCGATTTGGAAGGTAGCACCCGTTCTACCTCCCAAGCGCTAGGAAACGTGCTAGACTTTAGACAACTATAGGGAGTTTAACCAGTTCAGCACAACTGGTTTGCTACCCTACACATGGGAGCGGGATGAGGGGGAATGAAAGATGGGGAGGAGAGAGAGAGAGCACATAGCACAGCACACACATCGTCAGTCACAGTCTGTCACTCTTGCCTGGTACGTGACATCACTGTCACAGCCGCTTGTCCAAGCCTGTTTCTTTGAAAAAACCTAAGTAGTCCCTTAGTCGCCTTCAGCTGCGATGTCTTCTGTCGACGACACGTGAGAATCGTTTCAATTGACATTGGTCTATTGTCAAGGTGCCCTAGAACCGACGCCAGGGACTGTCTCGGAACATTATATTCAGGACAGTCGAAAAGAATGTGTTCTAGCGTCTCCTCGCAAAGACAGGCATTGTAAACAGCGTTGTCGGCTATTCCAATAAGAAATGATTAAGATTTCGTGAATGTCACCCCTAGCCATAAGCGATAAAGCATAGTGGCCTCTCTTCGGTGGAGTCCAGTTGGCATACAGAGATGCATCAAAGAGGGCAGGTGGTAGTGTCGATTGCTCCGGTTGGTCTGGTGTGCACCATAGAGAGAGCGCGATCTGTGCAAGCACTTGAAGTCTGCTGGCTGCGTCGGACCGTGAGAGTGGTATGGCCTCTTCCTGTGTGTCGTCAAGAGCTGCCCGAGCGGCATTATCGGCGTCTTCGTTCCCTATGATGCCGCAGTGACTTGGAAGCCACTGAAATGTCACGCGGTGTTCTTTCTCATGTGATGTATGGAGTAGGTATCTAATATCGAATACGAGCTGTTCGTATGGCCCGCGACGCAGAGCTGAGCACGCACGAAGAAACACAAAGGGCCAATGTGCATGCTCTTTGCGGCAACGAGCCGTCGCCTGCGGGTTTCCCGCATCGCACTTCATGCTGAGCAGAGTCCGGCTCAACTGCACTTGGAATAATCCGGTCTCAAATGCATGCACTGCTGTCGGGACCATGAGAAACTTGGAATAAATCAGTATTTCGAATATTTCTAACAGGGCAATTTCGTTAAAACGAGGGATTAATATATGTGGCTATCCGATTAATGCTTCGCAACGAAGGAACTCCTTCGTAACTTCTTTACG
This sequence comes from Dermacentor silvarum, assembly GCF_013339745.2. Taxonomy (NCBI): domain Eukaryota; kingdom Metazoa; phylum Arthropoda; class Arachnida; order Ixodida; family Ixodidae; genus Dermacentor; species Dermacentor silvarum. The sequence continues at coordinate 18,594,694 of NC_051158.1, forward strand.
AAGCTTCTTAGTTAGCGAATAAAACATTCCAATAAGACGGATAGAGGATGCCTCTCTCTGACACACGGGCATTCTAAAGTCCTTTAATTAAGAAGAAATCTACCGGAAAGACGTACACTGACACGCGACAACGGAGTCTCTCGGCAAGGTTCCTTTGCGGGAAAGAAGATCGTGCAACTACTTTTCGAGCGGAAAGGTGTACTCTCGCATGGAGAGTGCGCAACTCATCAATAGAAGGAAACCTGTTACAAAACTACGGGGCCCTGTAATAATTTTTGTAACCTTGGAAAGTGATTTAATTTTTAGCGGTAATGCGTTTTGTCGAACAGTGAACATTTACTCTCAAACGCTCGCACCACGTCGCTAGCGCCGCCATGCTCAATTCGGAATATTGACCCTTTTCGCGGCGCTCCCGTGGGCGCTGCCATGTTTGATCACGTGCTGACGCGTCCATTGTTTGCCTCAGCCGCCTCCGTTGCCTCCGCGTTTACAATACAAGCGCGTGACGCCGGCGCGGCGCAGCAAACCTCTCTTTCGACGCGTATCGTAGACGGTGACTGCGTACACGACACGAAGCTTTGGCCACAGCTTTAGAGGACATGTAAGTGCTTTCAGAGCTCATTACGCCTTGTCGAAACGGCGTGAGCAGCGTATACGGTGCTTGTACTAAAAGTGGGGCTAGAAATGTATTCCAAGCTGTCCAAACTTTCCGCTTATGAATTAAATCGGGATCAGTGTGCTCTTCGTTCTTTATTTGGCAAACATTTTGAACCAGCGGCTTGTAATATTTTTGATTCAGTTAAGTTCCTCGGTGCGGCCCTTATGATTGTTTATTTTCAGCGTAATCACTCGCGGGTATGCTCTGCTGCGATAAATTTGTTCTTGCTGCGCACAAAGCTTGGAATTTAAATGTTCTGTACTTTGTGGTAGCTCGTAGCAAATACGTATTATCGTTAGTCCCTCGCTTACTCTGTGAACCGTCACGAAACATTCAGCTTCCAACATTCGTGTCTTGTCGGTGTAGTCGCCGTCACTCATGCTCCGGCACATTGATTCAAGTGTGCGCCTATTCACTCACACGTTGGTGATAGGGTGGGCGTAAGTTTTCGTCCGAGTAAGGGTGGATGTGTGTAGATAACGTGCGGGAAACTTACTATGCCAGTAAGTGGCACTACTTCATTTTGTAACGAGCGGTACTCACTCCCAAGTGCCAATGTTCCGGAGTTGAAGTCCTTTCTTCGGAGGTTAGCGTTACAGCGCAGGCGGATGAATTATATTTTTTTATCCTTGAGGAAAGCCGCGCATCGCGAAGGGCGGCAACACAGGCAGTCCTTATGCAGCAGCTGCGACACAGGTTGATTCTATTCATTAATATGTGAATCACTATTTTTGCAGCGAACTACCGCACACGTCTTCCCTTTATCGTTACACATTTTGCAGTATGAATTGAGCACAGTGCATTAGCGCACACCCAGTTGCATTTTCGACAGCTGATCGCACAGTAGCAAGGCAGAAGCAGTAACGGTTTCGTATTCATGCGCATTCGCTGAGGCAACGTATGGCGCGCCGCCGAAAGCGCCATCGCGTTCCTCTAGAGCAAACTGCTCCGCGAAAAGGGTCAATACACATTATAAGCCATGAAAAGTCGTAAAAAATGTTTAGGTCCTACAGTCACTAAATGTAATCTACATACGCAACTTTTTGTAAATGTTTTCTCTCTTGCTGCTTTAATAAACAGCTCTTTTTTTTTTCGGCGTTCATCTGCGGAACCCCCTAAAGAAATTAGTGCGATGGCGTGTGTCTGTGGATGTGGATCTGCTGTGGATGTGCACCGTCTGCATTGGGCTTGCCCAGGCATACGCCGTCCGTGAAGAGGCACTCTTAGGACTGTCAGATTAGGAACTGACAAACCTGACCATGAACGATAACTCGTCAGCGACAGTTCTATTTCGCCTGCAATACCACCACGAAACAGGCCTGCACCTACTTTTATGTTTGTTTGTTTATGTGGTTGTTTGTGTGTTTGTTTGAGGTCGTGTCCTGGCTTTTAGCTTTTTCCGCGACTTATGAAAGCTGCGTTTTGTATCTACCACCACCTTCTATTTTCCTTATCATCGCAGCCAATAAAACAAGGAACAGAAAAAAAACAGCGATATCGATAATGATATAGTCACTAATTTTGAGATCTGAAATGTCACACAGAAGTGCAATGTGTTGGAATGCATTTAGCATTTAAGTGGCGACACTTGTCTGGGTAGGCGGTGTAATTCCGTTGCCGACGACAATTTAAAGAAAACAGAGGGAGCGTTTTCCTGCAAGGTGGCGGTTGCCGGCGGCGAATCGAGGTTGGAGCGCCACAGCGACGCCTAGTTTAAGCAAAATCCAGGCAAATCAGCTATCGGAGCAATTGCAGACTAATCACCGAGTGTCTTAAAAACCTCATTGTTCACCCTTGTGCCATTTTAACGTCTGGCGCGTTTCACAGCACGCAGTTTTTTTTTTTTTTTTTTTTTTTTTATACGCGACACACTTGCCCCGCTTGAGTGCGCTACGCCGCTGGTATTTCGCCACGTTACGCAAAAAACGGGCCGTCTGCTTGCGCTGTAGCTTGTCAGCGATTACCGACTACTAGACGAGTGCCGCTACAGGTCTGTCGGATGCATACGGAGGCAGCTTCACACAGCTTCCGATCCACAGCCGTACGAAGTGGCAGACAATGAAGCCAGGTTAAGCGCACGGGAATTTAACCGTTATCTTCCATCGCAATGCAGAAATGATAAGGTAAAGGGAAATGAAAGCGGTCGAAAAGATAACCGTGCCGCAGGATGGGAGCCGTCAGCCCACATCTTCCGCATTACTCGTGCGGCTCAAAACCAATTATGCTGCCGTACATTTATGGATTATTTTATGTGTTATTATCATCACAATTATGATACAGACGCCTGTGGTTAAAAGGACTTCCGTCGCCTGGGCCTTGTCTGTTTGCTCATTGTCTGTCACTTTGTATGGCGCTGTTAATAACGAAAGATCGAGCCCCTCGAATCTTTTGAATTCCTCTCGCTACCCGCCTTAATTGGTGGCAATTAGTGGCTATGGCGTTGCGCTGCTAAGTACGAGGTCGCGCGTAGCGATGGTAGCGATGGGGGCGAAATGCAAAGAGCGTTCGTGTACCGGGCATTTAGTGCACGTTAAAGAACCCCAGGGGGTCGAAATTAATCCGCAGGACCCTCCATTATATGGTGTGCCTCATAATAAGATCGAGGTTCAGGTATCTCACTCATTTCAGTCCACAGTTGTTGTTGTTGTTGTTGTTGTTGTTGTTGTTGTTGTTGTTGTTGTTGTTGTTGTTGTTGTTGTTGTTGTTGTTGTTGTTGTTGTTGTTGTTGTTGTTGTTGTTGTTGTTGTTGTTGTTGTTGTTGTTGTTTTGTTGTTGTTGTTGTTGTTGTTGTTGTTGTTGTTACTCGTAGACTTAGACTGTTGTTACTTGTAGACTCAGGCAGTAGGGCTTTGCGGTATGGTAAATAAGTTTTGCGCTCCACGACACCCACGTGTCCTTCGTTTTCATGTTTTGTCGAACACCCTTTACGCCCAGCACTAATTCACTTCATTAGACCTCATGACTAATTGTTTGACGTGTAATTAGGGGAAGCTATTTCTTCAGCTTCACTGGTCGTTCTGAAGAAAGAGTTAGTTGGTACCTACTACTACGTTCGTTCGAAAACAGGCTGGCATTTCTCCTCCCGAAGAATGAGCAGCGTCTGCGAAGCACGCGCACGAAATTGCACCGTCGTAAGAAACGCCAGGTGCAAGGATTAGCGGGGCTTCCCAGACGACCAAGGAAAGGGGGCGTTACGTGAAGTGGACGGTATATTTAGCTGCCGCCAAACAGCCATGCTCTCTGCAAATGGCTACCCACCCAAACTACATCGAAGGCCCTCGAAAGGCTCACGATTTGTGTATTTACCTATAGTTACTCCGATTCACGAATCAAATCGCCATAAACTGCAGCTTCATGCAACGTATTGTGCGTACGGTATCGTACTATATATAAGTACACTGTAGACAGAGGCGTCTGGTGGCTATCGTTTGCGTGCGTCATCCATAAGACGTGGCGTCCAGCAAGTATACTTTCTATCCTTTGGGGTCTTCTCTTGTCCTTCAAGTATAAGCACCACCTATCTTACATGTATTTTCTTTCTATGACATAACGCTCCCGGTGCTCAGTTCAGGTCGCGAACGGTATGGGCGTATAGGCATGACTCAGCGTTCCAGACAGGAAAGTCGAGCGCGCAAAGTTAAATTACGTTGTGGGGCTTTACGTGCCAACACCACGATCTGATTATGAAGGCACGCCGTAGTGGGGGACTCCGGAATAATTTGGACCACCTGGGCTTCTTTAATGTGCACCTAAATCTAAGTAAACGGGTGTTTTCGCATTTCGCCTCTATCGAAATGCGGCCGCCGTGGCCGGCATTCGATCCCGCGACCTCCTGCATGCTTTGCAGCCCAGCACCATAGCCACTTAGCAACCACGGCGGGTAGTGCGGAAAGCGTTAAAGAAGAGAAACGCACTCAAGATAGATCACGATTATTATTTGGGGACAAATAAAGCCCCAAAGGGTGCATGGGAGTGATGGGGGTGTAGAAGAGGATTTGTCAAAACTGCGCTTGTCCGTGTCCGTGCTGTCATCACTGTCGTCTCGCTTGCGTTTAAGTTTATTATACTATATTGGTCTCGAACGACTTTATTAACGCTGTTAGAGACTAACCGCTATAGCGAGTTGGTCTTGCATATTTGTTAAGGTGAATGATAGCGCTTGAAAATATGTTCGTTTCATTTCTGATGTGTTGGTCATTTTTTAACGCTAACTCATCTCAACAATTCTATTACGATAATATCTTAGCTGATATTCCGTACACTGCAGCTATTAGCATCATATAGCGTCTAATTTATTTTATTAAGTTGTTAAGAGATAATTTTAAAAATTCGCCTAATGCAACAAAATTGGAAATCAAAAGTAATTACTCATCAAATTTCTAGTGGGAGACACTGCCTTCCGACTGTGCGTTGCTGACATGCTGGCTTAAAAACGAAGCTTTTGCTTTATTTGTGAATAGTGCGGGGGACTTGTATAAAGCTGGCAATACTGTGTTGCAGTCAGGCGATGGTGGTTTTCGGCCGACATTGTGACGTATAGACACGGGCAGGGTGTAGTAGCCGGGCGCGCCTGTCCCACCGGCGTCCTGGAGATTTGTGCTATTCCTTCAGCGTTCCATCACTGAAATTCGACATGCCAACCTGTACGCAGTTATGTGTTTTGCTTGTGTACACATTGTGTCTGCAACTTCAGTCCCAGCCATAACGTACTAGTGCCCAGAAATCAATGCGGCGTTTAATGCACAGACTTCACCTTGAACTCGGCCGCGTGGGTTCGTGCAGACGTTTTTCTCATATGTCACGCTCATTGTAACAGTTAATTGCCACAACTTTGATTCCCAGTTACTCAGTCTAGTTTACAATAATGTGTACAGCGCACAAATGGTTATTTTCGCGGTTTTCACATTCATTGTGTATACAGCACGGCCTTAAATGAGCTGCTTCACTCGCAAAAAGCCGTGTAGGCGACAGCCGCCATGTTTATTGAGCTAAGCATGAGATGCCTGGCAATGGGGGCTAGCAACAAGCTGACACTCATCCTATGGCCCAATACCGTTAGCGAGGTTACACTTCAGATGTGCTAGATCACCGCGCTTAATCGCTACAATCGTACACAAGATATCGCAGCTGGCAGCACTTCTTGCTTTGCTTCGCTCTTTTACAGCGAAGCTGTTTAGGCGTACCCTGTGCCGTCGTTGTCGGGCTTCGCTAAAAAGTGGTCACGTGACCTAGCGGGAGAAGAGAGGAAGAGCTCAACAGGGGGAAAGGGGTTGGAGTGACCGCCTGTGAGAATCTTATACGCGAATCTTATACGGTCTTCCGACGATTGATTCCACCCTGCCGCGAAAGAAGCAAATGTGCTGGCGGTTTGCGGCCAACGAACAGTACCCAGCGATTGAAACGCGATACTAGGAGCACGTGGCTGCCGGCCTTTCATGCGCCAGCGGTGGGCGCGGGGGTCACCGAGCTGATGCATTTCTGTATCGCATGAAATCGAGAGTCTTCGTGATGCATTATGAATGCATTCAGCCCATAGTCGATCACCTATACTGCCCACCAGTGGCGTAAAAAGCACCGGCCGCCATGCGCTCCAAGCATTGCGTATCACTCGCTGAACACTGTATACGTGGGCGATCGTCCAACATCGTCTGCTACTCACCGAATAAAAAAAAACAATCAAATGGTTTTTATTTCACTCCAAACCATGTTCTCATTAGTGGCGCACAAAAAAGGGGCGACGCAACTTGCACACGAAAGAAAAAAGCACGGCAAAACACAGAGAGAAACCTCACGCGAAAAAAAGAAAGAAACCCTGAGAGAACCACCAAAAAGCATTCCTAAAGCATGGTCACCACGCGAAGCACGCAAAAGCGAAAATGAGGTGAAAGAATGGTGAAACAAAATATTTACAATATAGACTGCTTGCGAAGTTTGACTTGCATGGTGTAACACTTGGTGCAACTAACACAGCTTCGCTGTCCAACCATCTTCATGGATTGGAAGGGGCGGTGATTTCTTGGCAAACTTATTTTGCTCTAATGAAATCCGGAATGGCGTAGGACTCGAAAGAAGTGTAGATCCTGTAGTAAACGCCTCTCCACGTCGCCGCTTAAGCTTTCTGGTAATCAACGATGCGTTGGTCGTGCAAGCGCGAGAGCATGCCATGGTAGTCCAGCTGTCCCGTTGTCCCCAACCAATGCTCATGTTATCTGGCGGACACAGCATGTGCATGTTATAACACCAAGCAAACTCAATTAGACTTGTAGGAGAGCGTACGCGCCGCGGCTCATAAGGAAGATATATATATATATATATATATATATATATATATATATAAAAGGCAGGGAGGCCAACTAGAGGCGACTTTCCAGTTTGCTACCCTTCACTGGGGTGGGAGATATAGAGGCTGGAAAAAGGGCAATGAGAGAGTGTGAGAGAAAGAGAAAACAAAAGAAGAAAGAAAGAAAAGGACGGAACAGGTAACAAAAGAGGCGGCTCACAAGCTTTCAACAAGCTTACTGCCCTCGCCCGCACGTCCATCCTTCACCGTTGGTGGCGGGAAATCAATGTACGCACAGGACGGCCGGCATTACGCACAAGGTCTATGATTCTCGCGCATAAAATTTGTGCTATCGTTTCAGAATAAATTTTCAGTCGTGATTTTAGAAGTTCGCTTGGTTTCTTCTTCATTTTGCGCGCCCTCTTTTCGCACTGTTTCTTCTGAAGCAGCACACATATCTCAGAACACTATCTTTTTTTGGAGCCAAAGAACACATATGCAAGGAACACACATAAACATCATCGACATCACCATTGTCAAAAACAGCAGCAGCGGTTGCAGCCTATTTTATGTCCACTGCGGAAAGGCCTCTATACGAGCGATCTCCAAACACCCTTGTCTTGCGTCAGCTAACGCCATCCTATGCCTGAAATTTTCCTAATTTTATCACATCAACTATATGGCCCCCTACATCTTCAACGGCGTTTTCCTTCCCTTGGTATGCCCCCACTGCAACTCTAATAGACCACCGGTTATCTGCTCCACGCATTATATGACGTGCGCAACTTCAATATTAGTGACACCCACGTGCGCTCCCTATTCCACACCGCTGTCTTCCTGTCTTGTAAAGTCAACACGCAAAATGCCACTACCAACTGAGTCAATGAACGTAGGGACACATACCTCCAGAGGGCGCTCTTTCCCGCGCACTAGCAGAAGCATGCAACGCATCTGCCGTGACAAGACATGTTTCGACTATCATGCCAAAAAGTGAGGGAAGGTGGACATTTGTACGAGTTGGTAGCCTTCCTTGTTCAGGTAGGGGAGCACAATCAACACAAACGAAGAAGAGAACTACAAGAGCACTATTAATTCGACAATTTAAGCCTTCGGTAATAAGTTAATTTTAATTTCATAATTTAAGCTTTCGTGTTGTCCTTTTCTTAGGCTTCGTTTGTGTTGACTGCGCTCCCCAACTTCACCATGGAGCCATAAAGTGAGCCTATAGGGCGATCATTGTATTATTAGTTCGTTCGTTCGTTCGTTCGTTCGTTCGTTCGTTCGTTCGTTCGTTCGTTCGTTCGTTCGTTCGTTCGTTCGTTCGTTTTTTCGTTCGTTCGTTCGTTCGTTCGTTCTTTCGTTCGTTCTTTCGTTCGTTCGTTCGTTCGTTCGTTCGTTCGTTCGTTCGTTCGTTCGTTCGTTCGTTCGTTCGTTCGCTCGCTCGCTCGCTCGTTTTTCTGGCTTGTTAAGCCTCTTTCACTGTAAAACTTGCTTTTTCAGTATTATTAATGCAGCTGAAATTATTTGTATCTTTTGTGTCCCCTTAACATGCGCATCATCCACCCACTTTACATTAAATGCTCCCTCGGTAGATTTATGCATCGGCCCATTCAGCTTGCGTAGGACTCGCCGAACCTGGGAGGAATATCGTAGACAAACCCTCCCGCTAGAGAAGCTCTTGGGTGCCTGGCCAACAGAAACGTCATAAATAGAAGCAATATGCATACACCTTAGAATCTCCTCGAAAAATTGGAATTTGGGAAAGCTCTCAGAGATTCAAAATAATTTAAACTGTGTTGGTTCGCTATCCCTTATTCAAGCATGCGCATGTATGTTTTCGCCACTTGTAGTAAATACACAGAGCCCATGACGAGGGCGATGAGTGGCGTGTGGATGCTGTTGTTTTCTTACTCTATCTGTACGTCTTTGTTTCTTTTTAATGGCTGAACTGAGCTTGTGTCACAACTTTTGGGTGATCTCGTATGTACTCTTCCGTAAATCATTCTGGACGTCACTGTTGTTGTGTGATTTTATAACGTCGTTTCTCTGAATCGGCCATGGCCCTTAGGAAAGAAACCGCGACCACAACGTCCAAGTGACCAGGTCAGCTTTCACCACTGGGCGATCAGAGAGTGCGCACGAGAGCTCGGACCATGCTGGGCGCCACGGCCGGTCGTTCTCCTAGCAGTCAGTGAGGGACGCCCCATAAGCTTTATTCTTCGCAAAGTGTTTTTCTTTTTGTCACAGATCGGAGCAGTGGAGCGTCGGGTGCCTCAAAAAGTGCCATCTCCTCACGTATATATTAATTTAACACAATAAACAATGGAACAGACAACGAAGTGCCCAAGAACAAGCCCTTTTGAATCACACACCTTGGTCTTCCCTTATAGCAGTAGACCTCGGCGCCCTTTCACTCGAAACATTTCCGGGTCGCACGCCACCATCGTAGTCTGCAACCACTGGTGCCACTGCATTTTCGAACAGACGACACGATCCGGCAGCAACAGACGGCCCGCCGACTATCGTCTGCTGTCGCGGGCAGACGCTACGTCCTTGCGACTGTAAAGAGGAATAAACTATTACAATATTAGCTTTGCACATATATGCAAACGTTGGCGTTAACGTCTCAAGCATTGCCGAAATCGCGGGCGATTAAGACGCGCAGACATTCCACTGGGCCTTGCGCAGGGGCTACGGTCATGTTGTTCCTCTGCGCTGCTATGCTCTTCGGCTATGCGTACTTGTTCGCTATCAGGACTACTCCAACTACGGTTGCTTTTGTGTGCCCGAATCCTGATAGCAGGATTACAGATGGCAAACACACATGCAACAATTGAGCAAAGCAAGAGAGAGAGAGAGATAGAAAACAACTAAATTTCATATTCGCCACTGTTGGGGGGCGCCGATGGTGTAATATGTCGATTCGTGATAACGTGGTTTCAGTCCGTCTTTGAGTGAACGAACGATTTCAGACTCGCTATTTGCGTATTGTACAGCTAATTCCCTTTGTGGCGCCACATGTAAAGTGTCAGCCAATTCAATGTAATGAATATTCAAAATTTATTCAACATCTCAGGGATGTTAGGGGTGCTTGTATAGGATGTTAAGGGCTTGTCTAGGGATCTGCGCCCCTTACAACTTGGAATTTGATTCGCATAAATATTGAAAATCAGTGATGCAGAAGCAGTATGACGGACAAGCGTTGACAAGATGAAGATCAGATAGCATACCTTCACATAAACAATGATCTAGAGATAACTGAAAAACATAATTTTTAGTGGTTCACATACGTGTTGAAGGATACAACGCCCGTAATGCATAATATTGCAAGCCGCGGGCGAAACCTAGGCCGGTATTTTGTAGCGATGCCTTTAAAGTAATAATGCCTTTTCGCGCTTATCGCGCTTTGTCAGCGGTCGGAGCGACGGTCCGCTCGTCTTATCAACGGGATCAGCCGGCCGTGAGCGGTGGATGATAAGACTAGAGTAGAATAAGTCATAATGGGCGCGTTAAGTTAGCGCGCTCCGATCTCCAAAGGAGCACGCTCGAGTGCGCTCGAGCGCGACGCCTTCGGAGCTTAACTTAACGGCGATTTTCGCCGACTGCTTTCGGGCGCACGAACGCGCCGACTGGCGAATGTTGTGTTGGTTTCGCGACCGCTATCGCATTGCGTGCGCTTTTTGAAGATGGCGCCGCCGATAAACACCCTCCTGCAGTTCTTGATAGACGATGAAGAGCTAGAAGAACTTGACGCGCGGCGACGAACGCAGCAGCAGCGGCTTATGTATGCGATGCAAGCTGTTCGTGCCGATCTCAGAGGATACCCTAACAGAGGATTTATTTCTGCTCCGCGGTATGCTGACTGATGACTCATTGCCGATCACAAGAGGATGAAAGCCTTATGATCTGAGGCATCCAGTATTATGTGATCAACCTTGTGCCCAGATACACGGACACACAATTCAAAGAGCAGTGCCCCAACATCTTCCATGACAACATGAGAACCTGAAGAAGTCATACACATGAACGTAGCGACGAGAAGGCGCCAGACTGCGAGTGTCCTGTTACGTACCTGAGCGTCTGGCAAGTAATGATCGGGCCGTCATTTTCGCTTCGTGATAAGCTCACACCGCGCCAACGCGCGAAGTTCCCGATCATGCCTTAGAGCAGACGCCCGGCTGCGCAGCGGCGGCAGGGATGAGTGGACAAGGAGCACGGATTTGCATAAGTGGAAAGAGTCGGAAACACGTCATTTTTCCGGAAGCCGTAGCAGGTGCGCGCTCTCGCGCACCGTTTCCAGGGTGGAGCGCGTAGAGCGCGCTCCGTAATCACGCACCGGAAGTCGCTTTTTAGCCGTTAAGTTTAAAAGAGCGCGCTCTGCTGCCTAGAGCGCGCTCTGCTGCCTAGAGCGCGCTCGAGCGCCTTAACGCGCCCAATGCCTCGCTACAAAATCGCGGCCCTAGCCACGTCTGGCGACGAAACCACGCGTGGCTACGGTGTACCAGACAAGAAGGCGGAGAAGTTATCGCAGCCTTGAGGCGTCGATAAGGCGGCTCTGTGCGGCTTCTCTTGAGCCAAGTGCGTTGCTAAGGCTGCAAGTGCCGCCTTATCGCAAGCCTTGGCTGTGGGATGCGGAATTCCGGGACACGTCTAACAGTATCGCTGGTATCGCGTTTGCAGTGAGCAGCCCCGACAGCCTACGTCGTCACTGCCAGATATCTCGACGTCCGCGCACGAGCGACAGACGCTTTCATCCCGGGCTAGACGTTCTTGGGCGGTTGGCAAGATTAACAGGTTTTGTAGTTCTGTACCGAAGTGGCCTATTCCGGGCACTTTATGATTTTACAATATAGCACGGTACCGCCATATTTGCAGCATCCTTACTGAGTGACTTAGTTTTCTCAGCCTAAAGTGGGGGTGCGTTATCAAGGACGCCGTTGCGAAGGGCACGGATCCATTCCTACCACCTGTTTTTCCTGGATCATGATATCTCGCACACTGACCTTGAAACAACACAGTCACATGACGCTGTTTTGTCCTTAATGTTATATGCTTAACGAGATGCATGGGCGTTACCAGTTAACTTTTTGCCTCAAAAAGTTAACTGGAACGCCCATGCATCTCGTCGGACACTTTGAAAATTAATATCTCGAAACTTGTTCAGTCCTGAGAATTCGTTCCAAGTGGATACGCCTTGCGAACTCAGCGGCTGTAATTCGTAGATTGAAAGATGTGCCGAAAAATAATTAATTAAAAAGTAAATTAGCGTAATTATGTTAATTATTCAATAAGGTGTTTTTATTTCTTGTGGAAGTAATGGCCGCCTCATCGAGTAGTTTAGATCAAGGATTATAATTGTGCTATCTGCCACAGGCAATTTTTAAAAATTTGGTGCAGCTAAAATGAAACACCCTGTATAGCTAAGACAAGTGTTGGGCGTTCGGTTGGATGTCGCTTCGACGCAGGCAGTCGGGGTCTGATGTCTTTCGAAGACGGCGGTCTTGTCGCGCATTCTGGACTTACTATAACGTCAGATATGACGACTTGGTCTCTTAACCATAGCCGGACGATATCGAGCGACCATTTTTAACAAGAAATTGCCGGAGCTGCCGGCACGGAGTCACAATCGTCGTCTGAGTCATGTAAAATCCATCAAGTAGATTTGACCGTGAAATTAGGTTGCGGCAGAAAATATAGAATTGTTTTTCCTATCTCGTCCTTAAAGCCGGTCAGACAAGATACGTTGGACAAGGCTATCTTAACCGACTTAGACAGCGCAGTCACGTTGATGACTTCTGCTCGCATCGCTGCCGAAAAGTCCCGCTGCGTCGGCTTCTGTACAAAAACATATCAGCACGATGTTGGAAGGAGAGCAGTCGTTGGAGAATCGCAAAGCGATCAGTCGCACTGATCGCTTTTTCATTCGCGTTGAGCACAGGCAAGCCTGGCTTGAATTGGCAACCTGAGGACAGCGCTCGACACCGATATAGACTGCCTTAAACGCATCGCCGTTCAACCAGCGCAATGCTTGGTTGTCTGCTTCATAATTTAAAGTTAAGAATAGTGCATGAAAGGCTTGGGGTTGCACTATAGATTCAGTGATGGGCCTTGTCACAAGAGCAGAACATGAACGCAGTTCTGAAAATATTGAAAATAATGGCAATCACAGTCTATCTAGATACTAGGAGCGCATTTGACACTCTAAGTCACATACATGAGCTTGTTAGTGTGCGAGAGTTTGGCCTATGTGGACGATCTCGGCGATGGATTTCACAGTTAATAATTGGCAGGAAAATGTTTATGCGAACAAATGAAGGGCAGAGTGTCACGCAGGGTGTTCCGCAAGGCAGAATATACTTGGCCCATTTCTCTTCAATTGCGTAATGGCAGCTTTACCACAAAAGCTTCCAGTTCGTCTACAGTATATAGTCTGCGTATGGGCTTCTGGCTCATGTGTAGATCAGCTATGATCTACATTGCAGAATGGCCTCGATATTATTGACAACTTCCTAAAAAAAGGTGCATGGGTCTCTCTTACGATGAGACAGCTGTACTGCCTTTTACTAGGTGGCAGCTTAAGAATTTTCAGCTTAATCTGGAAGAAAATAATTTATGCCCGTGAAACAGTACGAACTCCTTGGCGCTATTTTTGCTCGACTATTAATTGTCATGGGCTTCACACATCTGTCCACTTGAATAGCAAACCATTTCTGTAATAAAAGTGTTTCGCCGACTAGCCAGAACAACATGAGGAGGCCTGCATGAACTGGTAAGGCAAACACTAGCTTATTCGGCACTCATTCTGCATGGTCTGTCACAAACTTCTGAGGAGAGGCTTCAATGTCTATTGGCAAAAAGGCTTAGAGTGTGTCTTGGTGTTCCCCGAGCAACCTCGAGTCCCCTTGTTATCGCTGATGCACGAACAGTTGAAACTTGTGACACACGTACCGAATTCTAACGCAGCATGAAGGGCACCTACGAAATACATCCCTGAACGAAAGAAACAAAAGTGACATTTATCAGGTTATTCAGGAACATATGCGTTATTACAGAAATTTGAAATAATCATATTGGAACTCAGTTACCCTCCTTGGATTGTGACATCATCCATAATAGAACTTTTCTTGAAGGGATGATACGCAAGAGAGATATTTCCGTGATAGCTCCGCAGCAACTTTCACTGTACCAGGTCACTCCTTATACCCACATTATGTTCATGTATATACGGACGGATCGTGCCAAAATAATTCATCTGCATCCGCATTAGTCATACCGAACCTGAAGTTAGAACAAACCTTAAAATTATCGAGAGCGACATTTTCTACCGTCACCGAACTATTTGCTATCCTTCCTGCTTTGCTCTTCAGAGCGTCAGAGTAGATCGCTCAGAAATTGGTTACTTTTAGTGATTCGCAAGCCTGAATGAATGAATTCTGAGGTTTTACGTGCCAAGACTACGATTTGATTATAAGGCACGCCGTGGTGGGGGACTCCGTATAAATTTTTACTGTCAGGGGATCTTTAACGGGCCCCAGTACACGGGCGTTTTTTTTTTTTTTTTTGTGTGTGTGTGTGTGTGTGTGTTTCGTTTCGCCCCCATCGCAATGAGGCCGCCGCGGCCGGGATTTGATCCCGCGACCTCATGCTTAGCAGCGGAACACCATGCATAGCCGCTAAGCCACCGCGGCGGGTTATTCACAAGCCTCCCTCACGTCACTAAAGAGCCCAAACCCAAATGCGATCAATGCACATATCGTATATGAAAGCCTTAAGGAACACGCAGAAACCAGCGCTATAAATCCCAGGATAGTGTATCAGTGGTTACTGGGAGACTGGAATATTCCCGGAAACACTGCAGTGGACGCTGCTGCAAAACAGGCTCACGAAAATCAAAATACGATAAATCTCCCTCTTCTCCGTAATGAGGTCCGCCTGTTGCTGAGGCAGGTACCCTGTCGACTAAGCACAAACACCTGGTTTGATCATAAATAAATAGTGCTCAGACGTATTCTTCAAAGACTAGCCACATTAAATTGTCATTTAAGCCACATTTGAGTGACAGTAGAAATTTTATAACTTTACTGCACCACCTGCGGCTTGGCACACCGTATATGCGTCACTTTTTGCACAGATTTCAATCCGTTGTTAATCCGCAATGCCATTGTGGCCACGCTGACAAACACCCTTTCACCATCTTGCATGCCTGCCAATAACTAGGCCGCATACGTGTTTTAGCCGTCTCCTGACTACCTCGCGGAGCATCGCTTTCATCGATTTACGTCCCAGCAGCATAGCCTTCGTTGCCACTGTGGTCTCTGCATTCACCTCGAGTAGGCCTTACCATTCCAGGCATCAAGAAGAAGGCACAAATGCAGCAATGAAGCAGGCTGCATTATTGCTACTCCATGAAGCCCACAGTGACCGCTTACATGTTTACACAGATGGGTCGGTCATGCACTCCAGTTCAGCAGCTGCAGTATTTGTCCCAGCAAAATCTACACTGATAAAATTCCGGACATCTACTTGAGATCGACGACGGCTGTCGAACTTACAGCTCTGCGTGTAGCAATGAAATTTATCGATCAGGAACCGCTCCAGAAATGGTCTATTTTCTGCGATTTTAAGGCCACCCTTCAGAGTTTGCTCTCTGCATACGCCATGGAAACCACGAACGACTTGTCGCGGACACAGCGAAATTTACCATCTGGCAGTTGACAAAGGACATGACATCGTCTTTCAGTGGCTGCCAAGTGACTGTGGTATCCTTGGAAACGAGCAAGCAGACGCAGCCGCTCGATCTTCACATACCAGTGCCGATTGCGTCGCTATCCCTATGTCCAGAACAGACGCAGCATGAAAGCTTCGTGCGCTTGCTCGCGAGCTTACGTTAGCCCATTGGAATTCAACGGACTTTAAAAACCAGCGCCTCTGTTCCCTGGATCCTAATCTGAAGCTCCGCCTTCCACATGGCTTACCACGACGGGAGGTAACTCTCATTTGTCGCCTATGGCTTGGAGTAGCTTTTACCAACGCATACTCCTACCTTATCGGAATGGCCACAAGTTCAGATTGTGAAACTTGCGGGTGCAAAGAGACGACAGCACATCTTCTGTGTGACTGTCATCGTTTTAGTGCACATAGGAAAGTCCTCAGCACCACGCTCGACAAGGTAGACCGCCGTCCTCTTACGGAAGCCACAATTCTTGGTCCCTGGTCCCAGCCGACGTCGGAATGAACTGCTTTAAAAGCGCTAGTACGCTTTTAAAAGAAACAGGACTTAGTGAAAAACTATATAATTGTGCGGACTGATGTGTTTTTTGTTTTTGTTTTTTTCCTTCTTTTTAATCTTCTCTTGCTTTCTAATCTTTTCTGCCCTTACCCCATCCCCCTGTGCAGAGTAGCCAACCGGACACTTAACTGGTTAACCTCTCTGCCTTTCACCTCTTATTTTCCTTCCTTCCTTCCTTCCTTCCTTCCTTCCTTCCTTCCTTCCTTCCTTCCTTCCTTCCTTCCTTCCTTCCTTCCTTCCTTCCTTCCTTCCTTCCTTCCTTCCTTCCTTCCTTCCTTCCTTCCTTCCTTCCTGATGAAGACATACAGCACCTCCTTCTCCAGTGCGTGCACGACACGATACTACGAGGCGAAGACTAAGAGCTAACTTAGTGCTGCTGGACCATCGACCATTCACTCTGGAAAAAAATGCTTGGTTCATGGTCAACAATAGAGCTACTACATAATCGCACTTGTGGCTCTTATGATCTTCGGGGAAAATACAAACATATTAGGCTCGCATACTAAATGTATACGAGCCTAATATAACACCATAGATTGTATATAGGTAGCTCATGTCTGTATATTAGTAACACGCGTCTTATTTTGTTACGTGTTGTTTGTGTCTTTTTGTGTAGATAAGTGTAGATTCGTCAGCCGCCTCATCTGCAAAATTCTAAACTTGTATGCGTGTTTTCGAATTATTTTGTGCTTACGGAACTGTGCGTGTCTCTTAGTGTCATTTGCACTCTTTCCTGTGACTCCATTTACTCTTGCGTAGAACATCGCAAATGTTCGGAATTATTTGACTCTCTCAGTGTTTTCGTGCTTTTAGTTTTGCTTGCCCTGCGAAGAGGAATAGCCGGCGCCGTTAAACGTGCCATCCTATCCTTCAATTACATACCAATAAAAAAATATAACAGTGAAGGTGAAGAATCCTGCGACCAAGAATTGGAAGTTAAGGCCTCCCCTGTCCTTCTCGTCCGCGTATTTTTGCGCCATTCAGTAAGCTTAAACCGCAGGCAGGATTCTATGAAGGCGTTCAAGACTTCGGGACGAGCCCACCTGTGTGTTAGGGCTGCTCCGTGCACCTAACGTTTCATTTACGAGCCCTTAAGGTAGTCGTTACACAAGAACACAGCACCTGCGAATGGAGCTGAGCCAGATGCGGCCTATGTAACAGAAGCGAGATTGTAACAATGAGACCGAAGCGCCGGCAACGTTCTGCCTTACGCTTTCTTGGATCCAACCACCGACGTTTGCAGTTCAAGAACAATTGCAATTAAGGCAAAAAAAATAATTATGCAGATTCAACGCACATGTCACAACTTACTGTAAGCCTTGATGAAGAGGTCAGTTGAACGTTGCACAAATAAATGCGATACGAAAATATCGGTTTAACGTCGACGCAGCAGTGTCACGATGATTAAGGCGAAATATGATGTTTGCCGAGAGAAGAAGGGTGAACGTAGGTGTATGAACAGAGAAGTACGACACTTATGTAAAAGCATTTAAGGAATCTGTGCCCCCTTGTAAGCCCGGACAACTTTAACGCGGCTCGACTCGAAGCCATTTAGTACAGGTGTCAAACAGAGTCGGAACCGTGGCTACATCGGTCGCCGCTGGCGCAAAAAGCACATCCCGCACTGTTGCAGTTCTTGAAGTGCATCGACCTGAGTGGCCGCTTATATTGTCCTGTGTATCCTCCCGCGTGCACGCAGTGCTCACTTCCCCCTTCCTTTCCTCTTTCTATTTCCCTTTTCCCTCGCTCCCAGTGTAGGGTAGCAAACGGGATGCCCATTGGTTGATCTGCCAGCCTTTCCTCTCCTTGCTTTCTTCATCTTTCTACTTAAAAAAAGTTGTCGCAGTTTCACCTCAAAGGCGAAGCATCAATTGCGATAGCAAATTTTTAGAGAGCTATACGGAGTAATGATAGTAGCTTTATCAGCTGTATAAACTTGGACATGCAGCAGCACCGGCAACACGCAGAACTGTTGTCGACGCCGTCGGCGTTTTGCCCGCGTTCGCTCAAAATGCGTGCGGCGTTGGTGACTGTTGCCGGAGCCTCTGATATAAATAGGCACTTGGTGCCGCAGCTAAACGTCGCTACCCCCCCCCCCCCCCCCCCGCGGCCTTTCGCGCGTCGGAAGAAGGCGCGTTTGCTCTACATATATGGTCATTGTAAAGGAGGAAAGAGACGCCTACTTCTGCAGCCCTTAAGGGAGCACGGCGCAGAACGCGCGTTTGTTCTCCGCCGTGCGTTCACTCCCCGTGAAAGCGCGCGTCCTTCGCACCCTTTCACTCGCACATACAGCGTTCGGCGCGCGGCGACGATTTCATCTGCATTGACGTCATACGAAACCTCACGACGACGGCGACGGCGACGACGACGGCGACGCCGTTGGCAGAAATCTGCTTTGGAGTGTCCATATAATTGCTATCGCAATAAAAAAAACGACCTACCTATATGCCAAACCCCGTCAAACCAGTGGCGCTTCATTGACGTCATTGCTGTCATGGTTTGGAAGATGTGCGAATAGACATTCTCTGAAATAGCCTGCTTATCTAAGTGTATTTGGGATTTCTTTTATTGCGAATTATATGGACCGTCGGCGTCGCCATCGCCGTGAGGTTCCGCATAAAGTCCAAGGGCGATAAAATCGTCGCCGCGCGCCGTATGTTGTATGTGCGAGTGAAAGCGCGCGAGGGACGCGCGCTTTCACGGGGAGCGAACGCACGGCGGAGAGCCGGGACTTCTTTCGTCGCGCGAAAGGCGGTGGGGGGACGGGAGGGAGGGAGGGGAGGCGACGTTTAGCTGCGGCACCGAATGCGTATCTTGCGACCGGGCGCAAGGGGAACTGGCGACTCAATCACCCACGCGAAAGGAGGAAAGCGGGAAGGCAGCGTGGGAGGGAGGGGTTGCGGCTTCTGCTTTGCGAACAACTGCGTACTTGTACTTTGCGCGGCGCCGGGCGGTCGCGCGCACCGTATCTTGAAAGCAATCTGCAACACGGCTCCTACCTTTGTATGCGCTGGCAGCGCTGTGCTTTCGCCGCTCAGTTTCCGTTGAAGCGATAGAGCGCACGAACCTTCGCTCGCTGCTGCTGGCGCGCTTGCTCACGCCAGCGTTTTGACAGCGGTTGTGTGCGGTCATCGAGTGGGATTTATTCATGCTTACTTGCACGCACTGACACCATGCTTGTTCATTCAGTTAGCAAGCGAATGTGTCCAAGTTTATGCAGCCGATAAAACTACGATTCTTACTCCGTATAACTCTCTACTAACTTGCTATCGCAATTGATGCTTCGCCTTTCGGGTGAAACTGCGACTTTTTAGTACCCATTTAAATAAGGGCTAAAATCGATGCTGATGAAGATAGATATCATGGTGGGCAAACAATATTCTTCTTAGCATCTTGGCAGCCGAAATAGCTGCGTAGATAAGTAAAACGACATGCTGGAAAGCTTGAAGTGACGCTGGCATTCAAGATGAACGCTCCTGCTTCCGCTGATGCCTTCTTCAAAAATGCCAAGTTTGAAGTCAGTGACCACGCTCATCAAATGGCATACCTATCAGCCTCTCACATTTTCTATTATTTGATTTTCATCGCCAGTGTAGGATTGTCAACCCGACGATTTATTCTGGTCAACATTCAGGCATTTCCTCTAGTGTTCTTTTATTTCCGCGCTGCATTTCACGTTGTTTATTTTTTTTTTCCTTTTTTGCACCTGCCTTCATAGGCCCTGCAATCAGCTATGATGTGACTGGCATTTATCAAGGAACAACCAAGTTACAGGAGAGAATGTTTTTCGCACCGTCAGGAACAATGAAGTTCTTGAACTATCCTGGAGCACGGACACGTTCTATTTCCAATCAAAGAACATCGTGAATTATACTTTTTAGCGCACGAAAAGGGACGAGGCACGTCTGGACGACGCGGACACAGCGCTAACTTGTCCGCGTGTCCGCGTCGTCCATCCGTGCCTCGTCCCTTTTCGTACGCTAAAAAGTATAAGACATGGAATACCAACTCGCCCAAACTTACGCTCTTTCAACATCGTGAACTTTATTGCACAGCATCAAGTGACAAAGCTTTTCGCTCTTCAAGCTGTCGCAAGAGACTGCGACACCCGAAATTTCCTGTATTCCTTTCTTGTGCGAGCAAAAAACGTCTTGCAAAAACTTTGACATCTGAATCACGAGCGGGACTCACCTTTATACTACCATTTCTCATCTAGCTGACGCATGGTCCAAATGGACGTAGCCTTTGCACGAGGCCTCAGTGGCACCGGATTTTTGACCACCAGGTTGGCAAGTCCGATCGGGAAAATGAAATTGCATATGTTTGCCTACAGAAGTGCTAGTCTGCCTGCAGAGCTGTAGCATACATCATCGTCATCAACTATACCCCGGTCTCGAACATGTTGATTCCATCATATGACTGCAAATTTCCTAGTTTAATCACACCACCTAATTATGGGTCATCCTGGATTGCGCTGTCCTTCCTTGGTACCCACCTTGTAACTCTAGTAGACCACCGGTTATCCGCTCTACGCATTACATAGCCTGCCCAGTTCTATATTTAATGCGATAACAATTATATGGACACGCAAGGCAAATTTTCGCCGTCGCCGTGATGTTCCGTATAAAGTCCAAGTGCGATAACGTCGCCGCCGCGCGCTGTATGCTGTAGGTGCGAGCGAAAGCTTGCGAGGGTGAGCCTAGAAGGATGGTAGCTTGATGCGGCGGTGTCTCCTCGCGATCGCATGGAAGGAAAGCAGGAATTAGCCGAGATTAGGGTTTTCGCCACTTTGAAAACTCCCTTGCACTAAAACATTGCTCTGGCATGATGGAGTAAAATGCGCTACATTGCATCGTTTTACTACCACCTCTAAGAGACGCAGTAAAATGATGTCATTAGCCAACTTTACGACATACGGAGTTTTAGATCACGTGAATAGAAGCCATCCATAGAGAGTTTAAAACCACGTTATCTAGAACCTTCCTCCCCAAGATCCCCTGATTAAATACTACCATTTTACTCCGCAAGCCCTCACAAGCTCCATCCCTACCAGTTGAGCATACGCTCAGCGATAGGCACGGCCACGCTATTGGAAAACATGCCGTGGCGGCGCATCGGCCAAAATATGGCTGTATTGACCTTAGCGGGGGCGAAGAGAAGTACGTATGACAGCGCGGATACCATGGGTGCTTGATTGGGCGCACAACTGAACCATTTATAATTGTCAGTTGGCTGAGCAGTGAAAGCTGTTGTACTACGTAGCATGGTCGTATTTGTTTACGCGCGCATGCAAGCAGTACGCCTGTTTCACTTCCGCCGAAGCTCCAGCTGCCGTAGCAAGCCAGCCACCACGACGTTTTGTCGCCTTTGTTTCCTACGCTATGAGGAAATATGGTTCCGCCGATTGAAGATGAGGTGACACATTCTCGAAAACACGACACTTGGCGCCATAACCGGTGAGCTCACGGGAAGAACTCCCAGGAATAGCCGCAAAATCTTCGTGAAGGGAGTAAGAAAATAGTCCGACCATCCTCACCAACAACCTTCATACGACCATCCTCACCAAAAAACACTCCTATTTTTACATGCAATAACACGGTCAGCGTGGGAGTAAGTTTTTAACCTGACTGGTACGTAGTATAAAAAACTCAGAAGCGGGAATGCGATACGGGTAAAGCGGTTCACTCTCATTTCGCGTTATTTTATTGCGATAGCAATTATATGGACACTCAAAAGCAGATTTCTGCCGTCGGTGTCGCCGTCGCCGTCGCCGTGAGGTTCCGTATGACGTCAATGAAGATGAAATCGTCGCCGCACGCCGAACGCTGTATGTGCGAGTGAAAGGGCGCGAGGGGCGCGCGCTTTCACGGGGAGTGAACGCACGGCGGAGAACAAACGCGCGTTCTGCGCCGTGCTCGCCTAAGGGCTGCAGATGTAGGCGTCTCTTTCCTCCTTTACAATCACGATATATGTAGAGCAAACGCGCCTTCTTCCGACGCGCGAGATGGCCGTGGGGGGGGGGGGGGGGGGCGACGTTTAGGCTGCCGGCACCAAGTGCCTATTTATATCAGAGGCTCCGGCAACAGTCCCAACAACGCCGCACGCATTTTGGTTCAGGAACGATGACAGGAACCGCCGCAGGTTGCCGCCAATGCCCAGGAGGTCCAGAGCCTGCTGGACGACCGCATGTGGGAGGCCATCGAACGCCCCCTTGACGTCGATGAGGAGGAGCATGGCGAGGTCTCCGCTGGCCCTGGCGTCCTCCAGGGTGGAGACGACGTCTGCGATGGAGTCCGCAGTGCACCTTCGGCGCCGGAAGCCTGTCTGCTGGTCCGCGAGGAACCCGCAGGCGCGGGCCACCCATTCGAGCCGTGCCAGAGCAATGGCCTCCATCACCTTGCAGGCAGCGGAGGTGAGAGAGACCGGTCGGTATGAGGACAGCTCGTTAGCCGGCTTATTGCTCTTCAGAATGGGGGCCACGATGGCTGTGCGCCAGGCCTCCGGCACCTGTCCTGACCACCAGATGTTGTTGTAGCAGTCGAGCAGGCGTCGTTGCTCACTGGTGGCCAGGTTGCGGAGCATCTGGAGTGTCACTCCGTCTGCTCCCGGTGCACTGCGACGCTTGCCCCTCCTCATGGCCATCTGCAGCTCGTGGAGAGTCAGTGGGTCCTGGCAGATGGCCGCGATCTGGCTGGTCGCCCACTCCGGATGCAGCTCCAGCAGGCAGGTAGGCGGATTGGCAGGGGGAAGTCCGACCGGCAGGATGGCCGCAGCGAGGGCAGCCGGGGGGGCGAAGTGGTCCGCTAGCAACTCCGCCAGGGCCGCCTCGCTGATGCCCAGCGAGATAGCCACCGCGAGGACGGGGTGGCGGTTGACCTTCCTGCCGGTCAGGGACTTTAGGAGGCGCCAGGCCAGGGGGCCCTTGGAGCGGTTCTCGATGGTGGCGCAGAGGCTCCCCCAGCTCTGGCTCCTTCTGCGCCTGGCCTGTCGTCTGCAGCGGGCATCCGCTCTCCTGTATTCGGTCCAGTGCTCTGCATTGCCCGTCCGGATTGCTCGGCGCTCCACGCGTCGCCTGGACGCACGGAGGTTGAGCAGGAGCAGATCCGGGGCAGGAGTATCGGGCAGAGCAGAGCACTGGACTGTGGCTGCCTGGGCGCACTCCATGATGGCACTCAGGAGGTCACAGCCATCTTCCAACTCACTGCAGCGCTTCCTGAACAGGGACCAGTCTGTGACGTGGTATGTTCGTGACCTCGGCCTTCTCCCACACCCGGGGGTGATCAAGATGGGGAAGTGATCAGATCCCCAAGTGTCGGGAGTTGTAGCCCAGTCATAGGAGCGCTGCTCGGTGGTGAGGGAGAGGTCGATGGCTGTGCTCACCCCACGGCGGACGTACGTGGGTCCTCCTTTGTTGAGTACCACCAGGCCTGCTCGGCTGATGGCGTTGCAGCGTCGCCGCACGCCGAACGCTGTATGTGCGAGTAAAAGGGCGCGAGGGGCGCGCGCTTTCACGGGGAGTGAACGCACGGCGGAGAACAAACGCGCGTTCTGCGCCGTGCTCGCCTAAGGGCTGCAGATGTAGGCGTCTCTTTCCTCCTTTACAATCACCATATATGTAGAGCAAACGCGCCTTCTTCCGACGTGCGAGAGGCCGTGGGGGGGGAGGGAGGGGAGGCGACGTTTAGCTGCGGCACCAAGTGCCTATTTATATCAGAGGCTCCGGCAACAGTCACCAACGCCGCACGCATTTTGAGCGAACGCGGGCAATACGCCGACGGCGTCGACAACAGTTCTGCGTGTTGCCGGTGCTGCTGCATGTCCAAGTTTATACAGCTGATAAGCTAATATCATTACTCCGTATAGCTCTCTACAAATTTGCTATCGCAATTGATGCTTCGCCTTTCAGGTGAAACTGCGACAACTTTTTTGTTTGTTTGTTTTTATTTTATTTACAAATACTGCATGCCATCTTGCATAGCAAGATATTGCAGGAGTGAGTGCATACATATTTCAATGAATTGAAGAATGCATTTTAGTTGCAAAAAAGAAAACAAGCAACATAGAAAAAGCAATATCAGGAACACCTGTGTTTATAGTGCACGCCCGTTCGCTCTCTAATCCACATCACTGAATTCTGTCAACGTTACGCCTAACATTTCGTTCCATCACTCCTTGCGCGTTTCTTGACTTCTCAAGTTTCTTTGTTAACCTCCAAGTTTCTGCCACATATATTAGCACCTGTAGAATGCAATGATTGTTCTTTGCAAGGATAAGGGTAAGCCGTCGGTCATAACTTGTTTTTTTTTTTTCTCATTATCAGGGTCCCCTGTCAGTGAATGGCGCAGATAAACGTACTCTTGCACAGATTTTAGAGGCTGACAGCTAATCGTGAATTCTCGTTCTCTTGCAAGGCTATTGACTATTACCCTTGTTTACTGCATAATAATCTCCAACTCTACTCTTACACTTTGTCGACTGAGGTCCTCAATCATTCGTTGCAAGTTATCTCGTGCGTTGTTGTATTGAACAGTATGATCTGCAAACCGCAGATGGCTCAGATATTCACCGTCAATCCTCACTCCTAATCCGTCCCAGTCTGATAGCTTGAATACCTTTAAGCATGCAGTGAACATCATACACATCTACGCACAGCTCTGTCGACAGCGCTCGAAGCGCTCTTTGCGCGAGCTATTTATTACGTATCTGGGTATAGACAGCGGCTAGCATTTACCTTTCAAACACTCACTTATAGGCGTCAGTGATGTGACATTCTGGTCCGACTCTCAGATTACTCTCTTTTGGCTCCACCAAAAACCAACGACGTGGAAGCAATTGGTCAGAAACCAGGTGGAAACAATCCGTGCCTCGACAGTGAAAATCCTACAGTCTTGTTCACGAGAAGACTTTCTGCAGCGGGTAGATTGCAACAGGAATAACTGTGTTGTCGTGGACTATAATGGGAAATCAATCATTTGACGCTTGCAGTCAAGACGAACAATACTGGACACAGGACAACGACCTATACACGCGCGGTGGGCACGAAGGCCACCGGCGAAACAGCAATCGACGAGGAATGTATTAAGTGTCTAGAGGTCACAGCGTGGGCTTTACAAAACGCGAAAAAGCTAAAAAAGAAGTCGGAATCTCCTGGATAGCTCTTGAAGGAAGAAGTTCAAGAGGCGTAGTGTCGCCTGATACATGTCGAGCAAGCGATACATTTCAACGACGAAGTGACGGTCGTCACGCAGGAGAAACCTATTCTCTTGCGGAGTCAGGTTAAACACCTGCGACTTTTCTTCGGAGCCATGAAAGTTTATTCGAGTTCAAGCCTCGCACTCACAGAAAAATAGAAAGCTACTGAATTCAAATTCTGATTCTTTTGCCGAAGGTACCTCACTTTAAAGCTCTCACTATCCGGCAAGTTCACGTTAAGGTTCTCCATGGCGGAGGCATACTGACATAAATTCGTAAATGATTTTGGATCCCGCCTTGCCAGACAAGAAAACAATAGGTCCATCTCTGGTTTGTCAGTGGATGCAACCAGCACCAGTACAGCAGGGAACTCCTTCGCTCCCCGAGGAAATATTATAAATGCTGCGGCGTTTCTGGTGTCAGGAGTCCCACTGTACGTCAAAGGCAGCAGGCAGGAACACGCTTCTATTGCACTGTTTCGCTCTGCTATATGACTAGGGCCATGCGTGTGGAGTTCGTCGAAGACATAACGTCTGAAAACATTTGCGCCTTCAGGAGACTTATTTCATGACGAGGATTATGTAAGATGACGTACAAGTATAGCTGCAACGTATGCACCTATCTGAGCGCGTCAAGCATACTTAGAAAGCTGCGGAAAACATTTCGGCGACATAATTGCTCTTTTTCAGAGTATACTCCAGTGGAAATTTTTGTGCCCAATTGCTCAGTGCGGTGGGTTCTTCGAGGCTTGTATGCGCCGTCAAGAATTACTTTAGGCAGATGCTTGAAACTTACGCTTATGGTTAGCGATACTGAGCTCACCATGCCTTTAGCAGAAGTTGATGTCATGCTGAATTCCCCTTCTCTGACGTACGTTTACAGCGACGTAGATCGACCCTTTTCTCCAAAAAGATTTCTAGTACGTATATGGGAGCCATGAGTAGGAGACGGAGAGCTCAGCTATCTTACGAAGCATCGGTTGCTGCTGCTATGACGTAGTTCAGCTGAAGCTGTTGCGGAAAAAAGCGAGAAAGCCTGAAGGCATTTTCGGCTCGCCACCTGAACGAGCATCTCAAGGAACTGAGAAAATTCGCCGTGAACAAAGTGAAGCACGTCTTCTCGCTACAGGAAGACGATTTGGTTTTCACTGGCGTCAAACAGCGTCTATACAAGTTTGGATCATGGCAGCCTAGATGAAATACATTACGGACACAACGAAAAAGTTTTCTGCCATTCTCTACGTTTCCAATATGCAACTGAAGTCAGCCGTCCTATTCAGTTGCTCTACCCATTTCATATTGATTAACGCCATCTGCTGGGCGTAGGGGCATGTCGGAACTTTCGTCCACCTAGCAGACGAGAGAGAGATAAAGGATGCATAGAAAGGCAGGGAAGTTAACCAGATGTAGTTCCGGTTGACTACCCTGCACGGGGGGGGGGGGGGAGTAGAGAAATAAAAAGAGAAAGAGAGCGGAAGGGGGGGAAAGAGAGAAAGAGAGACAAGCACAAACAAACCGCGTACACTATAGAGCGGTAGGGGGCGGCGTTCTTAAAGTCTATCGTGAAGGCGCGTAGACCGCAGGAACCTTAGTGGTGCGAGTAAGGCCTTCAGCGCGGATGTTCTTTCGGAGCACTGACCTAAAACATTTAGTTCCGTTAGTGGACGATTGTCCATTTGGTCCAACACTCTGCACAGCACTTGTCTCTCCGCACTATAGCGAAGGCAGACACGGATAATGTGCGTCAGCGTCTCGTCGCTGCTGCACATGTCGCACGTGGGGCTGTTGGCCATTCCAATAAGGAAGGCATATGAGTTCGCAAATGCAACGCCTAGCCACAGACGGTACAGCATGGTCAGTTCACGTCGTGGTAATCCAGGCAGTAAATGCATCCGTATATCCGGAGACTACAAACGCAAACGACACGTGGTGAAAGCGTTCGAGTCCCACCGGAGCAAAGCACATTCACGGGACATCAAACGCAGTTCAGCCGCAGCGTCTGTTCGCGAAAGTGGAATGAAGACACACTGACCACTTTCATGTGCAGATCGGGCGGCTTCGTCGACGTCGTCATTCCCACTGATGTCGCAATGTCCTGGAAGCCACTGAAAGATTATGTTGTGTCCCTTTTCATGGCTGCGATGATATATATCTCGTATTTCTGAGGCCAGTTGTTCATTGGGTCCGTGGCGCATTGGGCTTAGTATGCACTGAAGGGCTGCCTTGGAATCACTAAAAACTGTCCATTGTTGCGGTGGCTCCTGATTAATGAAATCAAGTGCAGCACGGAGTGCCCCAAGTTCTGCACCCATCGAGGTGGTAACAAATGAAGTTTATAACTTTATTTTACGTAGAATAGTACGTACATCTATAATTACCTGTATGTACCTTATTTTGGATAATAGAAAAATAGGGCAAAGACTTTCTGATTCGCCCTCGTACTATATTCTTCACAAAATCGATGGTTCTTTAGAGCTGCACGAAAAGAATAAAAAGAAAGCTATGCGTGCTTTTCTTCAAGCATTCAGAAGATACAAAAAAAAAAGGTTGTGCATGTCCAATGGAAGTGTTAGAATCTATTTGAAGCAAAGCGCTAGCGAAGTCGTTCAATAAATGCCTTGCAACTAAATACAATGCATGCCATTCCGTTTAACGTCGACTCAGGAGTAAGGCGATGCATATACGATCGTGGTCGAGGGAAGGGTTGTGATGAGAGGTGTATGCCTAGAGAAGTACGACACACACCTCCTTGGTAAATACACTTAAGGATTCCACATCCCTTGTGTCGGTGACGCATGCCCATTCTGGATGAGGAATGGCCAAGAATGGGACCATACCCAGGGGCACCTACTCAATTAAGCATGAATCATTATCGAAATTGAATAAATTAGGGCAAGGCAAATGGGTCGTTAAAAACTATTAAGAGGTCTCTGCGTTTTAGGGGTACTGATGAGCCGACATTAATCTTGCTGGTATTAAGTAGTGAGTTATTGCTTTGTTACGCAGAACAGAGGTGCGTTCATTGGCACAATGGTCAAAATTCCTAATGTAGACGCCGGAGTCTCGAGCTGGCCAGAAAATGGGTAGGCGAAATATAAAATAATTAAAGAAAATCTAATAAATCGATTATTACACCTTCTTCAATTAAGATATTTGTGCGAGTTTTATAACAAGCGCCATCACAGGTGTATGCAAAATTTTTGTCGCGATTTCAGCCGGTCTCGAGTCTGTAAACATGGCCCATGTACCAGCTCTCTACGTCAATAAATTGAAGTGCACTGCGCAGAGCCGTGAGCTCTGCAGCCGTGGACGTCGTGACATGTGACGTCTTGAATCGCAGTGTTACTCCTCTTGTCGGTATCAATCAATCAATCAATCAATCAGTCAATCAAAGCAACTTTATTTCGCAACTTTACAAGGCTAAAAAAGTGGCCGAAGAAAAAGCTGCTACACTGCAGCTTGACTGGGCTCCAGCCACCCATCAGCAATGGAGACGAAACACTTTAGCATTTCTAAAACTTCATAAAAAGCAAAAAGCATTGTACCAGACATACAATGAATCCAAATTACATTGCAATCAAACACACCTCTCTAAGGACATGTAGGAAATAATAATGAAATAGAAAGGCTAAGTACTCATAATATACATACATAATACAATGGCTAGACACAAAAAAAGGTTTATTTTTAGTATTATTTTTATTACGTGAATAAACTTCTTGTGTCTTTCTTCGTTAACGTTGTGATGTCAATATTCAGTGTGTCATAGTGATTCAATGTCGTTGGCAATGTATGCCGAATGTTCTGTCGGCCGTACTGTGTGCACGAAAAACGAACTGTGCCATCGTGGTTGATACCGAAAAGCATATGTTGTCGGGGTGTGCTGAAGTTGTGCAATATCGAGAAAAGCATCTAATCTGCCCTGAACTGCTTTCTTATATGAACACAGTAGAGTGTAAGCGTACAAATCTCGAACTTTAAAGATTTTGTTTTTCAAAAAGAGGCGCGGTGTGTTCTAAATAAGAAGCATTTGATACCGCTCGGACTGCCCTTTTTTGTACTAAAACGAGTTTGTGCAGGTTCTCAGCTCTAGTGTTACCCCAAACTAGCACACAATAACACAAATGTGAACTAAACAGGGCATCATAAAGCAACCTTCTAATTGCCACCGGGAGATCTTGTCGGCACCTATTCATTATGCCCACTGTTTTGCTTAATTTAAGCGTTAATGACAGCATGTGCTGGTTCCAGGACAAATGTTCATTAAATATAATGCCAAGTGTTTTTACACATTTTTCAATCGAAACATTGAATGGGCCAAGCATAAGGGAATCAGGTACCTTAACCAATGTTCCTAATGCACGAAACAACACACACTGTGTGTTCGATTCATTCACTGTCAAACAACAGCACCGCCAGAACTGGTCGATGCAGAGTGGATCCGTCCGTATAGACGTGCATCTACTGTATCTCTCGTATAACAGGAGCAAGCTCAATTGTTTTAATGCAGATGGTGATAGATCTGACCTTTTCTGAGGTCCTGAAATTCTGAGTTGTACTTCAGGACGGCACAAACACCATGGAGGAGACACCGGCCTGGCCGTAGGTGCGTACCCCGATGTAAGCGAGGCGCGATATGCACTGACAGTTGTGTTATATGACGTGCGGGGTCTTTCCACGGTGAGTTCGGCGAGGTGGTGAGAAGGAGTCCGGGCAATGTGCCTGACCTGCGCGCGCATTGCCTCGACGGCGATGTGCGTCGTGATTGAATAATTTCGAGCAATGGCGATAGTTTCAGCCGTTGACGCACTGCGTGGTACTCCAAGGCATATCCTAAGAGCTTGCGCCTGAATGCTCTGAATTAACTTGGTTGTTGCTAGGTCTTAACTTGGTTTAACTTAACTACGCATGTAGGAAGGTATTCTCGAGCGATCATTTTCGGAGGTACCTTCCCTTTCGCGGCATTTCGCGTGACTAGCGCTGGACGCGTCGGCGCCAACGAGCGACAGCGTTCCTCGCATGCCACAAACGCAGGCAGGCTAACCAAGGTTGGCACAGTGCCAAGAACGCTGTTGTTTGCCGACGCCAAACCCGTTGGTGGCTAGCCGCTCGATATCACTCAGCCAGCTTCGCTGTGTCTCGAGCTTTGCGCGACCTAGTGCAAGCGTTCGCTTTTCTCTCTCTCTCTCTCTCTCTCTCTCCTGGCTCAGCGCGCCGCGGAGAGAAGAGACGCGGGGTTCGGGAAGGGAGGGAGCCGGCAAGGAGGAGACCGCGTGCGCATGCGCCGCGCTGCCCCCCTCCGCCCTACTGGTTGCCATGGCTATGGCGCGGCAGTTTCTTGATACGAACCACAAATTACGGCTGGCTTAAACAGCTTCGCTGTTAAAAATCACCGACGATTACGATACTTCCTAATTTGAGCTCAGCTCTATAAGATAGCGCCAACCTTTCCCTTTCCCTCAAGAACCACTTATCATCAGCTCAGCTCTATACGTGTTTTCATTTCGCGATGTATTGGCGGGCGCACCGAATCTGTCTCGTGCGGCACGTTGCAAACGGAGTGAAGCGTGGTGCGACTGCCTCGCTAATCGGGAAATCGCGAGAAGCAGCGCGTGGGTAATGCGTCGGTGCGATTCGCAGCAGCCGATCCCCGATGGTCCTACCAGACGACGCGCGCTACTCTGGCGCCATCTCGTAGCATCAGCATCGTCACCGCACTACGCTTCTCACGCTCTCGCCATACCCTCTTCCTCCGCTTTCCTACTGGCGCGCTCTTCGCTCTCGCTGCTTTTTTCATCCTTGCGCTCGTTCACTCGGTTACGCAGGGAACGCCGACGCTCGACACAGGAACGGGCACCTAAGAGCTGCGCTCTAAAACAGTATATTTCTGTAAACTGCATCTACTGGAACCTCTCTGAGCTGTCCATCAGTCCGGCCGTCAGTGCGCGGGCGTGCGTGCGCACCCGTTTTTCTTTTTTCTTTCTTTTTTTGCGCAGGTGCTCATATTGAGTCGCATTAGCCCACAGAGCGAAATAGCTCTGTTAAGAAAGCTTAAATTAAAAATTAAATTATAGGGTTTTACGTGCCAAAACCACGATCTGATTATGAGGCACGCCGTAGTGGGGGACTCCGGAAATTTGGACCACCTGGGGTTCTTTAACGTGCACCTAAATCTAAGCACACGGGTGTTTTCGCATTTAGCCCCCATCGAAATGCGGCCGCCGTGGCCTCAGTACTCAAAGTACTCAGTAATCAAAGTACTCAGAATGTGCAGCCGCACTTCTGTTCCAGATAATGTTTCAGCGCTGTGCAGAATGTCGTCTCTTAACTGTTAAGTTAAATAACAGTAATGCAGGTCGCGACACGTGTGCAGAGCGTATTTCTCAAAATTGGTGCTAGGCCAAGATCTAGCAAAGCGGTACGAGCAATGTCTGGGACTTTTATCCTGCAGTTGCAACATTCCGCCTAGCGACTGTAATTAAAAGCTGGTCAAAACATCATTCATTATTAATTTGTGCCGCATAGCATTCCGTTTTCTCATTCGTGCTTGGTTACTACAAAAATCAGTCAGCATAAACCTCCAAAGCTGTAATCGCAACGTGCCGCTTAATTTCGATGAAACCTAAATTAATGAGTTTATATAAAATGTAGTCTGCACAAGTCTCCCCAGCTGAATGTTTGAAGCACGCATGTCAACAAAGAATATTTGGCCGCTCTCAGAGCAATTAAAGTGATTATTAAAAATGCGCACTTTCATCGTAGTAACTTCTTTTGAGTATATTACGGCACGCTCAAAACAACGTGAAATCCCTCTAAATCCATTCAATAATGAAATTGAAACAAGTGAGTGCAAACGCTTTCGCAACCCAAGATAAATTATGGGGTTTTACGTGCCAAAATCACGATATGATTATGAGGCACGCCGTAGTGGGGGACTCCGGAAATTTCGACCACCTGGGTTTCTTTAACGTGCACCTAAATCTAAGCACACGGGTGTTTTCGCATTTAGCCCCCATCGAAATGCGGCCGCCGTGGCCGGTATTCGATCCCGCGACCTCGTGCTCAGCAGCCCAACACCATAGCCACTGAGCAACCACGGAGGGTCTAAGAAAGCTTCGGTGCGAAAGGTTTGCAAGGGCAGCGGCACTCCTCTATACTATAGTCTTGTGGTAAAGTGTTTGCCGATGCACAATAATGGGCGCAAGCACACAGACGGACTGTTGCTACGCCAATGCGCCAGGAGCAAGTGCAACCAAGCATGACAAATTCTACGCACGTGGCTACTGCTGCCGTCTGCAAGCGCCGGTGCCACACAAAAAGAAACAACCAAAGATGAGCCGTTATCTCTCAATCGCCCAATCGTTGGCAATGTCTGCGTAGTTGCTATGCCCAGTTTTTAACTACAGTCGTGCCTTCGTTCACGAAGTAAGCCGTCATGGATGCCTTAGCGAAAAACGTATTATTGCGATAGCAATTATATGGACACTTCCACCGGATTTCTGCCGTCGTCGTCGCCGTCGCCGTGAGGTTCCGTATAGATAAAATCTTCGCCGCGCGCCGTATGCCCGAGCGGAAGCGTGCTGGGACGCACGCTGTCACGGAGAGCGAACGCACTCAATCTTCCACGAGCAAGCAAGGAAGCGGGAAGCGAGCGCCGGAGGGAGCGGGGGGGGGGGGGGGGGGGGGCGCATTTCTACTCTGCCAACAACCGCGCTCGTCGCTCGCTCGCACCGTCTCTTATCTCCACACGGCTCTGACCTTTATGCGCTGTGCATTCGCCGCTCAGTTTCCGTTGAAGCGATAGACCACACGTACCTTCGCCCGCTGCTTGCTGCCAGCGTTTTGACAGTCGTTGTCTGCAGTCATTCAGTGTTATCTGTTCGTGTTTGTTTGTGCGCGCTCACACCATGCTTGTTCATTCAGTTAGTAATAGTCGGGTCACATTTTCCAACGCACGCTACACATGCAATGCTGCCCGGATCGGCAGTGCAGCGCTACAGGTGTGTCCCTTCGCACGCGCTGCCCACGGGCAGCGCTTCTCATCAACACCACCGTTTCACACGCGCCTTCTCGTGGTCATCGAGTCTCTCTTCATGTCGGTCTACTTACGCCGCAGCACACCTGCTTACTTAATCAGCTCATGTTTACTACAATTCATATTGCTACCAAAGCCGCTCACCTTACTTCGTATGACATTGCTGTGTTGCTATCGCATTCATTGCTTCGCCCTTAGGGCGAAACTGTGACATTTTTCATCAAGAAAATGCCTAGGGGCTGTACTCCTTAGCACAGTGGTGTATATAGTCGCGTTAAAGATGCAATCAAAGCTTATCTCGAAGAGGCTCTGGTCACCCTTGTCTTGCGCATTATCGATTTGAACAGATGAACGTCTGTCTCCTGCAGGTTTCCGTAAATCAAAGAACTGACACATTGTCCATCAATGTTGCTTTGATGATCGAGCTTGTCATAAAGCTTATGAATGAAGAGACGAGTCCCTTCCATCCTGATGAAGCTTAATCTTGTGGAGCCAGCTGAGCACGGAAAGGTAGTACCCGAGTGCAAATTACCAGCACAACAGGACGTATTAGAAGATCTAGATACATAGTTGAAAGCCCGGACAGATCGTCAACGTTATTAAAGTGTTTTTTTTTCTTCTCTGCAGAAATTCTACGGGCCAACTGCAATCGTGCCAAAAGGATATCTTGTTGCTGTGCCTGTCTCCGTGGCTGATAGGCCCTGAGCACGGTTTTCAAAAGGTTGCTTGAATAGTTTTTTGATCATCATCAGCCTATATTTATGGTCACTGCAGGACGAAGGCCTCTCCCTGCGATCTCCGATTATCCCTGTCTTGCGCTAGCTGATTCCAACTTGCGCCTGTAAATCTCCTAGCTCCATCACCCCACCTAGTTTTCTTCCGTCCTCGACTGCGCTTCCCTTCTCTTATCATCCATTCTGTAACTCTAATTATGCACCGGTTATCCATCCTACGCATTACATGGCCTGCCCATCTCCATTTCTTCCGCTTAATGTCAACTAGAATATCGGGTATCCCCGTTTGTTCTCTGATCCACACCGCTCTCTTCCTGTCTAAGTCCTAAGATTTTTCGTTCCATCGCTCTTTGTGCGGTCCTTAACTTGTTCTCGAGCTTCTTTGTTAACCTCCAAGTTTCTGCCCCATATTTTAGCACCGGTAGAATGCAATGGTTGTACGCTTTTCTTTTCAACGATAAGCTCCCAGTCAGGATTTGGTAATGCCTGCCGTATGCACTCCAACCCAAATTTATTCTTCTGTAAATTTCCTTCTCATGACCAGGGTCCCCTGTGAGTAATTGACCTAGATAAACGTACTCCTTTACAGACTCTAGAGGCTGACTGGCGATCCTGAATTCTTGGTACCTTGCCAGGCTATTGAACATTATGTTTGTCTTCTGCAGAATAATCTTCAACTGCACTCTTACAGTTCCTCGGTTATGGTCCTCAATCATTTGGTGTAATTCGTCCCCATTGTTGCTGAATAGGACAATGCCATCTGAAACCGAAGGTTGCTTAGATATTCGCCGTTGATTCTCACTCCTAAGCCGTCCCAGTCTAAGAGCTTGAATACTTCTTCTAAGCATGCAGTGAATAGCATTGGAGAGATTGTGTCTTCTTGACTGACCACTTTCTGGATAGGTAACTTTTTACTTTTCTTGTGGAGAACCAAGGTAGCTGTGGAATCCTTGTAGATATTTGCCAATATATTCACGTATGCCTCCTGTACTTCTTGTTTGCGCAATGCCTCTATGACTGCTGGTATCTCTACTGAATCAAATGTATTTTCATAATCTATGAAAGCCATATAGAGAGGTTGATTGTACTCCGCAGATTGCTCGATTACCTGATTGATGACATGGATATGATCTGTCGTAGAATATCCCTTCCTGAAGGCAGCCTGTTCTTTTGGTTGACTGAAGTCAAGTGTTGCCCTGATTCTATTGGAAATTATCTTAGTGACTGTTTTAGACAACACTGGAACCAAGCTAATGGGTCTAAATCCTCAATTCTTGAGCGTCTCCCTTCTTATGGATTAGTATAATGTTGGCATTTTTGCAGCTCTTTGGTAGACTTAGAGTCATGAGGCATTGCGTATAATGGGCCGCAAGCTTTTCAAGCATGATATCTCCTCTATCTTGAACAGATGGAATAACAGGAAGATTGAATAACAGTCGATTTGATCAAAGGTGGAGAAGATGGAGTTTTTGATACCCACTCGTTTTGCCTACTGCATTATTCAGTTTATGACACAGAGAAATTGACAGTTTAATAAAAGGAGAACACGTTGGTCCTGCTACAAGCAAAGCTTGCTAACTTCAAAGGAAGTTTATTTATTTATTTATTTATTTATTTATTTATTTATTTATTTATTTATTTATTTATTTATTTATTTATTTATTTATTTATTTATTTATTTATTTGAACATACTGCAGGCCCAGGAAGGGCTATTGCAGGAGTGCGTACAAGTCTAAGGTACAAAAAAGGGTAAACATTTAAATAGCTATGTAATTAGAAATTATACAAAAAAAGAAAAATTCACTGACGATTATGATACTCCGTAATGCGAAATTTGAGCGCAGCTGGTTAGGTATTATGAATTCGCGATGTACTGTGGCAAAAAATTTGAATCTGAACGGCAGGGGCCTCTCAGCGGTGGCGCCGAGCATTTTCTCGGGCAGCTCGTTTAGCAGCAGCGGCAGACGAAATTAAAAATTAAATTATGGGGTTTTACGTGCCAAAACCAGTTCTGATTATGAGGCACGCCGTAGTGGGGGACTCCGGAAATTTGAACCACCTGGCGTTCTTTAACGTGCACCTAAATCTAAGTACACGGGTGTTTTCGCATTTCGCCCCCATCGAAATGCGGCCGCCGTGGCCGGGATTCGATCCCGCGACCTCGTGCTCAGCAGCCCAACACCATAGCCACTGAGCAACCACGGCGTGTGCAGCGGCAGACGAAGCACTTCCATCAATTGTGTCGCTCATTGTTTAGAAGGAAAGAACAGGGGTGCGTGTGGCTCGCGCGGAGCACATTCTCTACCGGAGGTGGTGCAGGGGAAGTAGCGCATGCGCAGTGGGTCGCCGCCGTGGAGCATGTCTCGTGCGGCACTCCCGTTTCAGTCCTCATTCTTCTGCTTTCCGCCTCGTGGTTCCGCTGCACCCTCCTCCTCCGCTTCCCTCCTCGCGCTCTCTTCGCTATCACCGTCTTTCATTCCCCGCGTTCGCTCTTTCATCCTTCGCTGTGCTCGTTCGCTCGGTTACGTCGACGCTCAACGCAGGAACGGGCGCCTATAAGAGATGCGCTCTAAAATAGAGGAAATGTTATTAGGCTACATTGCCAGCTAGTCCAGCGAAAAATTCATTTGATGAAAGGAAACAGATATTGTCAGGTAAATAATTACATAGGTCAATAGTACGTGGGAAAAGCATTATTTCAACGTATTAGTGCGAGCGAAAACCAGTTTCAGGTCAAGTTCATTATAACTGCTGGGTGAACAATGTTTAGCAACAGATAAGTATTTGCTATTTGAATGTCGACATAGAGAGTTAATTATATTGTATATATATATATATATATATATATATATCAATAAATCAATTTCACGACGGACAGAGAGTGGTGATAAATTTAATGAAGGGAGAGCAAATGACGCGGAGAAGTACCTGTCTTATCTGCGGCATATAAAGCGCATACTTTTTTTTACCGTCTCAAGCTCTTTTATAATACATTGATGGTGCGGGAACCAGACAACTCATGTATATTTTAGTATGTGCCGGATTAGCGATTTGTATGATATGAGCTTACCCCAGTATTCAAGAACGCAACTTAAGTTGAAGCCCATGCTTGACTTGATTTAAATGACGTGTGTCGTGAACGCGCCGGAGGAAACGCAATGAGCGTCCTGGGAACGTTCACGCCAGGCGTCACTCAGACCAAGTCAAGCATGGGCTTCAACTTAAGTTACGTTCTTGAATATGGCGGTTAGTCTCTTTTGGGGCAGACAGCATTGCACGCTTCACACATCGTAGCTTTTTAGTGCTTTGTTAGCTACTGTGAGAACATGGTGAGGCTAATATAGAGCGTTTGTAAGGACCCACCTAGATATTTATAGCTGGATTCCCTGTCTAAACGTGAGTGGTGCCACTAATCAAAAACGATGGTGCAGTCCTGTTTGTAAATGACATTACAACAGTTTTAGAGAAGTTAATATTCATTTTCCAGGTCACACACCAAGCGCAAAACATGGCGAATGAATTGTGAAGGCGTAGATTGTCCTCTGGAGTTTCAATTCCATCGTAAAGGGCATCCTCATCTGCGTAGGGTCGGATTTTAGAAAGTAAACTATTTGTTATGCCGTTTATGTAGATTAGGAATAACAGAGGACCTAAAACTGAGCCCTGGAGAGCACCCGTTGAAACTGGCATCTAGGTAGATACTGCGAAATTAAAGCTTACGAAATGGGAGCGGTTAGAAAGGAAGCTGCCTATCCATTCAATTAAGTTTTCGTTACTTACGCTACGCTCCGGGTGTGGATCCCCGCTGCCCCGACTGCGGCGAGGAAAGGTCCACCTTTGACCACATGCTGTGGCAGCGTTCGGCATTGCACCACTCGCCTCTCAGCAGGCAAGAAGACTGGGAAGAAGCGAAGTCCAGCTTCGGGCTGTCCAAAGGGCCTGCGAAAGGGCTCACGGTCTTCCGCCCCCGGTGCAGGTGCGGCCCGCGACTACGACAAAGTAGTCCCTCAGGACAAAATAAAGTTACTTAGAATTGCCTTAAGTTTGAACAAACGTTTAGAATGAAGCACTATACCAAACGCTGTCAAAAAAATATATAAAAATTGAGTCGATCTGGTTGTTTAAATCAAGTTATGAACAAATGTCATGTGTGGATTCTTTTAGTTAGGTTACAGTACTGTATCTATGTTGAACGCTATTTAATAGGTTGGTAGATCCTAGAAATGGAATTATGTGTTTGTGGACAATGTGTTCAAGCATTTTTCAAGAGTGGGACGTTAGCGATATTGGTCTGTAGTTGCTGAATATATGCTTGTCACCAAATTTAGAGAGAGGCAGAACTTTCGTGGTTTTCCAAGAAGAAGGTACAACACAACTTGACACAGATTTTTGAAAAATAATTTATAGAGATTTAGCAGTCCATGAACAATATCGCACAAGAAGAGTTGTAAATATTATCGGGACCAGACGACTCTTTGGTGTCTAATTCAAGGGTAAGGTTCAGTGCACTTTCTGCTGAGCTAATGACATCAAGAATGGTGTCTAACAAGGGTATCGTTGGGTTGTCAGCAGCGAAGATGGAATGAAAATATGAATTAAATGCATTAGAGATTCGCACTGGGTCATTGACAGCTCGTAAAGGAAGATGAAAAAGATATAGCAGATGAGACAGACTGCCAAAAGTTACGCGTTTTTTTTTTTTCTAGCAAGTTCGGAAGTATTTGCACTTCAACGTAAAAAATCTTAGGCCGCGTTCGATTTTAGGCGATGTTGTTCTTCTACTCCATTAAAGCTGGAGAAAGTTTCAGGAATGGCAGATGTTTTAGAGCGTCCTTAATCTTCTTGCACGGCGTAATAACTGTAGTATATCTGTATTCATCCATAGTAGGGCACCATTTTTCTTTTTTGTTCTCAGAAGAACAAAGCGATGAAAAAATGTTTTAGTAATACATTCCAAATTGTAGACGAGAGTATCCACATCACAGTTGTGGCTGAGGTTGCTGAACTTATTAAAGCGAAAAGCGAATGATCGAGAATAGGTATGCCATGTGCACATTGAAAGCCATAAAATGCCGTGAACTGAATGCGTGACTTCTAAACCAGACAAAGAGGTGAAAATAATACAGCCTTGTGCTCCGAAATTCCATCTGATATTTCGTGCTGCGAATAATTTCTGCACGGCTTGAACTTAAACATACAAGGTCAAGAAGAGAATTCTGCCTTGTGGAACCCTGGGTGATTTGTATTAGGTCGCAGGACCAGGAAAGGTGTCCTCTCCCAAAGAAGTGTGTGTGTATCCCAGTTGATACCTGGTACGATAACATCTTCCATAATTAAAATTTTGAAATGTGGAAATTGTGTTTGCGCACAAATTCCTAGAGCACATGTAGACTGTCAGCGGAAGATGTAGGAGGCTGGTAGAAGACAGAGAGTATTAAAGTATGCTTAGACAAGTAAAGTTTGCACCACAAGTATTCAATATTAGAAAGCCCGGGAACGACAGAGAAACTCAGGTTAGCCCGAAATAAAAGAGCGACACCACCTCCTCTGCCATTTTTTCAATGCGAATGGACAGCGACTCAACCGGAATGTGAAAACTCTAGGTCTAGCATACCGTCCTGTAGCTAGGTTTCAGTTATGATGACTACTTGCAGAGAATACAAGGTTGTTAGTGACATGTAACTCAAGGAACTTACTCGCTATGCTTCTAGCATTTAGATTCAGTAAAGGATTCAGTAAGAGGAGAAAAGGGGTAGTCAACGGGGAGATGTGGATGATGAAGTAGATTCATTCCAATGGTAACGAACGCCATCAATGAAAAACGTGGTTGTACCGGAGCATCACAACCGCACGATTGCTTCGAAATGACGTGGTAACATTCCAGAGCTGCTTACGTAGAGAGCGTACTCTATGAGGAAAATGCTCAGAAATATTAATAGATGAACCTTTTTGTATTAAAACGTTTCTTTTTCTTTTTTATAATTACGTCTATTTTGCTTCGAAATTCCAGTAACCTCATAATCACAGGGCGCGGCCGTTCAGCGTTCAGCTCGGCCGGACGTCATTTTCGTTCATGTGTTCTGTGAGCCCGTGCAAGATGATGTAACGTTTCAAAGGGATAGCGAGAGCGTATTTAAATCGGAGCGTAACTGATTCCAGGCTCGGGAGGGTTTCAACGCACATAGACGCCGCACCAACGCACGGGGACTTATGAATCCGGACTCAACCACTGGTGTAGATGGTTCTTCTTCTTCTTCTTCTTCTTCTTCTTCTTCTTCTTCTTCTTCTTCTTCTTCTTCTTCTTCTTCTTCTTCTTCTTCTTCTTCTTCTTCTTCTTCTTCTTCTTCTTTCTGGAGTTTTACGTGCCAAAACCAGTTCTGATTATAACTTATGAGGCACGCCGTAGTGGAGGGCTCCGGATTAATTTTGACCACCTGGAATTCTTACGCGTGCACTACAACGCAAGCACACGTGCGTTTTTTTTTTGCATTTCGTCTCCATTGAAATTCGGCCGCCGCGGCAGGGATTCGATTCCGCGACCTCGTGCTCAGCAGCGAAACGTCTTAGCTAAGTAGAGTCGGTTGATGCGCGCACAGTGAATCTCCAATGCTGGCACGCGGAATTATATCGTATCCAGTCGATTATTAACAGATTTATGCAACTTGTCTAGCGGTAGCGCGTCATTTCTTTCCGTAGACCAAACAACATAGCAGATATGCTGGGTCTATCGGTGGCCGAACTTTTGCCTGCATTACCACTTGAAGCAGGAGATGCTTCTTTCTTCTTTCAGTATCAACTGAGCTTTGAAGACATTTCGCCATATGCCTGACACTGGTTAACAATGCCAGTAAAAAAGATTCCCAAACGTCTTCTTCATCGGCCATGGACTCGCTACTCCGTGTTGAACTACAGGCGGGGAACTGAGATAGAAAGGCGTAGCATTTTGAGAAAGGCTCACGTTTATATTTAGATGTAGTCTATAGAATAGCGACTAAAACGCGGCGGTATCACGACAGGCTAGAACTTCTCTACTTGTTATATCATAACATATTACAGATTGGCCGAACGATGGTTATTGGATATAGGAGTTATGGTTTTTTTTTTCTGCAGGGCAAGTCCTTCATTATAAATGTGTTTGACTTTATAGCGATCGAATCGCATCTCGTCTTCTTATGGCTAAACTCAAGGCAAGGATGAGCGAAGGCAAAAGCTACATGGCTCAGGTTACGTACACGCTTAACGCGCATGCACACAGGCGCATGACGGCAGCTGCCGTGTGTTTCTGGGCTCTAAGTGGAGGAGGTGGCTGCGCAACAAAGTCAAGGCATTGGGCAACCATCTATTGTCTCTAGAAACTATACGTGGTCCGTGGCATTTTAAGCTGCTCCAGGCATGCAGTGAAGAGCGCTCGTATAGCCACTAAAGTTTTTGAAGTCATCTCGACTATGTTCTTTCAGTATTATTAGTTTGTTTATGACATTTCACTTGCCTGCTTTTTATTCAGGTTTTCGCTGTTTTAGTCATCAATATAGAAATTGCAATCGTAGCCGCCTGAATTAGTTAGTGCCCATAAGCGACAGCGTCTCATTTATACAACATTTCCTTCGTGACTGAAATACGGCCGAAATAGTTGGATATGCTGTTAAGGTGACTTTATTTTGTTTTTC
Organism: Dermacentor silvarum; assembly: GCF_013339745.2. Taxonomy (NCBI): domain Eukaryota; kingdom Metazoa; phylum Arthropoda; class Arachnida; order Ixodida; family Ixodidae; genus Dermacentor; species Dermacentor silvarum. Next base: position 18,636,549 of record NC_051158.1, read on the forward strand.
CATCGGTATGATCGGTGTAATGGAAATGCAGTGAGTTTTCACTAGAGACAGTATTTTTGGGCACTAAAAATCTTGGTTTTAGGCTCCTGAAACAGGCACTTAAAGCCTCATTTTAGGCAGGCAGGGGCCGCAATAGGTACTATAGATCCTTCACAGACAATGGCCTGCTTTATGCATTGAATTAGTGCAGCCCATTTTCATGCAGAGAAGCTGGCGTAGGCGTTCATGTGTGAGTTCTGAAAGGTAGCAACCATACCGTGCAAGCCATCGCTTCACGGGGCTTTGTTATAGGCACACGAGAGGCCACCTTATTGTAAATCCGCATATACTGCAGCCAACATGGTGAATACATTTGTGGAAGCAGTGCATATTTATTAGCTGAACTTTCCTGCTTACAATGGCGCATCTAGTGGAACGAGCATGAAAACACACAATACGCCAGGAAAGATGTTAAACTGTTAATGAAAGAAGCTATAATCCGTACCTAATGAATTGAAGTCAACAGATGTCCCAGTAAGAAAAGAAGCGCTGAACAGTGTACTTTTCCAAATTCTTGTAAAAGTTAGGACAACAGTAACGCATGATTATCATCTCTAGGTTACGGAGTTCAAGATTGTGTCTCTTATCGCTGAGAATAAGCTGAAAATCAGCGCTGAACATCGGCATAGGCGAATGGAGCACTTTGTATTTTCAATTGTTTGATGGCTTCGCACACTCTGTGATTCTTGAGTGCTCGCCGGTAAGGGTTTCCGAAATTTATTTGAGCAGAAAGAAGTCGGTGTTACTTGTCTAAGACTGACTATACATTTGCACCCAAACTTTATCGGCATCTGCAGCCACACACATGGGATTCATTAGCGCTGCGTTATAGTGCAGTAGCTGTGGCCCGACTCGTGAATTGTTCTCAAAACCTCTTCCTTAAGCGTTTTTGTATATCGCTATGACTTTATTTTTCGCAAATACGCACTGGCATCTCTTTTTACCGCAGGTTAGATCACAGGAATAAGTACCTTTTAGCATACACTTATCTAAATACAAATCGAGGGGTCGGGCGGACTGAGGGGCAGAGTTTATTGCTCACCTTTTGCGGAGTTTAGATAAGCTGCAACTGGTTGGTGTGCCCGTACAACCACAAATGGAGCGATAGCACTACTATACATAGCTGTTGTTACGATATCGCTAGTTTCGTGGTGAAATATCGTGAAATGACACATTCTGCAGTACTGAAGTAGTATACTACCGATAGTGCTACACATTGTGTTATCGATAGCGGTACCATCAATAGCATTTTTACACTATCGATAGTTTCAGACAACTATTGACGCTATCGATAATCAATTGACTGATTGTCTCGCATCACTACCCCCCCCCCCCCCCCTCGTTCTATTAGCTGATAAATTCCCTTCGCCGACCACGAAAACGGAGGAAAGAGCTAAAGAAGGGTATGCGCTTTAAAAGAAAATGCGAAGGTCATTTGAAGGTCTGCAGAATAAAGGACACATCCTTTGAAAGCCGAGATTACGTGAACTCTGCTATCGTCAACATTACACCAGTCTCCATAACAGTGAAAGTTGAAGCTGTTGAAGCGTCGTTGACTCTCTCCTTCAATTGTATACGCTGCGTTCATTGGAGCCTCCTGCCTGCTATCCGAGACTCTTACAAATGCAAATTGAACCTCTTTATAAATTCACGCGATCGAGAGCGCGAAGAATGTGTCTATTTCTGTTCTTTTTACGGTTGCAAAGTATACGCTAATTGGCATTCACAATATTTTTTGCAGCCGGAGCAACTAAAAAACTGCTTGGAACATCTGTCAACCATTCGTACCTTCTGCAACGGGGACCTCATAGCCGAACCTTTGAATCTGAGTCGCGCGCTCTACGAGTGAGCGCGTTGTTGCTGTCCAAAAATAGTCCACCGAAGCGCCGACTTTCCCATCAATGAAAAAATTGTGCCCGAACCCATTTACCGTGGTTGCACTTTCACAACACACATACTTTATTCAACTTCCGCTGCAGCCGATTGACCGGAACATGCACGCCTCTGGATACCTTCTAGCCCTCCACGCGTGAGCCGCGCATATGCGTCGATATGGTGACAGCCAGAAGACTATTTTCCGCTCTACATATCCCGTGCCCCTGATCATTTGTCGGCGGGGCGCTGAGGATATATGCACTCGCTTACCATGCTGCTGATCGGTGGTTCGATTTCTTCTAGGAGATTGACTTTTAATGCGATTAGCATTTCTTGACGGACTTTCCGGGGTCTATCTATCTATTGTCTCTCTGTACATCCGTCCGTCATGTCTGTCCATCTGTCTGTCTGTGTCCCTAAACAGTTTCCCGCCAACCTAGGTCACTGTGTAGTCTATTGATCGATTGGTCAGAGCATCAGGCTGGCTGCGCTGAGGCTACGAAAGCAACCGCCGTAACACCGGGCATGTGCCACTCATCAATGGCAAAAAAAGGTTTATTTTGTGCTTGCGCGCTATCTAACCTGTGTCATATACATTCAAACAAACTCCTCTCCATGTGTATTCACACAAACGCCACGCGTGGACTTGGTGACAGCGGCACTAAATGGTCCAGCCTGTCCAGCAGAGAGAAGCGCGTCCGGTTGCACACGTGACCTCCTACATGATGCGTCTGTGTGGTGGCAACACGTGTCGCTGTACTTTGTTGCATTGGTAACCGCACTAACGTCGACGTTCATCGTGATACGAGTTCGGCCGCACTTATTATTTTCACGCGCTCATCGTATCGAGGTCAGATAGACAGAACAAAGTGAGGTTGGGTAGCCAAAAAGACGCTATCTCATTTAAAATAAACTACAACGGAAAATTGAAAAAAGGACAGGAAGGAAATCTGGTAAGACATCACATCACTCATACATATAGCTTCAATGTGATATGGGTAGTCAGAGCGCGATGTGTCGCAAAAGGCAAACGTTCAGTCATAGGGCGCGTTTCTTTTATTGTCACTATTATTTGATATCATAAAAATAGTTGGCGCACGATTGCGGCGCCGGCTGCTTTTTGTCTCATGAAGGTTTATAGTATTTTACGCACATGCTGATGTACACACTTATACATAACTGTGTGCATGTTTACATATACATGTAACACGCACATACATAATGTACAAAATGCTACATGCATGTAACATGTGCGATCGAATACATAACCGTTGAAACAGCACTACATTGCAAAGAAACTTGCGAGACAGCCATTTTACCAGAACAGCTATAGTCGCAGTCTGTACCGTCGCATAAAAGAAAATAGAAGAACCTCCCACATAGCAACGTGTTGCAAACCACCATGGTGGCTGCAGCATCGTAGACGGTGCGCTAAAAATTGTGCGGCCCCCTCTGCCGTAACGAGAACTACCCGTACTTGCAAACGACGACACAATGCCGAGACCGAGGAACGTACTCGCGTACCTCGTAGGACAACACATCATGACACCGACACTGTGATAGAACAGCTCGGCGAAAACGGGACGTCCTTGCCGCATTGTAAGGGAGGGCATTGAACTGGCCTTCTCTATTGTCGCGAAGCCTATGGAACAGCTGTCAACATTCCGAGTTTAAACGGTCTGTTTAAAATGCGAGCGCGAGGCAATCGCGAATTCTTCAGGCAAAAAAGGCGCAAAAAACTACGGCGCACACACAAGGCGCCTTGTGTGTGCGCCGTCATCTTTCGCGCCTTTTCGCCTGAAGGGGCACAACCAACGTACCCACATTTTCTCGCTAGCAATCGCAGAAGTATCGACTGCCAGCGTAGACGCATTGGTGTCTCGAGCAGTTCAAGTAGCCTCGCAGTGCTAGCAAGGTATACAGTAAAGCCTCGTTATAACGAAACGGGTTACAGCGACCTAATAAGTATGACGAAGTAATCGTGATTCCCCGTCAAATTCTCGTAGAAACCCGTGCATTTATAATATCGTTTAAACTAAAAAAAAATATTCCTTTAAATGAATATAAAAAACTTCTTTTTGCAGTTCAGAACGAAGATTTTACAGTCACTTAGTGCATATTAAACTGAAACCTGGCGGCGCAAGGCGCGGCTTGTACCTCTTGCGAATGAGCAGTTCTAAACTGCCGCGAGCTGTAGACCACTTGGCAACGCGATAAAACGGTGGCGCTGCACACTCTACCGCCTCTGCCCCTGGCCTCCGAGACTGCGTCGTGCGCCGTTGCAATCTCACAGGCTACGCTCTTGCTATATAAATTTTGACTAAAATTACTACAGGGAACGCTGGCGCACCGATCGTTCGCTACCATAATAATTGTGGTTAGCACATGGATTCGTGTGATCTTTGTCTTTATGACTTCAGACATTCTTTGGCTTCGTTTCCTACGCTTTATGTGCATTTATTGGCCTCCATATCGAAATAATCTTTCTTTCTTTTTTTAACGCAGAAGACGATGACACTATGCGTACATGCATTATCATCACGGCTTTTTGCATTTATAATGCAATGTGTTGTTCAAAATGATCTCTTTGCAAAGTCACGAAGCCGTTTGAAGCCACAAGGATGAAGTTTAGGCAAATCGATACAACTATGAGTACTATTTTGGACGTTGTGTAATTCCGCGTTCTCGTCAATTTCACCATCTTGTCAGCACTGATTGGCCCACAGGAATGCTACGGCGTCTCTGATTGGCTCGAAAGGCCACCATTGCATAATTTTACACGATGTCCAGAATAGCACGTCGTACCCATCAATCATTCCCATAGTGCCTGAACCACTGTGCTTGCAGCTGCGACAGTTCCCACTAGTAATTTTTGTACGAGCCGCACTCTGCCACCGGTTCCCGCACTTAGAGAAAGCGCTGACGAAGAAGCGGCAGCAGTCTTTCGGGGTACCTCGGCGATGCGAAACTGGCTTTTGCATCGGATTATCCAGCGGCTAACTGCAAGAGTTATGAAGGAGATAAGTTTAAAGGCATGCAAGTAACCAAGACAACAAACAGGTAAGCTCTCCCAAGTAACAAAGGGCCTAATAAAGAAATAATAATAATGAAGCATGATAGTGTCCCATTCACGAGATCAGATGAAATTCGCTGAATGGTCAAAGCTAATGAACAGGAGGAAAGCAAGTGATATGCAAAGTTATAATATCGGAAAGATTGAGAAAATCACAAAAAATGGGGCAGCATGAAATCAGCATGAAGGAAACTGCCATATGAAAGCGCCAGACATATGCCATGAAAGATAAGCAGAGAAACGTCATCAGCAATTTCGACGATAATGTAAAGGTAGCGAAGAAATTCTATACTGAGATGCACAGTATCCAGATCAGGTACGTAACCTTAATTGGAAGTAAGTGACGAGCAGGACACTGAAGTTCCATGCGTAATAGCGACGAGCTTAGAAGAACTTTGTGAAACATATCCCGCGGAAACGTCACAGGGGAAGATGGAATAACAGTCGGTTTCATGAAAGATGGAAAGGATATCACATTCGAAAAGCTTACGACCCTTTATTCGCAATGACTCACGCCTTCAAGTGTACCAGAAAATGTCAAGAATGCCAACGTCATATTAATTTATAACAAGAGAGACCTTAAACAATTAAATTATAGGCCCAATGACTTGCTTTCGGCACTGTACAACATATTCACCAAGGTAGGGTAAAAAATCAGGACAACACAATTGACTTCAATCGGCCCATAGAGCATCTGGCTTCAGGAAGGGGCATTCTACCATGGATCACATATCTGTCATCAATCAGGTCAGTGAAAAATCTCTGGAGAACCGCCCACCCCTTCACATGGTTTTAGTATATTATGATAATGCATTTAATTCAGTAGAGATGTCAGCAGTGGAGAAGGCATTGCGTAGTCAAGGAGTACAGGAAGCATACGTGAACATCTTATCAAATATATATAATGACTCCACATGAAAGGGAAGATTGCCCTTCTTCCCATTCCCTTTCATAACCATCCCTCTGCCTTAGGGCCTCCTGCAGAAGTGATTTGCCAAACACTCAACAACTATAGCTAAATTATGCACAAGAAAAGCGGGAGAATACCGGTCAAGAAATTAGACACAATCTCTGCAGTGCTATTGACTGCATACGTGCAAGAAATACTCAAGCTATTAAACTGGGAAGGATTATGAGTGAGTACAAACAGCGAGTATATCAGCTATATATATATATATATATATATATATATATATATATATATATATACTTGCAGTTTGCAGATGACACATTGTCCTGTTCAGCAACGCTGGAGATCGCTTGAAACAAATGAATGAGGACCTCAGCCGACAAAGTGTAAGAGCAAGATTTAAAATTAATACGCAGAAGACACATGTGATGTTCGATAACCTGGCAAAAGAACGAGAATTTATGATCGCCAGTCAGCCTCTAGAGTCTGTGCAGGAGTATGTTTATCTGGGGCAATTACTCGCAGGAGACAATAACAGCGAGAAGGAATTTACAAAAGAACAAAAATGGGTTGGGGCGCGTACGGTAGGTATTATCAAGTCATGACCAGCAGCTGACCGCTATCTTTGAGAAAGAAAATTCACAGTCATTGCATTGTACTAGTACTAATATAAGGAGCATAAACTTGGACGTTAACAAGGAAGCTTCAGGTGATGTTGAGGACCTCGCAACGAGGGATGGAAGGAAAACTGTTATGCGTAACGTTAAACAGACAAGAGGACACCGGTGTGAGTTAGAAAGCGAACGGGGGTAACCGATATTCTAGTTGGCATTAACAGTAAGAAACGGAGCTTGGTAGGCCATGTAATGCGCAGGGCCGATAACCGGTGGTCTGCTACAGAATGGGTGCCAAGAGAAGAAAAGCGCGGTCGAGGACGGCAGAGAAATAGGGGGTGTGATGAAACTAGGAAATTTGCAGGTGGCGTCAACTGGCACAGGACGGCTAATTGAAGATCGCTGGGAGAGGCCTTCGTTCTGTTGTATAGAGCGTGCTCAGAAAAAAGTAGAGCGCTCTGAGAAACACCGATGAAATTGTTATTTTGACATTATTTTTTACGTAAAGAAAGCTCGTCAAGTGTAAATGAATTGCGTAGCTGCGCTTTTGCGCGTCTGGATGGCAGCGCTGTCAATCGAAACAACTTCATGCACTGTTCCTAAGCATGCCCTCTGCAACTTTTCAAACGCGACCCCTAAAACAAACATTTAAACGAGGGTGGAAGCTTGGGCGAGTTGGTAATAGTTCATAGCAGTGTTCTGCGTAGCGCATGAATGGGTTTAGTAAAAGTACAGAGAAAAGTACTCTCTCCTCTGCATATATAATTTTCCGAAAGCCATTCATGCTCTGAGAAAAACACCGCTATGACCATCTGTGCAACTCGAGACACCTGCGAACAATGAACCGTTGGTCTCCTTCGTTTAAGGTGTACCATTCTATTTTCAAAGTTTTGTTTCAGTGACGTGAAACTTCCTGTATGAGTTCTTCCATGTAGCAGTACCGTTAAATAAAACAAAAGAAAATGCAGCGTCATTAAGGTTGCTGTTGTGGCAGTTGTTGTCGTCGTCTTCTTCCTCTTCGCCACCGCCGCTATAAATTCAAAAAGAAGCCAGAAATGTGTTAAGAATACACGAATGAATTCTGGGGTATTACGCGCCAAGACCACGATTTGATTATGCGGCACGCCGAAGCGGGGGACTCCGGATTAATTTTGACCACTTTAACGTGCCCCCAATGGACGGGACACGGGCGCTTTTGCATTTGGCCCCCATCGATATGCGGCCGTAGCAGGCGGGATTTGATCACGCGACTGCGTGCTTAGCACCGCAATACCATAGCCGTTAAGCCACCGCGGCGAGTTTAAGAATGCAACATGCCTCAAGTTTGCGCATTGTATACAAACTCATTCAAATACTTTAGTTATACGTGAGCTTTTGTACCTTGCTTTTTATACTCCCTGGCCTTCTTTTCTTCATAATTTTCATTTGCGCGCATATACGTTGACCATTGAAGATCAGCCTTCCGGATAGCCGGCTCTATATAAAGAATGATTTCATCAGAGCTGGAGACATTAGCAAGTAGTGTTCCAGTGATGCCTAATATAGGGCTTCCAATCTTCTTCGCACCTGGGTCAAAATGAGTATACCTAAGAGCCAGCTTTAGTTCTGGGCCAACTCCGATGCACATTTCGACTTGCAGAATTGTTACAATGAGACTATAGCGGGCGCACTTGCCCCATGAGATTCGATGACCGACCACTGTTGTCGCCGCTACCGTTGTGATTTAAGCGTTGCGTGCCTTTCTGGACAATGGTTCGCGCAATAAGGAGTTCGGATTCTTAGCTCATACACTTTTGTCGGTGTTTGGCTCTTCACTGCCAGTACAACGTGACATCGGGTGGAGGCGCTGTTGTGTGCCGGACACGCCATGCAAGCCGCGCTAACATCGCCAAAACAGACACCGCAAAACCAAACACTTCCTTGTTATCACTGTGGAACTGCAGTGCACACAAAAGACGAAGAGACCCTCTGTCTATGTCCTTCGTCTTTCGGACGCACTGCTATTGTTCGACAATGAAGTGGCGAAATTGAGGAACTTGCAGCTATGTAGAAGCGGGCTTTGTTGACGCAGACAGTGGGAAATTAAATTCGTTAATTAAATTCTGGGGTTCTGCGTGCCAAAACCACGATATGGTTATGAGACACGCCGTGGTGGAGGGGGCACGCCGTAGCTGGGTCACTCAGGGTTAAATTTGACCGCCTGGGGTTCTTTAACGTGCACCCAATGCACGGTACAAGGGCTTTCTTGCATTTCGCCCCCATCGAAATGCAGCCTCCGTGGCCGGGATTTTATCGCACGCCCTCGGACTTAGCCGCGCAACGCCAAAGCAAGTGGAAAATTCATTGGTCCGTCTTTCAATGTAATTAATTAGGATGACGACGACAGTGATTCGCTACCGACGCGTATTCGAAGGTATTTGCCATTGTTTATTAACTGTAGTAAGTGGGAAGTGTCCAAACACGCAGTTAAAACATTGAGGCTACCTCTTTCCGCATAACACGCAAGCACATGCCACGTACAGACATTTTGCGAAGTCTACAGAGAAACACAAACCTAGAGGCCGGTACGATGTAAGGATTCCTTTCACTCGATTCTATTCTTTCTCTTACCACCCCCGATTCACGACCGGCCGATCGTGGTGGTAACTAGTGACCCTAGTGATAACGCAAGGCGCTCGGACAATTGACGAAGCGCGATAATGAATTGCATTTTTTTTTAATTCCGGCCCTAATCAGACAGACGTACTATCGATAGCTCTCACGTGACGTCGTGGGATCTCACCATGCTAGTACCCAAGCCTGGCGGCCACGATGACGTTACCGCGTCATATTATTACCGTGCCTGTACCGCGCTATATATCACCGTGCCTCTACGTTGTCTTTCTTTTTGACGGGGACCTTTTTTTCACCGAATTATTCCTGTTATTTGATTTGCCGCTCAGAGCAAGACGCGCTTGTCGTGCTCTAGCTCACTTTTCTTGTATACGCAGGTAGTATACTCCAAGATGGCGGCTACGATGACGTCAATGCAAGCCATTTATATGCACACCGGTTAATAGAAATTGTAATAAACAAAGCGGAAAGCTTTCTTCCACATTCCTGCAGTGGTGGCAATGTCAATGTTGTTTAATCGATAGGATTCGATCGAATCAGAGCGCGCGTTCTCGTTCGATGTATATATGGTGAACTTATGGAACTGATCCGCCAAGATGTGTTGAAACCTGCAGCAGTATATAGACACACGTCGCGTTTTTGAGTGCAGAATGTCAAGCGGCGCTAGTCATAGCAGCGCATGAACGAGATCAATGACTGCGGGAGCACGCAGCGGCTCGGAGAAAGGTGAGGGGTGAGCTTTGTTGCGAAAGCTGCTCATCTCCCGTGACGTCGATGCGCATTCTCAGAGAAGGCTCCGATTCCGCCAGTGTATGGCGTCACGAATTCGCGCCCAAAATCAGGGCGGTATTCTTTTTTCGTTTTGTTTTGCTCACACCGAATGATGAAAGAAACAGTCGGCATCTGTTCGTTTGTCGGAACGAGTTGAGGCTCATGCCAACGTCCTTGCAAGCATCTCGATGCTCCGAAAGAAAAAAAGGCGCCTAGCTCGAAAAAAACAAAAGGAAAACGTATATATATATATATATATATATATATATATATATATATATATATATATATATATATATATTGTATGTTAAGAGCCCTGAACAGTTGTCAGTCCAGTTCTTCAAAAATGACGTCTTCGTTGACACGACGTTTATTCGGCTCGAGTACTCAGCAGCGAACCAACAAAAGCACACCCACGATGATGACGATCACACAGAACTAAAGATGAGGATCGAGCAACGTAGGATGATGAAGAAGACGTGCGTAATAAACGCCCACAATATACTGTTATTTATTTATTTATTTATTTATTTATTTATTTATTTATTTATTTATTTATTTATTTATTTATTTATTTGTTTGTTTGTTTGTTTGTTTGTTTGTTTGTTTGTTTGTTTGTTTGTTGTTTGTTTGTTTGTTGTTTGTTTGTTTGTTTGTTTGTTTGTTTGTTTGTTGTTGTTTGTTTGTTTGTTTGTTTGTTTGTTTGTTTGTTTGTTTGTTTGTTTGTTTGTTTAATTAGGTAGCAGTGAAAGAAAGAAATGGCAGAACAATGACTGCCACTACTGTAATGGAATACGGCCCGATGTAGATGCACTGGACCGGGGATAATGTGGCTTCTCTAGCAAAAAAATAAATATTTCGTCGTTCCATAGAAAGTGTATACGTGGAAATGATGATGTGTCCGCAGACCCGCTGTAAGCAATCTTTATAGACTGTCCTTGCGCATGATGCGTTGTAGGTCGTGCACAAGAAAGACAAGGACAAAAGAAAAGGAGAATAACTCGGCCAGATCACTGCGTTTACCGTCATATATACGCTGGTTATGTACAAGCTATGTACATAACCAACTAGACAGCTCTATCTGAGCGTCGCTTACACTCTGCTCCGCTTAGATATCACGCGCTGAGGCACTGCGAAAAACTACGTTGATTTCGCGTGTTCGACAAACTTGCATCTTCCAGAAATGCGAGCGGTCTTGGCTGCAAAGCGACAAATTTAGCCAGGTGAACGTGCTTAGTCAGAAGAAAGCGTTCTACGTTGGACAGCTGGTTTAGGTTTCACCGGTTTTTGTGGTGTTGAGCTGCTGAGCACAAGGTCGCAGAATCGAATCCCGGCCGCGCGAAATGCGAGAACACCCGTGTACTTAGATTTAGGTGCACGTTAAAGAACCTCAGGTGGTCCAAATTTCCGGAGCCCCCCACTACGGCGTGCCTCATAATCAGATCGTGGTTTTAGCACGTAAAATCCCATAACCTAATCTATATATATATATATATATATATACGGTGTTCCCTGCGTATACCTATATATATATATATATATATATATATATATATATATATATATATGGTTCACAGTGCAGCTTTATAAGGTCAAATATCGTGATTACTTACATTGGAAAGAAACTTTATTGAAGCAGCCAAATCCGAAGTCTCTATTCGAGTGAGACGCAGCAATTTCGTTAGACGGCTACTGAACCAATTTGAATAAAACGTCTATTCAAGAGAGAATTTTCTGAGTGCGAGGCATAATTTATATGTGTGACCTCAAGGGCAGCCTTTTAACATGCCACTGGAACATTGAGCGGCACGCACACGCGCACTGCGTTCTCATCATCGTGACTTCTTTTCTAAACCGTCCGTACTCAACAGTGCAGAGCGTACCAGGCCAGAGCAGACTTCTGTCGCTCTTGATGCAAGACCTCAATTTCTTTACAAGTATATTACCGAATATCGGTAAAATTTAAGAGAATAATTGCAGCGCAAGTTTACAACTGGAAGCCTCTGAAGCGAGAACAGATTATGTAAATTCTGTAAACATAATCTGTTATATTGTTTAAAGCGGCAAATATGATGTGCTAGTTTCCAGCTTACGGGAAATCGTTACACTGTTTACACCAGTTGTGCAACACTTTATAATATATGAATTTTGTCCGCTTCGGATAGATGCGATTTTGAGAATTGAGATGTCGATTTTTGTTTATATATGTCAGAGTTGTAAACTCGGTGCTTTATTTTCATGAAAAAATTTTTTTTTTCAATTCTGGGCTATACTTGTAAAACAAACTGTAGGCTTCAAGGAGTCTGTTCCATACAATTGGTATTGAGCAGTATTCGTTTTCTTACAACTGCGCAGACCTTTTTCAAATGGGAGTTTCACGTGTGTTTGAACAAAGAGGGTCGCGGAGAGGTGACTGAAGTCGCTTGATCGTACAAGTGCGTCGTCTTCACATTGTGACCACATGCGTGCGGACACGTTCGAGCAAGCCGCCTTTTAATGCGATAGCATTATAGGTTGACCTCAGCCACTTTGGATGCATCCAGTACATCTAAGAGAAAACATGCGCCAATCCCGAAGCCACGAGCGAAGAATGCGAGAAGCGGGCACGTGACGCACGCGCCAGACGTTTCAATCAGCGAATGCCGTTCGAGAGAAGCATGGCTTAAACTTGACCTTGCTGAGGCAAGCGCGATGGCTGGATATCATGGAATACCATTACACATCATCCGAAGGAATTTCAATGTTCTGTCAGATATTATCCTTCATATACTAAATGGGTTGTTGGAAGGACGACACACAAAACGCAATATGTTTTGCTCGTCGTCTACTCGTTCTTCTTGTGGTCGTTACGTCTCTTTTAGAACAACGGGAGGAACGCAGGGTCTACGGTCGTCCACACAAGGTCCTTAGCAGACCGCAGAGTAGGGACTGGCGACGCATTCAAACAAACAACTTTCCCAACCTGCTTCACCTCAGTAAAATAAGCCCAACTAGATTTCTGGTTGTCTGTCCATAGTGTTCCAGCAAATCCACTTTAGAAGATATCACACGGGAGTGCTTGGAAAGGCCGACTAGTGTCTGTTTGGCTAGGAATTTGTAGCTTCTATATTATGCCTCGCGAAGAAGACGCCGTAGGTCGCACAATATCGAATAAATGATTAGGGGGCCGTCTGGATGCATCAAATCTGATTCTCTAGGAAATGCACAATCTTGAGACCTGATACCATTTTAGAAAATTTGGGGTTGTTTTCCCGTTTCACAACCTGACCACTGTCTCGCCACAGAAGGAAACAATTTAAAGATAGCTTAAACAGTAAAAAGGAATACGTCTAGACAGACAGACAAAGAACTTTATTCGCAAGGTCCTGAGAAGCCCTGCCCTAGGGCAGAGCTGCGGGCCGCTCCCACGTGGGGACGGGTAAGCCGAGCCTAACCGCCGCATCGTGGGCTCTCTGGACAGCCCAAGTCTGTCGTGAAAGTTCTGAGCTCTGGATGGCAGAGCTCCATTCTTCTTTCGTGATGCGATTGGGTCCCTGTAACGAGGGGCATCGCCAGAGCATGTGTTCTAGATTGCTAACAGCCGCACAGTCGGGGCAAGTATAGAGCTAAAAGCCTCTGGAGTGATCGAATGAAAAAGGGCCAGGTTGGGATAGGACTTAGTCTTAAGCATGCGTAAAGTCGATGACAGAGGTCTAGCCAGTTTGCTATGAGGGGGAGGATAAGTCCTCCTACCCAGGTGATAGTGCTTAGTGGTTTCGTTGAAAATAGCGAGAGTGTCCCGAAACTCGAGAACCCCGGCCTCTGAGCTCGCCCTTGCTCCCGCGCGGTGGGCTAGTGCACACGCTTGGGAGTGGGCGATGTCATTGAGATTGGGCAAGGAGTCAAGCTGGGGGCCGAGGTGCGCCGGAAACCACGTGATGGTGTGCGTAGAGATTATCTTGTGCTTGAGAATCTTGTGAGTCTCCTCGGCAATGGACCCTGAAGCGAAAGCCCTGACCGCCGATCTCGAATCATTGAAAATGTGTTTTGCTGTTGTATAGGAGTGTCATCGCAATTGCGACCTGCTCCGCTCTGGATGGAGTTGAGCACTTCAGGCATTCACTATATGTCCGTTCTGATCAGCGATGGCAGTGGTGAAGTTAGACGACTGTCCATATTGGGCTGCGTCGACAAAACATGCCGAGTGGGGATCGTCTTTGATACTCTTGAGGAGGGCGAGGGCTCTTGCCCTGCGTCTGCCTACGTAGTGTTGAGGATGAACATTACGGGGAAATGTTTCCTTTGATCTTCTGAGATTTGGTATTTCCGTTCTTCCATGAGTATAGGCTTGATCCCAAGAACCGCCAGGATCTTCTTTCCAGCCGGGGTGCAGGATAGACGGGTCAGTTGGACCGACTCCTGGGCCTCGATTATCTCGTCTAATGTGTTCTGCACTCCTAGTTGCATAAGGAGGTCCGTGCTCGCCCGTAATGGAGTGCCTGGTTGTCACTAATTTCGGTAGACTAAAGACAGACAGGGACAAGTAGTACGTTTACGACAAACATTTATCATTGTAAAAACAAACGGCAAGGACAACAGCACAAAACAAACAATTTACAGCACGAGTTAATTCTAGATATTCTCCAAAGTCCTCAGCTATCTTGAATTGATGTCCAAAATATTTACATTGCGTCCATCGACGTGGCCACGTCACCTCGTCGTCGCGGCTTTCGACGACACGTCGTTGGGCCCGCCGATGCGTCCTAGACTCGACGTCGCTGTGTCCGACGTTCGGTCCACTGATGAGCTGGTCAGGGGGTCAGGACGGTGGGGTGACCGAGGAGCCAGGATCGCCCGGTCAACTCCGCTAGCCTGCGGATTGTAGCCCCAGGGAATCCGGGAAGCGGCACCGTCAGCCTGTAGCTGCGGCTTCCGGTGGGACGTCCACTCAGCTCGCGGGTCGTGGCCGCGGCAGCTGAAGAACAGCTTCCACTGGGTTGCCGCCGTCTCCGCGATCCACCCGTCCTGTTCGGCCTCCAGCTCCTTCTGCCCCTCGTTGTCCCAGAGCGTAGCTGGGCCCTTCTGCTGCGTGTCCCTTCTCCGCCTTGGCCACGTAGCCGCACGTGCATTTTTCCACTTCGCCTTCTTTTAAACCTTCCGTTATTTTTTCTTTTTTTTTTTTTTTTTTTTTTTGATCGGACACTTTCGTATTTTCTCACTTATTTCTTCATCTCTTCAATAGCCTCCTCGTGATATATTGCCCTCTTCAAATCTTCTTTTTCTTCTCCCTGCTTCTTTCTTGGCTCATGACACTAGTACTCTTGATATTCTTTCTAATGAGCGCGTTCAGTTTTTTCTTCTCCGAGTTATACCAATTGTGCATGGCTGCCACATAAACTATGTGACTCATGAGGAAGGAATATGTCTAGAACAATTAAAACATAACAAGGACAATATTCCGAGCAAGCCTTTGTCATCCCTTAGCAAACTTACGCTAAAGAAAAGAAAGTTTAAGTCATGACCTGGCGAATTTAATTGTCCACTACAATGTTACCAACACTGGCCTACATCACCAACGTCCGCTGGCAGCGTTAGAGTGTACTGTAGCAGCGCGTTTAAAAAATACCGCGACGGAACGCGAAACCCTTGCGATGAAAAATGAGAAGGTATATTGGTATACATCTGTTTCGTAAACGCCAACGCTGGCGTCAGCCTTCTCAGAGCACCGATTTCAGCTCACCGACGCTCTCGATGACCCGTATGGCTGACAGTGAAATGCAGCTGTCCAGTGCAAAATGATAAACTACTTTTTTAACAAGCACTCCTTATTACAATGAGAATAAACATAGGAAAACAAGTAGCCGTATGACGCCGACTTCAGCCATGCTGAGGTAGTTCGCTGTTGACAGCGCAAAGGTGGAGCAAACATGGAGAGTGTACGCGGAAGTGCCGCACTGGGTGTGCATAGAGTTATGGAAACGCAACCCGCTTCCTCCATTTGTATTTATCTGCGCTTGTATGTGTGACGCGCACCCATATATATTTCCTAGTGAAGCTCGCCCTGTGGCATAGATGTTTATTTGAAATCAAACGTTGGTAACGTCCATACCACGCTGCAGTATAGCGTACTTTGGGCACTTCACAGCGTCTTCAGGTGTTAAATCCCAGGCCAAGGTGCGTCTTGTGTGATGAAGCCCGCTTTTGTGCCCATTGGTGTGTGTACTGCGGGGGGGGCCGTATTTTTTAAAATAAAATTTTGAGAATGACTGCTTTACGGCGTCATAAAGAGAAAACCTTACAAATATGAATGTAACCCGCATCTGCTTGTGAGAGCACATTCAACGTAAAAGCCAATCTTAAGTTTGGTTCATTAGCGAAAGCAGTCGGCCAATAGCAAAGAGTACTCGCGAAATCTGTATTTACCATGCCGCGTTTCCCAAGTCAATGCAGCTGATTCCATGCTCCTGTCGAACCTGAAGTCCTGGACTCGATTCACTGCCCGGACGCCGTACTTAGAGGCGAAATTAAAAAAAAAAAAGCTTGTGTACTTTCAAGCCGGTGCTTAAAAAAATAGGAACGGCTGGTCAGAATTAACCCTATCAAGTTAGCCATATGCACCGGATCGACCTGATTAAAGTACCCTCCGACTTCGCCGCAAACGAACGCTAAAAAAAAAAAAAGTTGTCGCAGTTTCCCCTGAAAGGCGAAGCATCAATTGCGATAGCAAATTTGTAGAGAGCTATACGGAGTAATGATATTAGCTTTATCAGCTGTATAAACTTGGACATGCAGCAGCACCGGCAACACGCAGAACTGTTGTCGACGCCGTCGGCGTATTGCCCGCGTTCGCTCAAAATGCGTGCGGCGTTGGTGACTGTTGCCGGAGCCTCTGATATAAATAGGCACTTGGTGCCGCAGCTAAACGTCGCCTCCCCCCCCCCCCCCCCCCCCCCCCCCCCACGGCCTCTCGCGCGTCGGAAGAAGGCGCTTTTGCTCTACATATATGGTGATTGTAAAGGAGGAAAGAGACGCCTACTTCTGCAGCCCTTAAGGGAGCACGGCGCTGAACGCGCGTTTGTTCTCCGCCGTGCGTTCACTCCCCGTGAAAGCGCGCGCCCCTCGCGCCTTTTCACTCGCACATACAGCGTTCGGCGCGCGGCGACGATTTCATCTCCATTGACGACATTTCGACGCTGCGCCGTGCTCCCTTATGGGCTGCAGAATTAAGCGTCTCTTCCTTATGTTTAATAAACACCTCCTCCTCCTCTCCATTGACGTCATACGGAACCTCACGGCGACGGCGACGGCAGAAATCTGCTTTTGAGTGTCCATATAATTGCTATCGCAATAAAACACACACACACACACACACACACACACACGGAGGATCATTCTCGTACTCCAACTTCCAAGAACTATACTTTTACAAACCTGAGTGAACGAATGTTTAAAAATCACTACAGCGTTGAGATCTTAAGATAACAGATATCAGCTGTGTTTCGATGGCCAAGTTTTTCGCAGTGTTCTGAATGCTTCTCTTTCTGGTTATTGAAATCATTTGTCAGAAAATTAAGAGTTTTGAAATAAGTCTTATGGATAAAGATAATTTAACTATGAAAAAGCAGTGTTGGAGCACCCTTGGAAACGTACGACTCACTAGTTTCACGTTGCTATCGATTACGTGGCAGTCTCTCTTTCTTTTTTCTTGTAAAAATCAGAACGGACGAAAAGCAAGGACCGATGGCGAACAACGGTTGGGATTTCACCATGACTCGCAAGGTTTTGCACAACAGACAGCAACTCACACGCTACTGTCTTCAAGTGCACTCCAAACACTTCCTCATTCAAAACAAAACCTACATTTTTTTTAAAGAATTGATTCGTGAATATTTTCTGAGTATTTAATTAACCGGGTTTTAAAGAAGAATGCCCCGACTTTCTCCAAACAGGGGTGAATGCAGCCAGATTGCCTCGTTCAACTCCATAAGGCCAAATTCCCAAAGCTTTCGACCGGCTGCCTTCTTTAATCACTCTCAGAAAAGATTGCGTCCTTTGGGGCTTATCTTGTCTACAAACAATAATCGTTATCTATCTTTTGAGCGGTTCCTTTCTTTAACGCTGCCCCTTCCGGCACTTCCGGGTCACGTGCACCATGCGCGTTATCAGGTGAGCTATCACTCTCGACAGGAAAGTATAGCGAGCGCAGAGTTTTCAAGAAAGGAAACGCCAGAAACACAGATGGTGATTATTGTTTGGGGACAAGATATACGCCCCAAAGGGTGTACGCTTTTTTATTATTATTATTTAGAGTGATGACATGTCCATCCGGATTGGCTGAAATTTGATGTTACAAACAATCCTAGCATAAACGGCTTTTGTGAATAGCCGCTGCAGGTCTACACAGCAGCGGCGATATTAAAGTCTTGGCTCAAGTTATCAATCCCCATGTTCTTAGAAAAGCACCGACACGAAGCCCGTCCTCGATCCTATGAATGAATATTAGGAGCATCCCGAAATGGGCTGGTGTCTGATGCCACCGAACTCGCTACTTTATACCTTTCTTCTACGCTTATCGTCAACACCCCTGGTTTGAGCTAACAAATGACCAAATCTGATAGAAACTCATTGCCCTAAAAACGAATTGCTTTAATTAGAGGCTGTTCCCCGTCTTTACGCCACCAATACTTCAGACCTCTTTTACTATTCTCCATCACCGGGTTCATTACCATTTCCTTTATGTCGCCCTCAAAGCCCGGTGCCTCAGGCTGGGTAACTACTTTTTCATTAACCTCTATCGATGGATACTGCCACAGGCTAACAAAATATACCCAACGGTTTCTGCGCTATTTCCACATGCTAGGCAATGCATAAGTGTCATCGGCAAGTTTTCTCTTATGACATTGATTCATTCATTCTCAAACATCGTCATGTGACTTCGGACAGTGATGTACCGCTGCCCTTTGAATTATCATAGCAATTTTCTCTTTTCATTTCATTATTTGCAGTTTTGTGCACTTCCATCGCTTCTCCATCACGCCTATCCAGTGTGCTGTTCCTGTATTTGTAACTTCACGTTTAACCACTTTTTCCTTGTCCACGCACTCCAAGTCCACGCACTTAACCTAATATTTCCTGGTAAGTCTCCTTATTCATTGTTAGTCGATATTGTTCCTTTATAAGTCATCGCTGTTTACTTCGTGGTCCTCGATATGTCGCCGTCGCAGCCGAGAAACGAAAGCATGAGGTCCGCGGGTTCGTTTTCCCGCCGCGGCGATCGCATTTCGATGAGGCGAAATGCACCCAGGTAATCAACATTAACCTCGGCATGCCTCATAATCATATCGTGGTTTTGTTTGTCACAAAAAAACAAGATTTTAAGTTATTTTTCTCTTTCTATCCCGTTTCCCCTGTAGTGTATAGCCACACATAACTATACCTCTGGTTAACTTTCCTGATTTTTTTAAGCATCCTTTCTTTCTTTCTCTATTTCTCCCTCCTATATAAGCATAATATATGGTCGTTGAAGCGCATTTACTACTTCCGGCCCACTTCATTCATTCATTCATTCATTCATTCGGTCGGTCGGTCGGTCGGTCGGTCGGTCGGTCGGTCGGTCGGTCGGTCGGTCGGTCGGTCGGTCGGTCGGTCGGTCGGTCGGTCGGTCGGTCGGTCGGTCGGTCGGTCGGTCGGTCGGTCAGTCGGTCGGTCGGTCAGTCAGTCAGTCAGTGAATGAATGAATAATAATTAATCAATCAATACTGCGATCCTCGTGAGCCCACGCAGAAGGGGCATACGAAGAATTGCAGGAAGCCAAACTGTGCTGCATAGCTCTAACGAAAAACACCAAAAAGCCCAATAACACAACGAGATCATGCGCAAATCACCTTGTGCGTTTCATCTTGTTGTGTGGTCGTGGTTTCTTTCTCCGGTATAAAAGCACAACGAAAATACTAAATCAAGTACAAAAAGCTTAGCCGGACTTGCCAAAAATGTGAACACTGCATGGTTGTTGTCTCCTGCACAAAGTATGCGCCGATGTGCATAGAAGTGCTGCGCATCAATCACATTCCTCATAATAAGGTATTCAAGGATATGCGCGACATTGAAACAATGGACCGGTAAGAAGATCGAAAGCAAAAGTGTCAGACACGAGGTATTAGATGGGCGACATGACACCATGGCTGAATGGCAACGGGAATCGAGTTGCAAGTTGACTTATCTATGAAAATGCCGATGAAAATGTTCGAAATACCACACTAATTATGGAACTCAAAGTTTAGATAACATATTACCAGGTTTTGTTAATTAAGCTAAGAAACATTATCTATGAAAACCAGCCGCTCAATAGAAACAACAATTCATAGACTTCGGATTGGCACAACTATATACTAAATGCTTCTTTTACAAGATAGGAAAAACCGACAGTGCTGTGTGAGGAGGCTAAAGAATACATAGAACATCTGCTCTTACACTGCAAAAATTAGGATACTCAATAATTCTCTAGACTGCACAAGTTTCTAGATATTAATTTTCAGTGTCCGACGAAATGCATTAGTGCTCCAGTTACTTTTGTGTTTCAGTGCCTAAAACAGCGTTTTCCTAAAAGAAGTAACTGGAACACCAATGCATTTCGTCGGCAACGTTCAAAATTAATGTCTCGACACTGGTGCAGTCCTGAGAATTTATTCCAAGTGGACATGCCTTGCGAACTCCCCGACCATAATTCACAGATTTAAATATGTACCGTTAAGTAAATTAATTAAACACGAATTAGCATAATTACGTTAATTATTTAATGAACCCTTGTGATTTCTCGTAGAACGAATGGCCACCTCATCGAGTAATTTAGATCAATGGTTAGAATTGTGCTATCTGCCACAGGCAATTTTTTTAATTCGGACCTTCTAATTAAAAAAGAAGAATCCCGGTATAACGGACTTGCAGAAACACAGCAACAATGCTAAGAACTGGCGAGAGGGTTGGCTTGGCTTTGCAATTCAGCAAGCGCGGTTGCACGACAGCTGTTTCAGAAATGCTTGGTTATGTCCCAAAATATTTTGTCTAACGATGTGCGAAGCTGCCACGATAGCAATCCAGTGTGCCTGAGCAATGAATCGTTATTCCTTTCTGAAAGGAAAGACAAATCAAATTTAATTTTAGTATAAACTATATTTGCTTCTTCGTGAGCGTCATCTGCGTGCGTCATCTGCATGCGTAGATATTTGGGCCCTATTTCTAAGAAAGCCGTTCGTTGAAGTTCAACGCCGGTGTGTGTCCTCTACTTCGGTCCGAGTATTTTTATGGCGTTTCGATTTTTGAGCATGTGTTTCACGATGCGGCAGGCTGTGTTCGTTTGGCGTACTCGTCGTCCCCTCGCTACATTTTTTTCTTTATTTAGGAGTGGTTACATATATAAACACTTTCAAAGCAAATAAGCACGTAATACAAAAATAGAAGCAATGCAATTTAAGGTACAAATAAACGAATATAAGTAACCAAATACAAGTAGACAATACCATCTTTTACTTTTTTAACTGTAGAAAATGAGGACGGACTGCCTTTGGACCTCATTATGCAAATGGGCCTCCGCTGTTTGTGGCGAGCTTGAATGACAAGATTTTTTTTTTTTTTTTTTTTGGTGAGCTTGACCGAAGGCCTGCACGACTACTTTTCCGGGAGGGTGTTTCCGAATTCCTCGACGTAATTAAAGATCAAGAATGCCCCCCGGATTGGCTGATGCGGATTGAGTCCCTCGCAATTTTAAAAAAAAATTTAAACATGACATGACACTGTCAGCCAAAATGTGGATGACCGCACAACATGTAGGCATGCAAGTTTGAAAGTATGTGTAAATGCATAATTATGTATTGCTTTCTTTGACAAAAAAAAATGATGAAATTGGTGTTTCCTATAAGTGAAAGTTCCAGCGATAAAGAAAAAAAAAGAGACGAGCAGACAAATAAACAGTGTCGTAACAAATGAACGTGCGAGAAAATGTGTGGACAGATGTGTTTTTTTTTTTTTTTTTTTTTTTTTAATTCAAGCTGTTGATGTGCACGTGACATATCAGGAAAACTAAAAGCCAACGTTCGGTTTGAATGGGAGCGCGCAGCAGGAGTGAACAATGTCCGCTCCGGTTTTCTCGGTCTTTCGAGATAGCTACTAGAAATGGTGGAATCAGTAGTGAGACACAGATGTGTCGAATATTTTCAGGAAATTTGTTCTTCTACACTGCCGAAAGTCTTAATTCTTTATCGCTAACCACTTCAATGTGTACGATTCATAAGCACAGGAGAATGTTCGTAACTCGTTGCTGGATTTGTTCGCGCAATTATTTCCTCGTAGAGACATATTGCATCTGGATATTTAATCGTAACGCTCGTTACGCGTTTCCTATAAAGTTCAAATAACGCAACGCAAATAAAGATTACGCGAATGGGAAAAGTAAAATAAAGCTAGAAAAGTGAAGACGCCATTTGAGATAAAAAGGACGACAAAACAAGGAGGGGGTTAAAAAAGTTGCTTCGCTTACTAGACTATAGCTATAACGCCGTTCGTGTAATAACATAGTACGAGGTGCTATTTTTCAACGCAAAGACGAGACAACGAACAGACAAGCGTAAAAAAAGCGCTGACCAACACCTTCTCTCATTGAGGCTTACATAAATTGTGCAGAACCCAACAATAAACATGAGCTGGTAGTCAGAGTTCCGCCTTGTCTGTTTGGTTGTGTCTTTGCGCCGAAAAATATCACTACGTGGAACTAGCTAGCTCGACATTGCATTCTTGCAATCATCGTACGAATGCGACGAGCTTGCGTATGGCATGTTGATGCGAGTGCGCCGTTCTCCGACAACGCGCGACTTAGCGCAACACATCGAAAAGCGGCTCCCTAAGCTTCCGGATAGTTCGAGAACTTTCGAGCACATTATATCGAACCGCGGCTCCAGCGAAACCTGAGAGAGCTACAACCGACGAGCTCCCCTTGTTTACGCCGTGTACACCCCCGTTTTGTTTCGGCCGCAACGTTTTTGCATTGAAAGTACCTGCGTTAAAAAGCGAAATGCCACTGCCACTCCATTCATTCGTACTACGCATCGAGAGCAGTGCGTTTTGTAAAAAGTAGAAAGCAGCCGACGTGAAAACAGTTTTGTTTGTTGTCAGCAATGGTTTTTCCTAGCGCCGCTCGATGGCAGCACACGTCCCGCATCTTTCTTCATCGCTCTATCTCTTGCTTGCTCTTGCTCTCCTTGCGTCACCGGTGACGTCATCAAGACGAGCGCGGTGCCTGCCGGGATGCGCGAGCCATCCACAAAGCCAAGCCGGGAGCGACGGAGACTACGTCGCACACCGCCTTCGGAGTACGACAGCGACGTTATGGAGCTCTCCTCGGTCGGCGAGCGCGTTTTCGCCGCCGAGTGCATACAGAAGAAGCGAATTCGCAAGGTACGCACTGTTACCGAGGCGACGGCAGGCACATTGCATCGCGACTCGGCCTTAGTGCGTTACTGCGGGCAAAGTGACGGGGGGCCGCCGCGTCCGTGTGACTGATCTCGCATCTTGCTCGTTTTCTTGCAGGGCCGTGTCGAGTATTTGGTGAAATGGCGCGGCTGGAGTCACAAGTAAGTGTGAACGCGCCATTACCATGCGTTCCCGTGCGCGTTGCTACTGTGTGTTGTCGGCGCGATGTTAGTTTTCGTTGCACTGCGTGTTGCAGCCGAAGTTACTCGGCGCGCGGCGCCACCATGTTTTTCTCGCGTCGTTGTGACGGCTGCAGTCCCCCCCCTCCCCTCAACTTTCCCTCCCTTCCTGCTTATGTTCGGGGCCGCATCGGGCGTTGCCTGTAAAGCTGGCACGTTTAATTTGGTGGTTTTCGACCGCCAGGCGCCTTTATTTCGCCGTTGGTCTGACATCTTGGCCGTTCTCGCCGCAGGTACAACACCTGGGAGCCGGAGGAAAACATTTTGGACGGTCGGTTGCTGGAAGCCTTCGAGAGCAGGTAAGAGAGCGAGGATATTTCATTGGCGAATGTGGCGAGGGCATCTCGGGGTTGTTCGGTGCGCTTCTGCAGCGCGGGGTCGACTCTCGCCTCCTCCCCCTCTGAGCCCGCAGGACCGGTTCTCTTCCTCGCGCCTGCCTTCTTTCTCTCGTGGTTCTTTCCACGCACTTTTTTTTTTTTCCTCCCCCCCCCCCCCCCCCTTCCTTTACTTGTTCGCTTTTCCAGGATACGTCTGCTGCGCGCGCGCGCGCGCGCGCCTTTACCGTCTCTCTCAATATGGCGGCTGCCCGTGCCACTCGCTACCTGAAATACGCTGCCGCACGCTGTACTTACCGCGATTTCTTTTTCGTAATCTCCTGCCCGTTTGTATGCCCGAACGAGGTATTACTTTATGTGCCTCTGTAGCATTAGCAACAAACACAACGTGCCTGTTGTGGTAATTTCTTGACCCCAAACAGGCCGTGTTATGTCTCAAGAGCTCGCAGCGCCACCCGGGGTGTTTAGGGAAGTGACATCCCTGAATACTGCGAAGGAGATAATGAGGGATGCACGTGACACGTCCCACCAGTTGACGAACCCCGGCCATCTTCTTGTGTTGACTTACTTGTTCGCCCTCTAGTCGTGTGCAGCATCGGGCAGAATCGATACGTCGACCCAACTTTTCCCGGAGCCGTCTTTGCCCGTCACCCGAGAATTGTTTTGCGGAGTAACGTCTTGTGCTCTAGTGTTGTTGAACATTACCACGTGGTAACGTCTCAGCATCGATTCGGGTTTTTCTTGTGTCGCGGGTGACATCGTCGGCAACATGCGGCTTCGATCTCGACGTTTAGTATAGTGAGTCACTGCTATCCGCAAGTGTGTCGGCGCGATTTGTAATTACACACCGTCACTCACCAGCACTTTTTTATTTTTTAACTTGCAGCCAGAGAGATTCTGGATCGGGCAAACGAGGCCAAAGGTCCAAGAAGGAACGAAGTCATGTGAGTACCTTGAGTTCCTAGTTTGACGTCTCCCTTGCTTGTTTGTGTTTAGTGTTTGCATTGCCATAATGAACTTTGTTTCACAACCATATGGCGTGAGTTGAACTTGGCAAAGTGTCTAACTGGGCTAGGTGGTTATGAAAATTTATGTGTTTGTACAAAATATCAAAACACTCCATGAGTACTTTTTTTTTCCCACAACCCTTTGAAAACACAATCCCCAGCTACCTTCCAACAATCTGTTTTGCTTGTCAGATAGAGCCACCAACACATGCAACTTCTCTAGCCATTTGTGCTGTTTCATTAATTATACGTGTCTGAATCGTTCATATACTTCCAAATGACTGCGGTCCACTGCATGTGCAGCAGGCAATTGTGATTGCACAGGGTTTCTTGAAATGGCTTATTCATGCAATGTTTTGATATCATAGTGTACGTATGTATAAATTTAGCATACCCACCAATAATTTGGTAGGTATGCAAAGACGTTGAGATGGTGATTTAAGATGAATTCTTTACATGGTGGGGGGTTCCCTTCAATAATCTTTAAGCATTTCTTGTCTCTCCTGAGCAAAATTATAGTAACAGCTGGGAAGGACTTCACGAGTTTGTCACATGCTGTACGCTAGTGCTGCACACACTGATTTTAAGGGTCAGGACCCCCTGGATCCATGTGTGGTACTTGTCATGAGGATGACAGCACTGTGCCTCATGCCGATGACAACCTCCTATGTGTACAGCTCTTTACAGCTGAACATATTGGATTTCTAGCTATGCCTCTGCAGTGCAACGTAACACAAACAAAAAAAAGACGGGACTTGCACGGCTATGAATCTCCAACAACCTGCCCTCCTTTCAGTTATTTTGCAGTTAACGTCGGCCTTACCATTGGGGTTAAACGAGTGTTTATGCTCAGTCCCAGCAATCGCCCCCAAATGCTGCAAGTATTTACTTTACTGGCTTGTGTTGAATCTTGGTTCACCTGACGATGTAGCCAGTTTCCTTGAAGCTTTACCTTGCCATGCTGTTGTTGACTGAGCCACTTCGTAAAAAATATCCCATCTTTCGAGGTTGCATTTTTTTAAAGGGCCCCTCACCAGGCTACATAGCAAATTTTGATTATATGTTGAAGTTGTTACGTTCCTTCTAGGGAGCATGCTACCGCAAGACATTTTCGAATTGGTTCCTTAGTAGCAGAAATAGAAATATATCAGTGCCACGGACCCATGATGGGGGGGGTCAGGAGGCGAGCGGCACCGCCAACATACTCTCTTCACTAACCCCCATCTAGCCTCGGCAAGCAAAATTCTGTCCCTGCGTTCTGCCATACCAGAGTTGGAGGATCGGATCGCATGACACATACATCATGGGCATTTTATAAAACTATTTAAAACATTCTTACCTCTGCATTGATATCACTGATATTGTGCAGAAATATCTCATTTTATGTTTCTCGTTATTCAATATAACACTTAGCACTGTCACTTGTGTTTATAAGATGTAAATAGTGTTTGGCCCTTTCAGTGCCAGTTTTTTTTTTAATATTATAAAACAATTGTTTATTTTCGGTTATTCAGAAATGTTAAACATGACATGGACAATGGCAAATGGACTCTTAGTATTGTCCCCACATTCCTATCTTTGTTTTCTATCTCCCACCTAGTTTCGTTCTCACGCACACGCTCCCACAATAGACCTCACCTGGGGTATGTCACACAGCACCGGCACGTGTGCGGCGACCGTGGTTGGCAAAAAACAGCCACCGCCGGCTTTCTGCATGGTGCAGTCGTGCAGTAGTTAGTGTAGGTGGGCGGCACATGGACGCGTTTTTATTTATTTTTAATTTTTACGTGAGCCTCCACAATTCTCTTGCCAGCCAGGTTAGCAGTAATGTGTGTTGAAGAATGACGGCATGTGGCGACGCTGGGCCTTTTTTACTTGCGAACGTGAACCACGTGGTGGTGGTCTGCGATGGATTGTGCATTGAAGAATACCGGCTTTTCCACGGATGGGGGGTGTGCCACGTTTGTTGTGGTAAAGTGTGCGGCGAGAACAGCGACGATATTGGCTGACCTTTGCATAGGGAAATGGACCACATTGTGTGTGGGTGTGCGTGCGTGCGTGCGTGCACGTAGTGTACTAGGCGATTAGCAATACATCTCGCTTACGAGACTGGGTGCGTGTTGCGTGCATTTCAGGACCCATAATTATTTAACAGGTGAGAATGAATGAGACGCGATTATTAGTGAGCGCATTTATTTCGGGGCCATACGCGCTGTGCGCAGAAAAAAAAATGAAAAAAAAAACCCTTCATTTGGAGCATAATTTATCAACTTAGAGGTATGACTACAAATGGGGGGGAGCTCCTACGATGTTTTGACCGCTGCCGAAGCTGCGTGTATACATTTAACCACGGGAAATGCCCAAAAGGCGAACCACTGAAATTATCGCGATTGAACGCACATCTCGCGGGTCGTCAGTAAAATGGAATTTTCTTTTGTTTTGGTGTACTCACCTTCATGGCACGGATTTTATGCCGAGATGATGCACATAAACATGCAAAAGTTGGGTCTTGTAAAGTTGAGAGCAGCAAAGGAGGCAGCAGACACAGCGAAATTAGCGTGCAACGGATTATGTATTTATGTTAGATTTTTCAGTGTACATTCACATGACCGAGACTTATTATTAAAATTAAATTATGGTGTTTAACATCCCTAAGCTGCACAGTGGCTTATGGAGGACAGTGTAACGAAAGGCTCTGGATTAATTTTGTCCACTACCTTACCATGCTCCTAATGAAGGGTAATAAGTTTTTCTGCATTTTTCCCTCATCTAAGTTTAGGCGCCGCTACTTAGTATGGCTCCACTGAACCACCCTGTAGTTGTAGACGAAGTTCATGTTGTACAGTATAGACCACTTATAACGTAACCGCTTTTTACGGGAGTCTTTTCAGACTCACGTTAATTTTCCCATAGCACTCCATGTATACACATATCGCTTATAGTGCAGTTGCGGGAAACGAAATACCGGTTACAGTGCGGCTGCCTGGGAGTACGGAAGTCAGTGG
Organism: Dermacentor silvarum; assembly: GCF_013339745.2. Taxonomy (NCBI): domain Eukaryota; kingdom Metazoa; phylum Arthropoda; class Arachnida; order Ixodida; family Ixodidae; genus Dermacentor; species Dermacentor silvarum. Next base: position 18,664,470 of record NC_051158.1, read on the forward strand.
AGACGGCAAACGAGCGCCCCAAGGAGTGCTCGGGGAAGAAAGAGAGACGAAGTGGAGGAGAAGGGCACATGGTGCGAACGAACAGCCAGTGAGACTGAAACCAGAATCTTGAGCGCAAGTCGTGAAATATCACGGCGCGCATAGCGAGCGAGGGCCACGAAACTGCCAACGCCGGCCAACGCTCGCTTCACGATAACGGCACGGGGAAGGGCGCACGGGGAGACCGTGGAATGTGAGGGAGGAGGGCAGCAGCGAAGCGGATTTTGCCTCAGCAACTCCGCTGCTTCGGTGGCTCCTCTCACCCTCCCTCGTAGCTCCCTCACTTTTGACTGTCACCGTGCGCGCCTGCCGCCGTGCAGGCGCCGCTGCTCCAGCCAGCCCGGCGCCAGCTCCCCGAAGTTTCGTTTCCTACTGTTATAGGGAATAGGGAAGTGGGTGTTTGCCGGCCTGGGACAACGCCGCTGCTTCCCTCTGCGCCGTAGCCGCAGGGTGCAACGTCAACACGTGACTAGAAAGTAGAGGAAGCATAAAGGAGAAAGAGGGGTTCACTGCCATTTTCTACACGTGGCTACGGTAATGTGGCTGAGCCACATCGGCACATATACACATGTTCCGGCGCAACGCTGAATCGGCAACCTTGCCATTTGAGAGAGTGAAATTTCCGCCGCGGTTTCTTTTTTTGTTCACGCGCGACATTGAGGGGTTTCTCCTAAGCTTTTACTCTATGGCGGTGCCGGAGCAATGCCGGTCGGAGGTGCCGCCACGTGATTTGGTTCGAATTAATGAGATTCGACTGTAAATTGAATGCAGATGTTCAAGCCGCATTCCTCGACTGTCACATACGCGTGGCAGCTCGGTGTACATGTTTTACATATGTGCGGGCCTTGAAAATTGTTGCTTTGGTTATAGTGCGGATATTCGCGACTCCGGCGACTTACGTTATAAGCGGTCTACACTTTATATTTAAAGCTACAGTGTAAATGGGGCTCATATCGGTGCAATTCACAACAGTGCAATACAAATTTGTGCTACAAGACCAGTCATTTAGCAAAGTATCACTTTGCCACCGCGAGAATGTGGGTCATCTGTGATAAAATGTTCGTTTTCGAGGAGTAATACATTTTTGTGGATGTTTACACTTACGAAATCACCACAACGCTGACTTACGGGAACCATGTACGCTGCAACAACGCTACATTGTTGTAAAGGTGAAACGGGGACAATTATACTTCCTAAGCACAGATCGTAAATACTGTCACTTCAAAAAAAATCGCAATATGCCGGACTTACGATTGTGGCAGTTGATATACACGCAGCACTCTTACGCAGAGAGAACAGGTTGCACGAACGTTTTCTGCCAACCAGCGCCCGCTTCGGAGGCGTGGCACAGGGGAAGGGCCTCCGCAGTGGCGTCACGCTGTTCATAAACAGGGAGAGGTCTATTGCACTACCGTCTCAGCGTCAAAAACAACAAAATAATATAAACGTGCGACAGATGGCAGAAACATGCTAGAGTGGTCCTTGTACTATGGCATAAATGTTTGAATGCTGAATCGGCATGTTAGCAGTGCACAAAGCCCAGCAGCCACCCCTCTGATCGGCACATGCATGCTCTGTGCATCGCAACCATGCCCACAAAGGACACACTAACACAAACTCGGAGAGATGAGAAAATATGCTTCTAGACATAAACATCAGATGGCTTCAGCTACCTTGAAGCTCTCGGTAGCTAGAACTTCAGTTACTGTGGGCATCCGACTGGAGAGAGTGGAGAATGTACCGGTGCATCAGTGACACTGAAACCCCAAGTGGTCAAAATTAATCCGGAGCCCTCCACTACGGCGTGCCTCATAATCAGAACTGGTTTTGCCACGTAAAACACCAGAAAGATTTGCAAAAGTCCCACCCAAATTGTTTCTCTGGCTTCTCACAGTGTCCCAATGTATTCATTACAGAATTGTTACATAGATTTTATTGCTAAGTTGGAGTTGTAATCTGTGTGCTTTTAAAACACAGCTTTGTGCCATTCCCCTTCACTTTGTGTGCACAGCTGTCTGGCTGAGTAATGGGGCTGATTCCAGAGATTATGATCAGAGACTTGGTGGGCTGATCTTGATACCAGTGCATGGTATGCGTCCTTGCCGACGTGGTTCGCAATGTGGGGCTGATCCTAGTGGTCATCATCAGCCTATATGTCCACTGCAGGATGAAGGCCTCTCCCTGCGATCTCCAATTACCTGTCTTGCACTCGCCAATTCCAACTTGTGCCTGCAAATTTCCTAACTTCATCACCCCACCTAGTTTTCTGCCGTCCTCGACTGCGCTTCCCTTCTCTTGGTATCCATTCTGTAACTCTAATGGTCCACCAGTTATCAATCCGACGTATTGCATGGCCTGCCCAACTCAATTTTTTCCTCTTAATGTCAACTAGAATATCGGCTACCCCCGTTTGCTCTCTGACCCACACCGCTCTCTTCCCGTCTCTTAACATTAGGCCGAACATTTTTCGTTCCATCGCTCTTTGTGCAGTCCTTAACTTGTTCTCGAGCTTCTTTGTTAACCTCCAAGTTTCTGCCCCATATGTTAGCACCGGTAGAATGCAATGATTGTACACTTTTCTTTTCAACGACAGTGGTAAGCTCCCAGTCAGAATTTGGCAATGCCTGCAGTATGCACTCCTACTCAATTTTATTCTGTAAATTTCTTTCCCATGATCAGGGTCTCCTGTGAGTAATTGACCTAGATAAATGTATTCCTTTACAGACTCAGAGGCTGACTGGCGATCCTGAATTCTTGTTCCCTTGCCAGGCTATTGAACATTATGTTTGTCTTCTGCATAACCAGCAATACCTGCGCAGCATTATGTGATAACGGAACTACTGAAACGCAAAAGCACAGGCGGCGCAGAGTCAGCGAAAACAAAATCTTTCAACCGCCCGCATCGTTGTCAGCGGTGTAATCTCAATGAGTTCTTTTTTGGCTTAAGAATGAAATAGAACTGGTGAAGTAGCATACAATGATGTTTTTATAACTAATGGCTGGGTATTAGTGACAGAATTTAATTGAGTGCCTTCGTCATCGGCCAAGTACCTGAATGTCCTGGGGGAGTCTCTAATGGTTTCCTGCATTTGCCTCGATTTCTCGATTACTAGGGCTCTCTTCGCGTTAATATTGACGCCTTAGAGATACTCGAGCACTAATCCATCACTTTAGCTTGACTTGGTATTTGCCTTTAAGGGGGACCTGGGTCTTGGAGACAAATATCACTAAAGACGATTTTTCTTGCCCTTGCACCACTAAACACTACACATCACAAAAATCAATGTTTCATTTCTGTTATTCTTAACATAAATATTGTGGTGCATTTTCGAGGGGGGGGGGGGGCTAGCTTAAAACATATAGTTGAGGACAAAACACTGTTTTTATCCTACGAAGTACTCAGTTCTGCCCATGAAAGTGCTGAGAATGAACCATTTTACCATACCAAAGTCAGTTATCAGAGCCATGCCATATTGGTTTCATGTGAGAGACCTTCTTTACTGGCTTGCTTTCCTGCCAGAAATGCTGTCATAGATCTTAGGGGTGCGGATGTTTAGGAGATAGACGAAAGAGTTCCCAGAAAAATAAACTGACAATAATAAACAAAGTATGTGTAACACATACACTCCGCTTTAACACAGCCAAAACTAACAGCTAATTAAGCTGTCCTTCTAGCCAGTCTTGACCCCGACACTCCTAACAAGCTGAAAACTCTAGCCTCTCTGGCTGCGTCACTACTTAAGTGGAGTGTTCTCACGTTTTTGACGCCCACTCATGTGGATTCCTGATCCAAGTCGTGTCACGTCTTTTCCGGGGTTGCTACTCCCGACGATCCTGAAAATGTTGTCGCCTTGGTAGACGCCTGTGTCCCGGTCGCCGTCGATGACGTGGCAGCGAAGACCGGCGGGTTGCAGCACGTGCGCTTGAGGCGCGTGACCCGTGCCGTGATCGAGACAAAAACAGCGATGAGCTGTCATTGTCGGTGGGGCTTTGGTCAAGGAAGGTTTGCTCAGCAGCACCGTACTGGCGACAGGAGCAGCGGGTGCTCGGGGCCTAGCGACGTGTTCGGCCGCTCCTTCCGTCCGGTGCCTTGCTCAAGTGCCGACGAGATGCCCCGGGGACTGCCTTGTGTGACGTCGTTGGCCTGTCTTCGAAGGGGGGTTGCTGCTGGGGTGCCCGGGACTACAGTGGGAGGCTGCAGCAAGTCCGAGAAGCCTTGCTCAAACGTCGCCGGGGTCGATTGCCACGTCTCGGAATGCCAGCGTCACATCCTCCGGAACCGACAATGACAGCTCATCCCCGTTTTTGTCTCGGTCGCGGCTCGGGCACACGCACCTCAAGCGCACGTGCTGCAACTCCCGAGTATCAGTGACTGGGCTGGAAATAAATCCTGGCAGGATCTTGGGGAGTAGCGACCCCGGAAGGGACATGACTTGGACGAGGAATCCAGATGAGTCGGCGTCAAAAATATGAGAACATTCCACTCAAGCAGCGACGCAACCAGAGAGGCTAGAGTTGTCAGACTGTTAAAAGTGTCGGGGTTTAGACTGGCTAGAAGAACAGCTTAATTAGCTGCTAGTTTTGGCTATGTGTTAGAGCGGAGTGTATGTGTTACGCATACTTTGTTTATTATTGTCAGTGTTTATTGTTCTCTTTGAGTATTCAGGAGTACATCACATAGCTTGCTTACTGTAGAAATATTTTGCCAGTTGGCCCAAAATCTTTCAACTGAAAGAAATTTATAAAATATTTTCTTCGTGATGTACAAAAAGCTAGTTTCATATTTGCTACTAGCACAATAAATTAACCTGTAAATTTGATTCCTCTAGTAGCAATAAAGACTTTGCTCGAGGCCCAGGTTTGTCCTTAATGAGAGTATGAGCAAAAGTCTGATGGTGATTTTTAGTGTGCATGGGTAGGGTATTGGTGAGTGCTAGTGGGCAGGAGTATGTCGTGAGGGTGAATGACGTGACTATGAACCCGAGTGAGTACATAGCCTGCGAAAATAATGGTAAGTGTGTAAGAGCATCGGCCTATTCTGCCGAATTATGCACAACCCGCATGTCCCATAGCATTAACCAATAGAGAAGTGTCCGCAGCAGCATATCTCAGCATTTGCTTGGCTTTAGTAGTCATCCTCCGATTGGTTCTACCTTTTCGTTTTTATTCATTGTCTCCCTGCCAATTTTTAGAACTTGCTCCCAATAGTCGGTGAACATTAACCGTCCTTAAACTTGATGCCATGGCCTCCGAGATCGGACGGCACACAGCCTGATAGCAGAGGTCATGGGAATGCCATCAACCAGCTGAGCAGACTTGGCAACCATGGTACATCAGCATCCTTTATGTAACATTGGTGCTCTGTGGCTATTGGGCACCACGCGACATCATGGGAGAGTGAAATGTAGCATACAGAGTCGTGAGAATTTTAAATTGAAGAGTACCCTAATTTTGCATCTATTTTGAAATTTCTGCGACATTAACACGAGTTTGTGTGCATTGTCATAATTCTTTTTGCTGTTCGTTCTTCGACATAACAAAAGGTCTAGAGTGAAAATGGTAGCCTTAAAAAAAGAACTTGCAGGGCCGCTTTAAAGAAACACTACAGTGTCACGAAATTAGTTTAGACTGGTGAAGTATTCTTTATAGACCTTATGTTCACTGGTTTAGCAAAAAGAGTTGATTACTATATCTTTAAAAAATGTGAGTCAAACTGTTATTTCTTGAACTTGGCATCAAAATCTTTGCACTGGTATGTCAGTGTGACATCATGTATGCAAAAGTATTTTCTCGTGTATTAGGCTGTTTAGACTGAGGGAATGTTTCCAGGAACTTAAGCTGAAGTTGTTTTGGAGAATTTAATGCAGTCCTTTTGTTTACCATTAAGCAGTTGACTGCACTTGAGCAGGTTCAGGAACTTCAATGTGGTGGTGCCACTGGGCTTTCATTCTTGTATATTTTCTGGCAAACTAAGCTTGCTATTACAGTAAGAGGTGCAGTTCTATTCTAAATACACAATTCACTAAAACAGCGTTATCAATATTGCTCCTTAGATTTGCTTACAGCTGCGCTGCGCAAGTTAGCGTATAAGCTGAATTAACTATCTCATCCTGCAAAGGCATATGGAACATGCCGTCATTAGCCAGATCAAATAAACTGTCTAGTGCCATTCAGCAGTGAACTGCTATTGTCTGTGCTGAATCAGTTCCAAAGCACTCTGCTAATAATCAGGTTCATGGCTTACAATGAATTACTTAGCCTTTATTTTGTATTTTTTAAAGAAATTATAGCGACTCGACGGGAAAAAAGGTTTGTGTGCAGGTTGACCCAAGGTCCAGCCATCTGCACAGCAGTAGGAAACGCATAGGTTCGCATATTAACTCCTGAACACCATGACTCCTACTTGCTCCTCACTGATTTCATAGGCATGGGATAGTGAGTGACAAAAGGTGTGACTCGACATGGGTATGATGAGTGTTAGTGTGTTTGAATGGGCGTGTTTATGAAGAGGAGGGAGTGCCAGTTAATATCAACGAAAGTCTGTGACTCCAGTTTGTATGCACACAAGTATGAGCATTTGTGGTTGCCGGTAAGTGTAAATGAAAGGGAGTATGAATGCAAATGAGTTTTGAGTATGACTAGGAGCGTTGGTAAGTGCCAGTAGACATGAGTTTAGTATATAGCCCTATAAAATATTAATGAGTAACCACTTATTGCCGACCTATGAGGACACATTTGCACGTTACTGTTTTGACACTCAATATTTTAAAGATAACTTTGTATTTCAAACGAATGAGACCAACATTGAACAAATGAGGTAGAAAATGAGCTGTGCTACAAATGAGCTATACAAATCAATTGTAGTGAATGGCCTATGCTGGTGTGCAGGAAGATGGGTAGGGTGTAGAGAAGAGGGGCGGGGGCAAATGTCAACGCCCCCAGTGGCAACAAAAGGTCCCTTGCCCCCCCTGAAAGCCTATATCCTGCCGGCCACGCCAGTCAAAAACGCCTAGTACGAGCACAGATACTTTGAGTGCAGTATTTACCTTTGCCATTCGCCATCAATGTCCTCCATTCCGAAGGAGTGCCGGTGGCGATACCCCGCCTACGGCGTCATGGCGCTTGGGCTTGTCACAGCACTCCGTGGCAGCTGCGATATTTACGCTAAGCAGCTACGTGTAATTGTAAGTGCGCAACATGGTTAGAGTGCGCGCTCGCGTGCTGCAGCTTGGCCGTGCTACATAGTGCGAACCGGCTGTGTCCTGCACGAACACTAGGCAAATCTAAATTGCACACTTCGTCTAGCTCAGTACAAAGCCTGTCTAGCCAGGAGTAAGCAAACACTGGCGCTTCCCTTGTAGGTGCTGACCGCTGTTCATCATGAGGCGTGGCAGGCATAGCGTACGTGTGGTCTGGGCTTATGTTTCGTGTAGGTCGAGGCTAGTTGAGTGTTCCAGGCTAATCGAAATTAGCTAGAGCCAGCGGCTACAACACCTTGATAAGCAGCAAGGCCAAAGTTTCATACCTACATGGGCAGGCGCGGCCAAGCATCAGCAGACAATAATCGGCTTTTTCTTCTTGATTGATGTCAGCTGTTCGCCAAGCATCCCTGTAGAGGAATCTACTATATGAAATTTGGCAGTTTGAAAAGGGTCAGGAGAAGGCTACTGTTAAAGAGAGAGTAGTTGAGAAAAAGGCGGCTTCCCGCTCCACTAGCGAGCCCCATGCATGCTCGCAGGAGTACAAGATTTGACTGAGATATTCATAGCTGCATATGCTATCCGCGGAATGTTTTTTCACCTAGCTCGAGGAGTGCATCGTAAGGATCATAACAGCGCAAACAAGACACGGACAAAAGGAAGTAAAGGAAGTAAAAAACACGGCGCTGACTTTCAACTGATATTTTATTGAAGGATCGTCTAATATATATACAAAGAATTCAAAGAACCATGACTTGCGCAAGACACAGTGATACATCAAGTCCGTGGCGACAAACTAGGCATAATGAAAAGTTGCAGAAGTGATGAAACTCCTTGTCATGAAGAGCGATCGACGGTTCACTGATGCATTCCTTGCCCCTAATCGTTATATTGTATGCCTCAGCGATTTCTCTTGTCAACTGGTTAGTGTGTTTAAAGATGATAGAAGTCTTGTCAAAAAGGGGGTGACACCCGCATGAGTTACAATGTACCGGAAGATGACGTGGTTCAACCCCTTGAAGAGAGAGCTCATGCTCCCTAAGTCGTACGTTTACACAGCGTTTTGTTTGGCCCACATACTCATTACCACAAGATAGCGGTATTGCGTACACACCGTGCTTAACACATTTGATGTAGCTCTTCACATGTTTAACAGTGCATTTCCCTTTTGCCTGCTTATCTTTGAGCATATTGTCAATAATTGGACATATGCGCCCTATCTTATGTTTCGCGGAAAACCAAACATCAATACCGTACCTAGAACCGACGTTCTTTAGCCCATGCGCCATTTTGTGCACATAAGGAACTACCGCGTTTTTTCTTTTTTCATCTGACTTAGTTTTTCTGCCTTTGTTATGTTTTTGACGCCAAGAAGCATACTTTCACACACAAGAAATGAGCACATTTGGGTAACCAGAGTCTTTTAAACGAGTAACTTGATCATCAAAGGCAGCCTTGGTCATATGTATACACGACTTCTTCAGTGCAGCATTTAAGACAGTCTTCGTTATAGCTCTCTTCACAATCTTAGAATGACCAAAACTGTAATTCAAAATGGGCTTGACTGATCTGGGATCATACTTCCAGTACATATGACTTTCATCAATGGTTAATCGTAGGTCGAGAAATTGTAGTTGATGATTTTTAGGGAGTTCAAAAGTGAAGTTGAGGCCCATACCGTGCTGTCTGAATAGCGTTAGAATTTCATCTACACCCGTGGGGTGAATGTCACTATTAATAATAGAGGGGTGGTTCGGACTCCTTTAAGGTTGAGCAACTGCCATGTGTTGCCTGTAGACTATATTCAGTTCACGTTAAGGTATTTTGTTCTGGTTCAACGAAGAGAGCACCCCCTCTCCAGACTGCATCGAAAGCATGCTGCTGAACTAAACAGTCCAGAGGGGCATTATGCTGATGCCTCGGGAGGTCTTTATGCTGCTTAATTGAGCACTCGTGTAAATGCATTGGATTACATTTTCAGCCTCTCCTAATCTTGCGGCTTTTCCCGACTTTCCTCGCAGAGCACCAGCGAACCACAGCAGGATTTCCGGCATGACTCCAGCAAGGCCAAGAGCGAGGACGATACCTCCAACGATGCACCCGCAACGCCCCACGGCAACAGCTCAAGCACGGAGACAAACTCTGCGGTGTCTCCACCGCATAGTCCCCCACCTGTATTGTCACCAGGTGCAGCAGCAACTGAAGATAAAGACAGCTCCACAGTGACAGCTGCGTCGCGGCTTTCGGTGTCCACATCGCAGTCTGTGACTTCGCCACAGCAGCAGCCGGCAACTCACCAGACAACTGCTACAACACCGAAGCCGCAGCCAGCCGAGGCTAAGGAGCCAACGGGAAAGCCCAAGCCTGCTGCCACAACAGTCAGCCCACCAAAAACACTTCAGAGTGCCAAGAGCCATAAAGAACAGGAAGAAAAGGCCAAACCATTGAATGCAGCCAATGCGGATGTGACCCCCAGTCAGTCGCCGTCTGAAAAGAGCTCTGAACCGGCAACGTTGTCCCCCACATCGAAGCCAAACCAGGCTGAGGCAGGTCCTTCTTCCCCTCCAGTGTTAGAAGCTTCAAAGAAGCCAGACACCACAACCAAACGCAAGTTAGATGTGAAGCCAACGCACACGTCATCTAGTCCACACATTCAGGTCACAGCTGTGGCCCAGCAACCGCCCACCAAGATGCCTAGGTTGTCTAGACCGGTGGATGTGCCTGCAATCAGCACTGCTGGCAAACCCCCTCCCGTCTCTACAGCGGCGTCACCATTCATGAATGGCTCGTCACCGGCGAGGGCACCTCTGCGGCCACCGATAGCCTTCAAGCCCATCACTCCGCGCGTCACTCTCAACGTGACACCACCGCAGATTCATCACACACGCCCCCCTGCCTCACACCTTGCAGTGCCCCCCGTAGCCGCCCGCTTGGGTACCGGGCAGCTCGGACCGGCAACAGTTGCACGAATCGCGCGACCTCCTATTCCCCATCTGGCTCCCCCAAGCAGTTCACCATCTCATCAGGTCGCGACAAATTCGAATTCCGCCAACTCTGCCGGTCCTACCCCCAACCCCACTGCCGTACCCGTCAGCTCCCCCGCCCCTCTTCCCACACACCCTGTTCCTGCCACAGGCATTGTGGCACCTCAGCAGCCGGTGCCGTCAGCAACTCCCATTCTCAACGGCCGCGACAGCGCACCACCTCAGCCAGGCAGCGACCGCGAGAATGTCTGCAAACCAGCAGTGTCAGCCGTCTCACAAGGAAAGCCGATGCACAGTCACAATGGCCAGGCTGCGTCTCCTCCAATGCTGCTGCCACCCAAGGAAGCCAACGCTGAGCCAGCTGTAGCCGAGCCGGAGTACAGCCAACTTGCCATCATCCCAGATTTCTGGCAGAAGCAGAGCCCAGTTGTGGATCAAGTCCTCATCACGGATGTGACGGCCAACCTGGTCACGGTGACTGTGCGCGAGTGTCGGACACAGGCGGGGTTTTTCCGCGATCGGAGCAATGAGCAGGCGCCCAAGGACATAAAGTGAGATGCGTGCGATTTTGGTGCTGTTGTTGCTGCTCGATTGAGAGTGGGTGTCAAGAGGTAGGCACGACAGCTTGTACAATAAAAAGCAAATCTAAGAGGGTGATCAAAGACACAAAGTGAGTGAAGATGGCAGTGGTTTGTTGCCGCTTGGTGCGAGTCACAGTTTGTACAGTGCAAGGGTGAGAAATGCCAGACAGGTGTCGAGACAATATAGTCCTGCAGGTTTGCAAGTTTCTGTAGTTGAGGTGCATCCAATGCTTTGCCATCTTTAATGCCAGAGAGAGTATCTGCCTTCTTGGATGTGAGCGGCTTTTGTCTTGGTGCATGTGTGTACGTTCGCTGACCATTGGCGGCAAAACAGGCTGGTTACCCAGCTAGACAGCAAAACTTTTGCCCTGTCCGATTTTCAATGCTTGAAAACCCTTCAAGACTGCATTTTGCTCTAGAGGACATCTTGACACTTCTTAAATTGGCGCATGCAACATTTCCTGCTACAATTAGTCAACTGCAATGTTCATTATGTTAGTGTAGTCTGTCGGTATCTGCTTGTTTTCCCCTATGTGGTAACATGCAGTTTGTTAAAGTGCTCTTGTAGCACACGACTTATCACTCCAGTCATTAAATAGTATTTGCACACACTGTAGTTTCCAAACCATGCAGGAGTGCCTAAAAATTAACATTTGCATTTTTTTCACCTGAAGTTGTCGTTTGTTTCTTTTCATTCAAGGCACACAAATTGCTCTTGCTTCAGTCTTTCTCCTCAGTATTTCGTATGATCAATCATAACGACCCACTGTCGGACATTGGGCAGCCGAGATATCTGCTTTGCTGTAAACAGTAGAAGTCAATTTCTGTCAGACTTTGGCCAAGGCGGTAGATATTTGGCCATACTTTGAATGAAACTGAACAGAATTTGCTGCTCTCCCTATGTGTACAGGTCTGGTACTGCACTCTCGATGCGAGCTTTTTCACTACCAGTGCTGGTTGAGCACTTAAATTGCACACACACTGTAGGGGCTTCAGCCACCTGCCGCAACGTCTCAAAGTCCAAAGAGAGGGCATATGTTCTCTGTAAATTATGTAAGGATATGTCTCGGTTATTAACTACACTGCGATCAACTGCTTGGGAAAGGGTGCGGTAGAGGTAACTGTGGCATGCATGCATACTCCGTTTTTGGCCATTCCCCCTCCCCCCATTTATGGTGCTTTCCGTTTGGTTGCAGTAGTTAGTGCAGAGTTTAGTAAATACTACTGGAGGGCTGTTGATAGATTAGTGGGCTAGCCTAATATATTCTGTTGGTTCTTGTTTTGTTTTGTGTTGTCTTCTGAAGACCATGAAGAGTACCTGTTTCCTGAAGTCAAACATGGCGTATCCCTGGTTCAAGAACACCAATATATGCAATATCGGATTGCTGAGATATCTTGAGTGCCTTGAGTTGCTTGCCCGTCAAGCACTACACAGCTTGGCGACGTTCGTTGTGCCATGACAGCTTATGGTGTCCGAAAATTAAGTGATCAGTCCCTGCCTTGTCACCATCGTGGTTAGATCGAATTGGGAAAGTTGCATGCAAATGAGTTTTGATCACGCTTAAATGTTAACTTTTCAGCTGATTGGGTACATCATTACCTCTTGTTGATTGTAATGCAATGAGTCATACAAACTAAGTTGATGTCAGTGTCACAGGTAGTGCTTCATGCTTGCAGCTATGCACGTTTTGTGTCTATTTCGTCTGCTTTCAATGTGAGCACGGCCGACATGGCCTTCTGTACAGAATCACGGAGTGTTTTTTTTTTTTTTTTTTTTTTTTTTTTTTTCCGCTTTATGTTCGGTTCAAAGGACATGCCATGGTACAAAAGAATAAATATTGAATTTCTGTGAATAAAAGTGTACATAGACGTGCTTGTGGTGTACCCGTATCCATTCATCGGGGCCTCACGCTATCTGAAGGAAGAATGACAACCGTTTCAAGAAGTCACTGGTAAGTGCTGCGCTTCGGTTTGGTGCGTTTGAAGCTAGCGAAGGCATGCTGTTCTGCGCCGCCAGGCTAAAGGTACTGAAGCGAGACACGGCGGTCGTGGTAACAGCTTTAGCTCGACCGCAACTTCGCCGCGGCCCATTCGAATACACGTACAACGCTTTTCTGAGGTAACCTCTGGACCGATGTTAATGAAATATGTTGTATTTGAGAGAGGGAGTAAAATTTCAGTAACTATAGGAAGCGGAATTTCGATTTGGGGCCTCGAGTTTTTAAATTTTTTACAGAAGTTCGAAAAAGAAGCACGAAGATTACAAATTAATAGCTCTGCATCGAGAACAGATATCGCGGTTCTGTAAACGGCATCCATTAGATCATTCAAAGCAAGCAAATTGGATATGTCAATTTATATCTTGCGTGAATTTGTTACGTTGTGTACGAGGGTTCTGCAAAAGTGGCATTTCCATATTACTTTAGTTTTTTTTTTAGATTCGTGTGTAATATATCAATTTTGTCCGCTTCAGATATACAATTAGATGCAATTCGCATAATTGTGATATCATTTTTCACTGCTGAGTAGAGTTGCAACTTGACAGTTTCGTTTTCTGAAAATTTGCGATTTTTGCCAATTTTTAATAAATAATTGACGACCTAAATAAAAATTCAAAACCAACAGTGACCAAATTTTAACTTTTCTTTTAAATGCAACAAACCTAGTCAAATTTGGTGCCATTGGTTGCGAAGAAAAGCGAATTCTCCTTTTCTATGCATGCTTCCCGAGCTTCACAGTCGCGCGATCGTAGACGGAAGTGCGGGGGAGCATGCGTAAGGAAGTGGAAGCCACGAAAAGTCAGCCTAGCACGTGATTGTGGTCCCTAGAATCTTGACACCGCGCGTGCGCTGCACAAGCATATTGGAAGAAAATACGCACACAACGGTTGGCAAAGCAATCGAACAAGTGCGCGTCGCTTTAAATCTATCGGAAACCAAGCGCGCGGCCGAATCCAGCGAGCGTGAAGTCACGTGGCTGACTTGTTTAGAGAGAAAAGGCACAGAGGATGGCTTTTCTAGGGTGGCTAGCCACCCTAGCTTCACGGAGAGTTGGCTTGCGAAGGCTGGCTCTTGTGATGTAATGCTTTCCGCCTCGTTTATTTGCGTGCTCCATGCACGGGACCACTCATAGAGTTTCTAAATAAATATATAGTAATATGAAACTCTATGGGACCACTGAAAGCCTTCAAGCGCCGATTCGAGAGCTACGCGGCGCATGCCCTACATGCTGTTGCGCGCGAATGGCGCGAAGTTGGCAAGGCAAGTGCGGACGTGGCTGCTTCCGTCCATACCACTGATGTGGTGTATATGTGTTAATATATTGATAAAATGACCTCATTATAAATAATTAGTACCCAAGTAGTGATCAGTTGGGTGTTAACCTTTATATTGCTGCTATTCACGGTGCCACTCGCCCGGTCGGGTAGCCGTGATCGTATAGTGGTTAGTACCTTGCGTTGTGGCCGCAATAACCCAGGTTCGAATCCTGGTCACGGCACTTTTTTTTTTTTTCACCTTTTTTTTTATATAAGAAATATATTTATGCTCTTAAACATACACAATAAAAGCATTTTGTTTGTTTTTGAGCATGGAATGTCTCAGTTTACCGAAGTCGCGTTCACTGAATCGATTGGAATGAAGAAATTCGTAGCATTTAGGAGGAGGAGGAACAAACTTTATTGAAAACCAGCAATTTGCATGGCCCGGCCTAGGCCTCCCACGTGGGGACGTCGAGGTCTTGCCTCTTCGCCGCCTTGCTGGATGGCCCATAGCTGATCGTCGAGGTGGGAGCTGCGCAGGGCGGCGCGCCATCTCGACGAGAGGGTCTTGGTATTAACATTCTTATATTGGACGTACCTGGCATTCCCACAGCATGTGCGGAAGCGATGCTACTTGTGTCTTACATATCTTACTAATGTTGGTAGTGTACATGTCGGGGTAAATCTTGTGATATCGAGAAAGTGACGGGTGCGAGTTTGTTTGTAGTAGGCGTAAGGTATAGCCGCCTGGACTCTGCATAGCTTGTGATTAGGTGGAGGGAAGGTTCTTCGAGAAAGGTAGAATGATTTGGTAAGATCGTTGTAGCTGGTGAGACGATCGCGGTCAACGCCTTCACCTGTGCCATAAAGGTATTCGAACCCTTCAGATGCAATTTTCCCTTAAACTAAGCATTTTCTTTGTCTTTGCACGAAACAAGCGTTTCAAGGTTTCTGGAATGGTATTTAAACAGTCCACATCGGCTTAGTATTTACCTTTAGTGTCCCTTTAAAACCCCAGGTTTTTTTCTTTTTTTTCTCTCTCTCTCTCTCTCTCTCTCTAGCGAAGCATGACGTGACAATGTTTGAATGCCAAAGAACGGCTGAAGTTGTTTCTTGAATTTATTATTGTTACCAGACTGAAAAACTCGCTCTAACCTTTTCACTCACGAGTTACAACGTATGCATTATTTTTTGGCGAAACATTTGTCAATGTATTTAGCATTTATAGTAACGTTTCTGTCTGCTTTTCGTTTCTTTCTCCCTCTTACTGTGAGCTATAGGGGGGACACGGGAGGCCGGAAAGAGGCATAAACAAAAGAAAGGTGGTGACGTACGCCACACTCAAGTTCTCACACCAGCTCGCCGTGACATCATGGATTTTGACAGCGATATTACAGCGATATCTTGTGGTCTACTTGGGCGTTTTTCGGTGGAGAAGCGCCATATTGTATTCTAAAGGAACCGAAAACTCTATCTGGTCAGTTTTTAGAATATGTTCGGCGTCAACAAAGCTTGAATATGAGGATATTTTTTTTTCCTTTTTTTTTTTTTCTTTTTAAGGTTCGTGGCGTCACACCACTGATCTCTACTATAGGAGGCATAGTATAGATCAGTGCATCACACTGACGTACGAGCGGCAGCGCGAAATTTGAGAAATGGAAGCTTGGCCTTCGTTTCATCGATTAAAAAAACAAAAGCAATTTTTCTCAAAATGAACAAAAACGGGGTTTTGAAAGAATACTTTACGTGTCTTTTACAGAAGTTTGAATTGGCACCAAAACGGTCGCCATGCCATCCCTACCAACTTTTGCGAAGACATTAAGCAAACTTCGTTGCAACAAAACGCTGAATGTTTGGTGCTGCATGCACGGACATTACACCAATTCTGCCGTTCTGCTTTGCTGAGCGCGACTTGCGAAATGTTCGAGAATCGAGGAGGAGCGCAGGCTCTCTGTGTAAAGGAGGCACGCCAAGAGCGATCGACGGGCCCCCCTCCCATCCCTCGTCGCCCGTAGCATTTCCTGGGAAAGGCGCCTGCCGCACGATAATAGTCATTGTGTGGCGGTGCGAGATGGAGGAGGAAGAAATGCATTAACAGCTATGGCAGCGCTGAGAGAGAGAGAGGGGGGGGGGGGTTGGATCCCCTTCGCCGATGTCCTTGAACCGGTGCCCTCACCACACGACCGCCGCCGGGGAGCAGACGGGTTAACATATATATAGCAGACGATGACATTTCCCACCGGCGCGGTTGTGTAGCAGCAGACGACCCTCTTGTCGCCCTTCTCGAGAGTTCCAGGCATGGGCCTCTCTCTCTCTCTTTTCTATCTTCTCGGCGTTTGATCAAGTCGTCGCTCGACAAATGCGCTTGGTCGTGGAATATCTCGTGCGGGCGCTTCTCACGTGACCATTAAAGGTAAGAGTGAGGAGGTGGCCGGCGCAGGGGAGGCTTGATCACCCCTCATTGGTAGAGAACCTGCCAGTTATCGACCAAGCCGTGCTATCTGTCTACTGTACATCGTCCAGCTTTAAAATAATAATTATGATGGGGCTTAAAGAGGCACATAATAGACACGGAGCAGCGCAACACGACAGGGACCAGACACAGACACACAGCGCTACAAGGGACATGCGTTGAGCTGTGTTAGTACATTACCATTCTACACAATATCATCGAAAACCACTCTCGCAGTGTCTCTGTGTATAGGGGGGGGGGGGGGGGGGGGGAGACGACGACGACGAGCTTTATATATGCTACAATGTAGTCCATTTTGTAACTTGCTAAAGTTAACAACAATTATGTTATAAGAAAAATGAGCAAATTTGATCGAAACCTTTGCTGCTGTAAGCACAGACAGCTATGTACACTTTGTGAGTTCACTTTATCCGCATTCTGTTTTCCGAAAACGCCTGCCATGGTTTGGACCACTAAATCTAATGCTGTGGGGAGACATGGTTACGGTGCATCCAAAACATGGTTTATTAAAATTCATCACAGCATCAGAGTGCAGGAATCATTATACACGTTACACAATAAATACACAGTAGATTCGGGATACACTCTATACTTTACGCAACACAAACACGATAAAGTGGGCACTAGACTACAGATGAAAATTACCGACTCTAATTACAAAACATATTTGAACATGTTTTAGTTGGAAATAAGACAAGCAAGGACGATACCCAATAAACTTGGTGCTTACAGACGCCCTTGGTAATTAGTTGGAAGCAAAATACAGTTGATTATAATAAATGATGAGGAGTAGTGGAACAAGTAAAGGCGCTTGAAGCCAATTAACGCTTCGACAAATAAGGGGACTTGTTTTCGCAAGGGCAAGTCCGCTTGTCGAGCGATATTCCTTGTTTGACTGTTTTCATCATTTCAAGTTTCCACCTTCCTTTGAACTTCGGTCTTGAGCTGATTATAAGCAGGCTTAATGTTACAAGAACAACGAAGATTCACAATTTTTTTTTTTTTTTTATTACAGCTTAGATACAGTGGCCGTCGCATGGTGCCGCGACGAGTCGGCTTGGCAATCTTGGTATCTGGCCGCCCTCGTTCTGGTTTTCTGGCTTAATAGGTGTCGCGCGAAGTTCCATTATCTGTGGTTGCAATATTAATCAAGTTAGAATAAATGGGCCCCTTCACCTGCTCTCAGACATGAGTCACTGGCCTGCAGCCTCCTTATGAGGGGCCACTCCCCAACCCTAATCCAGCGCTGGTGTCGCCTTCTCGTCCTCGTTATTTCTCGGTGTTATTCGATCGTTCACGATGAATAAGAACCAACCTCGTATCCCACCTTGCAACATAATCCCAGTGTGGGAAACCGGTCACATTTATACTGCTTATACTTACACATTAATATCTATTGCGGGTAATACCATGCTAAGCGGCTGGTTTTCATGGATGAATGAAATAACTATAGAACAGAGCATTAGCCCGCACGATTGAAGCCAAACGAGTCGGACCAACACGTGATCGTCACGCCAGAGCACGGGGTAGGTTTTCGTGCTCCCGTTCTGCAGGTAGCGCAGGCAGAGCTATACATATAGCAGAGCCACTGAGCAGCCGGACAAGTGCGTGCTTATTAAAAAAGTCGCAGTTTCGCCCGAAAGGCGAAGCATATCGAATGCGATAGGAAATTAGTAGACAGCTATACGAACTAAGGATAGTAGTTATATCGGCCGTATGATCTTGTAAACATTCGCTTACAAAGTGAATTATCAAGCATGATGTCACGCGCGCACAAGCAAACACGATCACCTCTCGCATGACGACCGCGGAAACTCACAGTCAAAACGCTGGAGCGCGGCAGCAGCATCGAGCGAACAGACCTTCATGCTACCTCTCGCATCAACGCGCACGGCGGACTCCGACCCGTCGCAGATAGCTTTCAAGATAAAGCGGCCCGCGCGGCCGCGCTTAGCAGCCGCCGTTGTAAAACGCCTCCCCGGAGCCTTGCTCGCGACGGAAGACGGCGCGCTTCCTCCCCCGCTTTCCGCCCTTGCGCACGCGATATTGAGCCGCCATCGACGCCTCACCCTCGCACGCTTGCACATACAACGTACGGCATAGAAGAACTTTCGGTGATCCTAGTTAGTGCATACTTGTAGTAGCGCCTGTTTTGTATCACACCTTCCTTTTGTGCTGTCACTGCTGTGTCTTTTTTGCGCCTTAAAAAAATTGACATACAGCATACGGTGCGCGGCGGCGATGCTATCGCTCTTGGATTTTGGACGGAACCTCACGGCGACGGTGACAGTAGAAATGCGCTTGGAGTCTCCATATTGACACGTATACATGTTTATCTTTCACCGGTGGCCGCTTTCCACCGGCTAACAAATGTTAAACGTTATCGCTCGGCGCAGGACGCGCCTGTATCGGAAGTTTCTAGAACGTTATCGATACGTGTCAATATAATTGCTATCGCAATAAAACTACCGGGAACCAAACATTCTCGGCCATTAGGCTGAGCTTCGAGGTCACGTGTTGGGCTGATACTGCGAGAAAAAAGCGAAAGGAATGGCTTCACGAAGAGTTCGCTTGCCAAGGCTGGCTGCGTGACGTAATGCTCCCTCCTAGTTCATTTCCCTCCTCCATATGCTGATTTTACTTGACGCGTCATATCCGCTTTCTGCACCTATGTCATATAGATATATCGCTCTCTGGGCATCGGTGTAGCTTCACGCCGACTTTCCAGTCGATTTCATCACTTGCGCGTGACAATGCACTCTTTACGCGTATCTCTCTTTCCTGATAACTATAGGTAAGTGGCAACAACACTGAAAGAAAATGCACCCTGCCTTGGTGGTGTTCTCATTTTTCATCAGCTGTAATCTTCATTCCAATAGAGCAGCTACTCGGCGGTATGCATGCAGCACATGGATGCGTGCGCGCGCATGGTGGCGCTTGGATTTAAGAGTTGCGTGCGCACAAGTGCAAGAAAAAGAAGCTTAAACGAAGCGCCACCACCGCTTTATTTGACTACAAAAGGCGATGCGTCGCAGCAAGACCCGCATAGGCTGTCCAGGACCAGGTAAGTGCTGAGCAGTGCGGTCGGTATTCTACGACGCTGACGCATTGCGGCGTGTCTCATCTGCTATTAACTTGATGATGACCTTCATGAAAAGCTGTTGCTGGTGCGACATAACTACTTTTGTTTTAACGCGCTACCAGCGTAACTCCATTCTTACCTGCGTTTTTGTCGTCTTCGTTTAAAGTTGTGCTGACCTCAACTGAAGTTAAGTTCAGTTTTCATCCTATGCACTTTTACCGGATCCGGGCTGTTCATACCGCTGGTTATCCACGATTTCTTTGTACCGCCGTCGCAGGTCTCCCGTGCAACCTACCGCACAAGCTTCGCCATGACTTCTTGGTGGCTAATCCTGTTGTTATCATCTCAAGCAATCCTTCAGCACTCGTCTGTAGACGCTACGTTTGACATTGGCCTCAGATGGCTGCGTGGCGACAGCTCGCTCTTCTCCAGCCTCATCAACACGACTGTGACCGCTGGGACGACCGAAACCACCGTTCCTCAGACAACGCCTCTGGACGTCGCCAGCACCACTGAGGATGCGTTGCATGAGAGCCGTACCGCAGTCTTTCGAGACGACGTGGTCATGGCTACTACTACCACTGATTCTACCACGGTGACCACTGGACAGACCACCGCAGCCACGACCCCTACTGAAATCGACGCGAGGACCGCAGGAACTACCGAGGCCATGATCCTGGTGGAGGACGCGACACCCGTGTCGCTGGACGATCTCGCGCTGCAGGTCGGCAAAGTGCCGGATCCGGTGCTGCATCTAGTGGTTAATGAGGATGGATCGCACTCTTTTGTGATCGTCAGCGGACGCCAAGGGCCAACGACCGTGCCTACCGCTACCACTACGGCTACCACCACTACGGCTACGGAAACTGCCACTACGTCTGCTACCGCTACGACTACGTTGGCTACCACAACCTCTGCTACAGAAGCTACTACGCCTGCTACCACTACCTCGGCTGCGGAAGATGCCTCTACGTCGCTTTTTACAACAATTGCTGGTGAGTCTACCTAATTACGGTAAAGGCCCAGTGCCTACACTGTAGGCCTTCCCTGGAAATCCGAATTTCGGCTAGCATACCTGTTGCTGTCCATAGAAAAAAAAAAGAAAAAAAAGCGGGGGAAATGTTAACGTTGCAACCTTGCCCATTGCTCGCGTTCGTATTGCAATGAAGTATTAGAAGCGTCTTTCCCCCTTGCATGTATTCCGCTAAGAGGTTATCCCGTGTACTACTCGTCGCCGTCTTCTACAACGTTACCGCTGTCGTTGCCTCCGGTCTCTGGTTTACTCGTCACATTTGGTCGGATGCTTTTGTTCTTGCTGTCGCAGCTCGACGCATACTTCTGCTATACAGGGTACGGGTAACACTAGCTGCACCGACCACGCTTCAGTTCTGCCAACAGCATGGCTTACACGCCGCGTATCTTACTGCAGGTGGATCGACTTGTTTCTCTTAGCTTTCTCTCGACTGCTGGCGTTGAGGCGAATCTCGCATGCTGCAGTTACAAAGCTGCTTATGTTGGCATATCCTACTGTCGCTTCTTACGCCTTTTAATCCCGTATCATTCTTTCGTCGCGACGAAACACTTGTCCGTTGTTTATACTGTTA
The DNA here is from genome assembly GCF_013339745.2 of Dermacentor silvarum. Taxonomy (NCBI): domain Eukaryota; kingdom Metazoa; phylum Arthropoda; class Arachnida; order Ixodida; family Ixodidae; genus Dermacentor; species Dermacentor silvarum. The sequence continues at coordinate 18,685,691 of NC_051158.1, forward strand.
GTGCTTCGTGTCCGGGCAAAAGTATTGCCTCAATTTGTTTCAGGTACCACGACCTTGGCCGCTCCCAACACGACTTCTCCCTACTTGATCCTGTTGCATTACCTCCGGCCATTCATCTTCGGCCGCCTGGGCGCCGCTTCGACAGCCAGCACTGACGCGACCACAGTCGTCCCAGACGAGCCCTCAACGCCCGTCTTTTCCACGGGCTCTCCTTGGCTCGGGGGCGTACCAGATTCAAAGCCCGTCACTACAGAAGCTGCAGATCCTGGGTTGTCGTCTCCACTCGTCCCCACCGCAGCTGCTGCAAGAACCGTGGCAACTGCAGACACCTCCACCACCGACACCAGCCCCGTAACGGCCACATCGGGTGACGCCGTCCCAGCTACTGTTGTCTTTGACCTGTCTCTCGCCTCTTATCCGGCCGAGTTTAGGGCAACCGAACTTCCGTACTTCTCCCAAAATTTCTCCACCATTGGCGAACCATCCGACCGCACAACATCTTTCGACACCATCAGCACCACTCCAGTTCTCGGCACGACCGAAACACTGACTCCAACGCCTGCGAGTTCCTCCGACTACGTCTCGACGACCGTTGCTACCGAAACTACCGCGGCCGACACCATGCCGGCCACGCTCGACTCCGTTACGAGCAATGTACCCCATACAGACGACGCTGCCACTGAGGCACCTGTTCCAACGCCACGTTTTCTTGTCTCGACGCCCATTTCTACCGAAACTACGATTTCGCTCACGACTCCCGTCACGAGTAATGCAGTTACCAGCGACGTCCCTGCTGCACAATCTGGTGCCCCTCCCACCACCGAGGGTCCCACGTCAACGTCTCTCAATACCAACTCGCCGGTCGAGCTGCATTCGTTGGCATCTCGGCTGATCACCGAGACGACTTCACTGACCCCGCCGATGATCGGCTACCTGCGCCAAGTCACCTTCGCGCCCTGGCCTCCAGCGGCCCCCAACAAGACCTACGGCGGGGACGGCGCCGACGAGCCAAAGTACCGCTACTTCTACGACCCTGCGCAGGTCATGCAAGTCCTGTAGGCAACCTGCCCACTCTTTTAATCCCGTGGCGGCATTTTTAATCCCCATTCACCGCCTCATGCGCACCGCCACGCTCCATTAACCCACCCTTGCATGCCAGCGTTCAAAATGCGCAATAAAACATGTATACCAGCACTTCCCTTTGGTCGTATCTCTTTAGCAACCACACGGCTGTTTCATGACTGCCATCCAAACACTACGGAAGTTAATCACTGGCATATGTCGGCGAATTGGTCGACCAAGAGGGATCTCTTGCTGCAGCCAACGTTCTGATAAAGGAAGTTGTCATGGCAACGAATGTTTTTAATGTGCCAAACGATGCCACAGTAAGCAGCTTGCCCAGTCCCTTAATTGCTGTTGAGATGCATGTTTCGCGGCGGGATACCACTTGTTTTATTAATTATTCTTTATCGCATAGTGTTTCGACTTTAGAGGCGCACTTCTACGGAAGCAGTGTAACGTTCCTTATGCGATAGATCGCAGTGTCCTGATATCTAATCAAAAATTCACCAATGAACTTCAGTTATATTCACTTTCGAGCACTTGTTCAAATTGAGAAACTGAGTACTAGTAGTACTGAAGTCATGTTTGCTGGCCGACTGGCCTGTGAAGAGCACGCGTTCTAGACCGCTATCTCGTGAAACGCAAGTGACTATAAGCTGGCCGATCGAGAAGCTGTTGTAATATCGTCGATAGTGATAGCCTTGTTTTCCAACCAGAGTTTGTAGTTTGGCCGCGGCACGAAAGAAGGCACGCACTATTTTGCTAGTCGTGTACTGCCGGCATGTATCTGCGAGGCTAGATCCGCCCGTACGTAATTCGGAAATAGACAACGGCCACCGCGGGGAAGCTGTAAGGGTTGTTACTGTTGATTTCGACAGCTCTCTCTCTCTCTCTCTTCACACTTTTGAGCGCGCATTTAATTTGTGTGTTCAGTGCAAAATAGCTACGTAAACATTGGTGGATAAATGCTCGTTTAGACAGCGTACCGGTTTCTCACTGTAGCTCCTATGCCAGAATACTGACAGCCCGAGCGAAACAGATGGAACCCAAAACTTCTTTTCCGCTTGGCAAAAGCTTATGCAATATTTCTGAGAAATTAACTAATGTGTCAGCGTAACAATACGTGCAAGTCCACTGGCCTGTGTGTCACATCTTGCAAAATAAAACAATATGGATACGCAGCCGTTGCCGCAGATGCGATCATTTCGACCAGCGGCCGATTTTGAGGAGTCTGGTATAGGGCGATTGTTTCACGGCACAATTACAATTGGCCACGTCGACTTTAATACCGGTATCGGTTCTGTCAGTACTGCCGGATTCAAACGACGCACCTAATAACGCGCAAGGGAAAAGTACATGCAGTGTACACCACCGATGTGAAACTGACATAAAATGTTAAATCGTCGCGAAGGAAAGCGCTTCTGTCGCGACATCAGAACTTATGTCGTTGCGGTAGAAAGTGGCACATTTCTAACGCCGCGGCAGAAAGCGTCTGTCGTCGCCACATGCAGAGAGTACCTGTTGCGACGTCAGAATTTGTCGTAACGTCAGGAATGTCTGTCGCAACTACAGAAACGCCAGGAACTTCTGTAGTCTCGTCAGAAATCAATTGCTGTTGTCTTTTGCAACCGGGTACCTGAATATTCCTACCTCTCGTGCAGGTAATTTCCGCCTCTTCAATTTTCATTTGAAAAGGTACGGGGATCAAAGATCTGCCTCAGACGGTTAAAAAAATGTCGCAGTTTTGCCCGAAAGGCGAATCATCGACTGCGATAGCAAATTAGTAGAGCTATACGAAGCAAGGATAGTGGTTCAATGGGCCGTATAAAGTTGTAAACATTCGCTTACTAAGTAGACAAGCATGGTGTCAAGCGCGCACAGGTAAACATGAACAGATCTCGCTCGATGACCGCGGAAACTCGCTGTGAAAACGCCGGAGTGAGAAAGCGCGCCGGCAGCAGCAGCGTGCAAATTGACCTTCGCGCTGTCTCTCGTTTCGCTTCAACGCGAACTAAACGTCGAAATCACAGCGCATACGAAGCTACCGGCACTCGGCGCATGCACTGTGTCCCCATCGCAGATCGCTTTGAAGTTCAGGCCCGCGCGGGCGCGCCCTTCGCCCACATCGCATAAAGCCACATCGCAGACCGCTTTCAAGATGCAGGGCCCGCGCGGCCGCGCTGTGAGCAGCAGCCGACGGAGCAGAACGCACCCCCCCCCCCTTCTTTCTCCGTCGCCTCGCCCCCATGCCTCGCGCACGAAAGACCGCGCGCTTCCGGCCTGCCTTCCTCCCTCTATTTCACTCGCACACACGGCGCGCGGCGACGATTTTATCGCCATTGGACTTTATACGGAACCTCACGGCGACGCCGACGGCAGAAATGCGCTTGGAGTGTCCATATAATTGCTATCGCACTAAAATATTTTCGAACAAGTGCTAGGGTGCGTATCAAAAGCGTGTTTAACCGAGCTAGTTAGTTCATTCTTCGAGGATTGTAGCAGCAGAAAATTGTGGGACACAGACGCAGAAAGTACGAACAGACTTGGACGTAGCTTGAACTGGACACGAAGTGACACAGGGAAGTTGCGCTTCCCTTTGTCACTACATTCCTCAAAGGGTGTGTACATTGATTCACAGACTTGCACCTAAGTAATTACATGTAATTAATTCCAATGTGTGATATAGTTTTGTACTTATTACTTTTCACTCGGTAGCACTCACTGTAGTTCAATTCCTTTTTTCAGTGACCAGGTACATGTAACCAGCTACTTTATTGTCGATGACAAGATAATAGGCAACGCAGCTTTAAGCACTTGAACTTGGCGAGAACTATACAGTATATATACGAAGCCCGGGGTCAGGCCACGCAGCAGCCTGACGGATACGCATGTTCAGACAGGCAAAGTCGGGCGCTTAGTATGTGTTTCCTTGTCGTAACGCTCACCAGATGTAGGCCTGCGATTTAAACCGGCACTGGCCAGGAGGCGCTACGGCAGTTTGAGTGCGCAGGTAAAATATGCTGACACCATCCGATAGGGAGGCCACAAAAATGGTAAGTTATTTTGGATGATAACAGACGTGCGCCTGAATCAACGTTCGCTTTAGCTGTATGCGTTCAGCCAAATTCTGGCCATATCCATGTGCGTCGGAGAAGCGCGTGCGCTCATACTACACACCAGTTCCCATTCAGGTCAGAATCTGGACGTATACCTCAAAATGAGCGGTGAAATGGATCACGCGAAATCGCAGCATGTGCTACTGAAACTGTTTCCATCGCTCGCTATATATGTTGTGTGCTAGCGCTGCTGTTTGCACGCTATATATATAGAGGCTTCAGTGCTGGCTGCCCATATAGTGACTGACACGTTGATTCCACGTAAATCGCCCACGGACTAATTTTTTCAGCATTTCTTTTGTCCTACTGGTAGCGCCTTCCCCGAGCCCGAGAATACGTGAAGCGCTGCGTTTCACCAGAGCATTCAGACGCGAGCATCACGGCATTGAGCGCAGGGTGTATACGTTGCCACCATCGTTAGTTTCCATCCAGTTAGTTTCCGTTGTCGCTGCTGGTGTCTTCTCGCCCCCAACAAGGCACGCAAGGAAAAAGCTTATCGAATTTGGTAAGCGACAGCCCAAATCTCCCCCGTTTCAGATACGATTTGATAAACTTTTTGTTGGTAGCCAATCCTTCTTGTGCAACCCAACGAGTGACAGCGTCAAGCAAATTAAGCGCGCACTCCCTGATGGCGCAGCTGTCCCTTCAAGCAGTGGCGTTGCTTCAGCAGCACATGTGCTAACGTAAGAAGTGTGATAAACAAGTGCAACGCACTAAACTCTCTTAGCGACTGTGAAATTTTAGACATATCCCGCGTTTGTATCTTCCGTTGAGATCGCACGGCTGGCCATGGCGGAGGCGTACTGCTTGCCATCTCGAAATTTACCTTGTCATCACGTTAACTTTCACAGTGACGTAGAAATAGTGTGTGCCTGTGCTGACCTAGGCCATCGAAAATTTATTTTCGCTGTTTGTTACCGTTCTCCTTCTTATCCGTCGTCTTTCCCTGCCGAACTTCATGGCGCACTAAACACGCTTTTTGTGCTGCATCCAACATCGCCCGTTATAACAGTGGGGGACTTTAACTTCCCAAATATAATTTGGAACGCTGATCCACCTGCTTGTTGTCCAGATGCTTCAAAGTGTAATGAATTTCTTCACCTTTGTTTTTTAACTCAACTAGTATCTGAACCGACAAGAATTTCAAAGCATACTGCCAATATCTTGGGCTTAATATTATACTCTCATCCTGCATGACCTTATTACGGATGTTTCATGTATACCTGGTGTAAGCGACCATCTATTTTTTTTTTTTTCATTTAACGTTACGTCTGCTCTGTTAAGGCCAGCTGTGAAAAAGAAAAGTAACGACTCCGACAAGGCAAACTTCAATGATATAAATTTGGAACTACTTAACTTATTTGATCTCCTTTTAAGTAACATTGATGATCACACGGTAGACAATAACTGGATCATATTCAGAAACAAAGTACATGAACTCACTGATAAGTTTATTCCGTCGCATATAATATCATCGAATTCTAAGGCGATTTGATTTAATTCCCACCTAAAGAGGTCCTGCAATCGGAAAAAGCGCCTGTACCACCTCGCAAAGTGGGATGCTTACAATAACGCGAACGAAGCTTACATAGCATGCAGCTGAAAAACTTGCTAAAATATATTTCAAGAACGCGCATTGCTTACAATACTTACAAAAGATTCGGAAAACTTTTGGCGCATCATAAACCCTTCCAAAGATAAAAGCCGACAGATCCCACGCCCTGTGTCGATGTTATGCGAATCAGTATGCGGGGAGCCTACCAAGTTAACGAAACGACCATGAAAGCACCAAGACGTAGGCGGCTGTTTCATGACCTACATGCATGACGCGCATGTCATGACATCCATGTCATCAGTCCTCGGAAGTCCCTCGGGCTCAAGAAACCTTAAGGCGAAAGCCTTAGTCATACTCATGACTTTGACTTCGCCCATCAAGCTTTACCCCTTCACTTAGTACCACATCCGAACCCATTACATTGGTTTTTGAGTGTTATTTGTTTTTTTTTTCTTCTGACTCATTGTCACGTTTGCTGAGTCATGGTCATGACTATGGCTTCTACCATCATTCTTTAGTGTTTCCTTCATTTAGTACCCCCGTCCGCACCCATTTCAGTGGTTTCTGAGTGTTAATCTTTTTTTTCGCTGAGTCATTGTCATTTTTGCTGAGTCATGCTCATGACTATGACTTCTACTAACATCCTTTTGTGTTTCCTTCACTTAGTACCTACGTCCGAATTGCAGTGGTTTTTGAGTGTTAATCTTTTTTCGCTGAGTCATTGTCATTATTGCTGAGTCATACTCATAACTATTACTTCTACCATCATCCTTTTGTGTTTCCTTCGCTTAGTACCCACGTCAGAACCCATTTCACTGGTTTTGAGTGTTAATCTTTTTTCGCTGGGTCATTGTCATTTTAGGCGGCTGTTTCATGTCATGATCTATGAATTATGTTCGCCATACACTCTTGTCATGCTATTCCAATTTTGGTACATACCAAGTTAACGAAACTAGAGTACTGCACGGGCCCGGGCCGGCCCAAAAGCGCGGGCCCGGTCCGGCCCGCAGGCCGGGCCGGGCCGTCCGAAGCGTGTGTCGGCGGGCTCGGGCTTGAGGCCGCGGGCCCGGGCCAGGCTCGGGATTGAGGCCGCAGGCCCGGGCCGGACTCGGGCTTGAGGCCACGGGCCCGGGCCAGACTCGGGCGCGCTCATTGAAGGGCCAAAGTCGGCCTTCGAGCACACGCGACCGTTATGCATTGCATGGTTCAGCGCATTCTGTGCCAAGCTGAAGTGACACGTGAAGATGACTGTCATGAAGAAGTGTGCTGGTCTGGGCTGGTTGGTACATCATTGGTAAGGGAACAAACAGCGCTTGGACGGGTATCAGCGCCTTGTCTGTCTACTCACTTCGTCCCGTCCAAGCGCTGTTTGTTCCCTTACCAATGACTGTCATCATCATCATGAGCCTATATTTATGTCCACTGCAGGACGAAGGCCTCTCCCTGCGATCTCCAATTACCTGTCTTGCACTCGCCAATTACAACTTGTGCCTGCAAATTTCCTAACTTCATCACCCCTCCTAGTTTTCTGCCGTCCTGGACTGCGCTTGCCTTCTCTTGGTATCCATTCTGTAGCTCTAATGGTGCATCGGTTATCCATCCTACGCATTACATGGCCGGCCCAGCTCCATTTTTGTCGCTTAATGTCAACTGGAATATTGGTTATCCCAGTTTGTTCTCAGATCCACACCGCTCTCTTGACTGTATATCTTATCAGATGACTATATCTTATCCAAGAAAATAGTAAAACAGATGAAGTTCTCATTTTTAACAGCGGACCTGTTTCAGCTGGTCCTAATGTTTCCGCTGAATCCAAAAATGTGGGCCGATCCTGGCAACTGTGCAGAAAGGGTCCAAGCGCAATGGCACATACACCTGTGAACTAGCGAAGCTGAGCCTGGATAAGTCTAGCTAAGAATGGTGGGGACTAATTTCCTATCAATAGGCAATTGATAGCCAATCAATAGCTAGTCGATAATCGATCAATAATCAATAAATTCCCGAAAATGCTGGGGATGACTTGGTAGTGCTTAGCCTAGCCCTAATACGTGGCCAATACCTTACGATAGCCAATCGACAGCCAATCAATAGCTAATCGATAATGAATCAATAATCAATAAATTCTGATAACTTGGTAGTGCTTAGCCTATTCCAAATATGTGGCCAATATCTTGCAATAGACAATCGATAGCCAATCAATAGCTAATCGATAATCAATCAATAATAAATAAATTCCGGGAAATGCTGGCGATGACTTGGTAGTGCTTAGTCTAGCCCAAAAGCGAGGACTAGCTAGGTGCCCATCATCTCCGCTGTCTCTTTAGCATTGCGCCGCCAGTGCAAGCTACGCTATTTTTTTTTTTTTCTGCAAAGACGAACATTGTTTCCGCGTAAGGAAAAATAAATTATACAAAGAACTACTCCTCTAACCATTTCCATGTTACCGCTTTTGCGATCGCACTATTACCAGTGTCGATACTATGGCATTATTTTAGCGCTAAGGCCAGTTACTTTTGTGCTTCAATGCATAAAACAGCGTTTTCCTCAAAACGTTAACTGGAACGCCGATGCATTTCGTCGGACATTTTGAAAATTAATATCTCGAAGCTGGTTCAGTCCTGAGAATTCGTTCCAAGTGGATACGCCTTGCGAACTCAGCGGCTATAATTAGTAGATTGAAAGATGTGCCGTAAAATAATTAATTAAAAAGTTAATTCGCGTAAATATGTTAAATATTCAATTTGGCGTTTTGACCATCCATTAGGCCATCCATGTCAGAATTAGCTTGGAACTACATAAAACAATTAGCCTCCATAGAGCGTCGTCGCATTAATGCGAACACAAGAAATCCTGAGATATGGTCAATTCCATACTTCAGAACACTCTATAAGCATCAGTCGTTAATACATTACCTACCATTCACTTTCAACAGATACAAAAATGGCGGTAATTTCAGTAAGAAAGAACTCAGCTGACACTTTTGTCGCTTGTAATGTATCTGATGTGATTCTTATTCTGCCTTTGTGTATGGTTCTGAGTACATAATGTAAATCCTGTTTCGTTTTCTTAGCAAATGTTGATGTTGTAAAATTCGGTCTCGTGCTATGTTGTATAGCTGGTGTTGCGTTGTTTTGTATAGCTAGTATTGTTATTGTGGTGTTGTTTAAAATGCATTCTGTTAAAACTTTTAACACGAAAGTGTTTAATGCCGGGGTCCACCAAGACTTCACTGACGTATTTCCGTCACGGAAATACGTCATAGAACATAATACAAAGAAAGAAACCAGAAGAAAAAGTTCCACAAACATGCAAAATTTGGAAATCGAACCCCCGACCTCTCGGTCCGCGACGATAGATCGCCGAGCGTTTAACCCATTGCGCCACAAACGCATTTGCAAAGCTACACAGACGCGCCTTATATATCTAACACTCCTCCGTGTACCCGCGCTCTTGCTCGGGGCGGTGCCGCCGCCTACGAGCAGAAAAGAGAAGTACTGCATTATGACACTAACGCGCACCGACAGTGAACGCTTCGGTGGTCTCAGCACTACGACGCCTCGATGCCAGCATTCGAAGGGACGCTGGCATCAAGAAGCACTGCCAACGCCACTTAGGTGGCGTTCACCGTACTCAGCACAGCGGAGCGTCGCCTCCGCAATTAGCTCTGAAAATGTTTCTGAAGTTGATCGCGGAGGCTGCAATTACGACGCGCTGTACGCGCTGATTTGACTCGGTGACGATTCAGTTACGTGCTTTGTCTTGCGCGTTGTATTAGTGTGTCAGTTACGTGCTTCGTCTTTCGCGTTGTGCTAGCGTGTGCAGCGTAGTGCAGCTTCCATATGCACGACGGTTGCTCATGGTCATCGACGTTGGTAGTCGTGATGGAGGAGACGTGCCACCAGGCGTCAGCGTGGGTGCATCAACGCCTAAGGGCGCTTTAGCCACAAAACACCAATAGACATTATATATCAATGTGCAATAAACATTACACTACTTCTGTGAAGACACGTTTCACTTTCGTGTTCTATACCGATTCCTATATAAGAGGGATCAACCACATTTTTCCAATTCTGTTAACTCGCTGTGACGCAAATATTCTTTGTCTTTCCGTTCATAGCTATTTCGTCTATGAGGAATTCCAGCGATAGCTGGAAATACGTGTGAATTATTGTGCATGTGTGCACACTGTTTGCTGTACTATTGCCTTGCCTGGTCTTTTGGGTCACGTCAAGCTACATATGTAGCTTTTAGTCCAAAATGACCGTCCAGCATGTAAACTGGACAATAAATTGGTTTGATTTGATTGATTTCGTCGGACACTTTGAAAATTGTTATCTCGAAACTGGTTTAGGTCCTGAGAATTCGTTCCAAGTGGATACGCCTTGCGAACTCGGCGGCTATAATTCGTAGATTGAAAGATGTGCCATAAAATAATTAATAAAAACGTTAATTAGCGTAATTATTGTAATTCTTCAGTTAGGCGTTTTGATTTCTCGTGGAAGTAATGGCCGCCTCATCGAGTAGTTTAGATCAAGGATTATAACTGTGCTATCTGGAACAGGCAATCTTTAAAAATTTGGTTCGGCTAAAATGAAACGCCCTGTATATTTGCATGCTAAATGACATCATACGTAGAACCATATCGTACAAATCAAGTTAAGTGCATGCGCACCACCAGAAAAATAGTAGCGCAGGCAATGGGCCGGATTACTGATGTTCCCATGGGAGAAACAAAGGTTTCGGCCTTTTATTGCTTATATACTGCAGCTGATTAAACCTCGAGAAGGTGAAGCTGGCAGATACGGTACAATCTGTAAGTAAAAAAAAGAATTTTTTTCTTACAGGCCGGGCCTGGTCATGCACACGCGGGCCCTAGCTAAGCTTAGTAATGAACGCCCGGGCCCTGGCCGGGCCCGAGCTCAGTAACATGGGCCCGGGTCGGGCCCGGGCTTGGAACCACGGGCCCGGGCCGGGCCCGGGCTGGTCATGGTGATGTACGCCCGGGCCCGGGTCGGGCTCGGGCTTTGTATTACGGGCCCGGGCTGGGCTCGGGCCTCGTAAAGCGGGCCCGGGCCGGGCTCGGGCCGAAAAATCAGGCCTGTGCAGTGCTCTAAACGAAACGGCCGTGAGAGCACCAAGACGTAGGCGGATAGATAGATAGATAGATAGATAGATAGATAGATAGATAGATAGATAGATAGATAGATAGATAGATAGATAGATAGATAGATAGATAGATAGATAGATAGATAGATAGATAGATAGATAGATAGATAGATAGATAGATAGATAGATACTGTCAAAACGGCAAATATTCGCCAAGAAATGCTTCTTTGCGAACTCTAGCGGATCAACAATATCCAACGCTGAATGTCCCCGAATCTTGAACTCCGTACTCTGCAGTAATTTCGTTCTATGTCCTGATCCTGTGCTTCCATCCCTAGATAGTTGCAATTACTCGGCTATGGATTTTATTATGATTGAGCCACTTGAGGTAAAAAATGTAATGAAAAAATTGGATGACGCTTATAAGCTTCGCCTTTCAGAGCGGAACGCGATAGCGTTATCGGGCCCCGTTCGCATCGCATTTTTCTTTCAGTGGAAGCGCTTCACTGCAACGCAGAACGCGGGAAAGCCCAACGTTACTTGACTAGCTTGTCTAGTAACGTTGGGAAAGCCAGCTTACACCGATCCCCTTAAAGTCGGCTTCACTTTTAAACAGAAATGCATTGCTGGGAAGACGTCTTTCCAGGGGCAATATAAGTGGTTTTATAATAAAATGTGAAGGCCCTAGCACCTTTTCTTATTAGGGGCGAAGCTCCTTAGGGTGTGGGTCTGTCCCTCCTCTGTAGTAGTAGTCGTCGTAGTAGGTAGCCACGTCTACTTTTATGAGAAAAAAAAATTCCGAGAGTTGTGGCCGTAGCGGAATCGAACCAGGGACCCCTCGCTTCTGAACGCGTGGCGCTAACCACTACGCCACGAAGCGCACATGGACAGACGCACCACGATGGCAATAAATACCCAACATTAACGAAAGACTGCGCGTTTCTAACGCGTTTGTGTTAGCGCGTTACGGCCCGTGCAAGAAGCTGGTGTAAGACGCTGTGGCCTCTCCGCCTTACCCCCGTATTCATAAACGCTGATGGCGTCGGCAAACGCGGTGCACGTTCCGGCATGTGTAAACGGCTGCGTAAGACGCTGTGGCCTCTTCCCCTTAGAGTACTGCACGTTTCTAACGCGTTTGTGCTAGCGTCCCCTTAAGCGGGAGATGGTGCAATTATAATGAAGGGCGCTGTTATAAAATAGGAATGACGTCACATATGGCGCATGTCATTGGTGGAAGTCAATCGTTCGATTTAGTGCGGCGAGACTGGGCGAATTACACGGAAGATTCACGGTTTACCGATGATTCCCTCCGGAGCTTCGCCCACTCATCATCATTCACCCCGTGGATATGCGGTGTTTTTTTATTTTATTAATTGTTTGCTATTGCCCCGACGAGCGCGCGTTCCAGAACGCATTAGGCAGGCGAAGTACCAATTTTACCTGCCGTAGGGTGCCTCGATGTCAACGCCGCTGGCATCGTGGCATCGAGGCACCCTAACCTGCCGTAGAGCCCCTCAAGGGGCTTTAACCTGCCGTAAAGCCCCTTTATAATTTTAAAGTACCTCCACTCTTCGTACTCTGCCGCCGGCGCAACCACCTCGCCCCTCGCGAGTCCCCTCCGCGGCAGACGGTCTTGCGCCCGTTTTCCTGCACGATGATTGGTCTCCCTGCTGTTGCCCTTGGAAACGAGCGGAGCTTGCGTTTTGCTTTTTCGTTCGCGCCATTTTGCGCCTTAGCTCGGTTGGCTCGGCGTATAGAAAACGTCGCACGCTAACATTGCACGCTGTTTCGTGCACTGTCTGCTAGCGCTATGCCGTGCTGCTGTGCATATAACTGCAGCAAGAAGCGTGATGGTGGTTATGCAGTTTTTACAATACCGCAAGGAAAGCGTGATGGCTTGCGCAAGAAGCAGTGGCTGTACAACATTGGCCGAAAGAACTTTGTTCCGACAAGGAACAGTATTTTTTGCGAGGTAAGGCGCCTTTCTTATTGCTCATATCAAAGCATCCCCTAATGCTGCATTTTTTCAATTCTTCCGGCCTGCTCATTAGCGTTTTTTTTTTTTTGCGGCAATTTGTACGTTGCATAAAAATGGGGTTCTCCTCAGAATGCTGAATATTCTGCTAGGACTCCATCACCTCGCACGTCGTCAACTGTTATTCAATCGGAGATGCAGCTATATAGATTCTGATTTCCACTGAACAAATATACCCGAAGATACAGCCTCTCGATTGCACTTTTCGTGATTGTTAGGATCCGTTGCCTGCTTTACTGAAAATCGGAATAGCAGCTTGTAGAGGAGCTATTTACAGCTTCGACGTGTGTGTCAGTCACTTAAATACAATAAATGCAGGGCCTGAAAAAATTTAGTGGGAAGTATACCCGTGGTATAGCAGGTGATGAGCGCCAGCCAGGGGCGTAGCCAGAAATTTTTTTCGGGGGGGGTTCACCGGCCCGACCGGGGGGGGGGGGGGGGGGGGGGCAAGCTTCTGGTTTTCTCTAGGTCACGTGATCGATAATAAATGTCGGTAGTTTCAGCACCCTCAATACATGTATATCAAAGACATTCAGTAGACCAGTCTCGAAAACGCATCATTGAGACGACCCGCCCGATCGGAGAAGACATCGTTAATCGTTGATCTCCGTTAAGCGTAGATGGCGTCGTCCTCGTCGGGGCGAAGTGCGTTTCACAAGTCAAGGACGGCTATACGCGTGAAAATGCACGTGTGACCAGGCTATACCTACTCCCATAGAAATAGCTTGTTCGCTGCGTCTTTGCGCTAGAAAACTTAAATACGCGCAAAAACGCGTAAGGCTCTTTTTTCTTTCGAAGCTTTCGTCGCCCTGCTCCCTCATACGACAGGGTTGCATTTCCTGCGGCAAGTGCATGGGCCGCTCTGTCTTCCGCTGTGTGCGAGCGTGCAGCCGTCATTTGCCTTTACGTCAACAGATTCAGAATTGTAAAGAATATTTCACCGCACAGCGTAGATATGGCATGTGTACGCATTTTAAGTAGTGCGTGCAACTCATTTCTGCTTCACTTACGCCGGTGCAAACAGGAAGCGGCCTCGTACCTCACAGAATCTCGACTGATTGGTGTACTAGTGATGCAGGAATGAACTCCGGTATTGTTCAGTGCATAGTGAACATAATCAATTTCTCAGGACGCGTGAACTCCGACGAGAACTGTCAGCACCTGCAACAAGAGTTCACTTACGCTGTACTGCGCACAGCAGTAATTCATGCTTGTCGGCTGTCTGTTTCGTGAATTCTGTTGCCAGTCGGTGGAATTCCACTGCTGTCATCAACCCCTTCGTGTGTACATTGCTGGTTTGGGATTCCACAACAAAACAGCAACTACCAGCCTTCCGTAATTGCTGGTTTGGGATTCAACCACACAACAGTAATTACCAGCCTTCCGTATAGGGGCCCAATCGCAAACAAGAGACGTTTCTCGCGCAGACTAAGCCTACGTTCACACTTGGGAAGCGGCAAGCGGGCGGAAAGGCCAAAGCGGCCGGAAAATTTTTTCCGCGCCTGTCCAAGTTGTTTACATTTGTTTTGCTAGCGCCGCGGCCGCCGCTGCCGTTTTCGTCCAGATCCATCTAGTCTGCGTACGTTTGTCGGCGTGGTGGCGCTCATTATCGCATTATGTCGAGCGGTATGTTCATTCTTTGACCCACGTACCGTCATCAAAAGTGATCATTTTACGCAACTTCGCGTGTCATCTGCGACCTTCGGTAAATTCCTCGTTGGCGTTCCGTAATTCTCCGCAGACGGGCGCGGTAGCGCTGAGTCACAGGTTGGTGCCTAGGCGTGAGAATATTTCTTTAATAGCTTTTATTTACAATTTGTAATAACATTTCATCATTTCGTATTGTCGGCGCCTCCAGGACACCAAAGGGGCAACGGGAACACCACAGCTAAAACCCGGGCTGGCCCTTGTGTTGGGGCTCGCCAAAGCCTGCGCGTCCTACGTGAGACCTACGCTCCCAATCTATCGTCGCGACGAGAATGAATGAAATGAATGAAAAACTTTATTTTTACAAAGAAGTTTTCCCGGCGTGGACTGAAGGCCACAGGGGCCCTCAGTCCAGGGCCCCTGTGGCCTTTGCCATCTTGCGAGCTCTGTCGATCAGCTTGAGCTGTTCTTCAGGCTTCGAGCAGGATAGCGCAGCCTCCCACTGCTCCGGTGTTGGTGTTTTGTGTACTGGCGCTACCTTTGGTTTTTGGCAAGCCCATGTAACGTGACGAGAAAGCACCCCGCGACTTCTGCAACATACCGTACACGTGCGAGGAGAATTATGGAGCGCCAACGAGGAATCTGCCTAACTAGTGTCTGCCCTGGAAGTGGAAGAAGAAATGGCTTTTATACTTCTACCTACTTGTTTTCTAGAAATGGACAATGAATAAACGGAAGACGCGGACACCTCGGAAACGGCGGTGGTGGGTTCGCCTGGCTTTGCAAAAGCGCGAGAAGTTGGGTCACGCCAAGGCTTCGTTGCCGCACCTCCGGTCGCGCGACGTTGAATACTATCGCGAGTATTGCCGACAGTACGTTTTAGTGCCACTCTTGTCGTAAAGCAAGGGCTGGTTCTTGATCGCGTCGATCAGCATTACAGCCTACACTTCTGGTGCCACGTTCAATTTTACGACCGGTTGTTTACATGCTAGTGTAGCTTGCAGTGAAGCAGAACGACTTTCCGCCGCGTTTCCGCTTCGCCATGGCGAAAAAATCGGCCCGAGACTGATTTGGCTCGCAGCCTGTTTTTCTGCCTGTTTTGCCGCCTAGGCGGGCGGATTTTTGCAAGATTTTGCCGCTTCCGACAGCTTCGAGACCAAGTGTGAACGTAGCCTAAGATCCTGCGCGAGCGCGGCCTAACCGGCACCTGAAGGGAAGCGGCGGAAATGTATACCGGAAATTTCGACCACCTGGGGTCTTTTACGTGCACCTAAATCTATGTAAACGGGCCTCGAGCGTTTTCGCCATCATCTAAAATGCGGCTGCCGCATTTGTTGCTTCATTTGTTGCACATTTGTTGCTTCAGAATGCGGCCGCCACATTCTCGCCCAAAACTTCACAGAGTGTCAAAGCCTTGACAAACACCGTGACAGTTTTTTACATATGCAGACATGATTCGCTGTAAATTACCAACCAAACGGAAGCGCCCAGGAATGAAATTGTGATAGTAGCACCGGTTTCATGAATTATGTCAGCGCGAAGCGACGAAAACAAAGGGCGGGTAAGTGGGGGGGGGGGGGGGGGGGGGGTTGCGGAAAAAAAAAAATGTGGTTGATCCCTCTTATATAGGAATCGGTATAGAACACGAAAGTGAAACGTGTCTTCACAGAAGTAGTGTAATGTTTATTGCACATTGATATATAATGTCTATTGGTGTTTTGTGGCTAAAGCGCCCTTAGGCGTTGATGCACCCACGCTGACGCCTGGTGGCACGTCTCCTCCATCACGACTACCAACGTCGATGACCATGAGCAACCGTCGTGCATATGGAAGCTGCACTACGCTGCACACGCTAGCACAACGCGAAAGACGAAGCACGTAACTGACACACTAATACAACGCGCAAGACAAAGCACGTAACTGAATCGTCACCGAGTCAAATCAGCGCGTACAGCGCGTCGTAATTGCAGCCTCCGCGATCAACTTCAGAAACATTTTCAGAGCTAATTGCGGAGGCCACGCTCCGCTGTGCTGAGTACGGTGAACGCCACCTAGGTGGCGTTGGTAGTGCTTCTTGATGCCAGCGTCCCTTCGAATGCTGGCATCGAGGCGTCGTAGTGCTGAGACCACCGAAGCGTTCACTGTCGGTGCGCGTTAAGGCCGGAATACATGAAGCGAATAACCGGCGTCCGAGCGAAGAACTTCGTCGGGCGGCGAACGTCCGACGGCCGGCGTCAAGAAATTTGCCGTCCGCAGCCGATCTGCCTGTCCAAACATTTTCGTCGGGTGAACGCCGCCGCCGGAAGCGTCTAGCGCGCAGCGGTGGACGACAGCCAATCAGGAGGCACTAGTTCCGGTCGCAATGCATGCTGGTGTTTCGCGCGCGCGCGCCTTTTCGCGTCGTCTGCAATCGCGTTGGTGTTGCCGTGTCTGCATGTCTCTGCACCGATTGAGTAGTTCCTAGTATGATCTCTCAGGAATCGCGTTGTATTTGTACATCCCATATCCGCTGATCTGCGAGGAAACAGACAAGCAGTGCAAGCTCTCTACAACAACCTTCAACAGAAATCTTCTGATCTCAGAGGCCACATGCTGTCGTCATGCCTATCTCCCGACTTCCCCGATAGATGGCGCTGGCATCGGATATTTCTTTCGCTAGGCTTAGACGCGTTCGAAACGAGAAGCGATCTCGAAAACTACTCAAGGTTATCCATAATACTCTGTCGTCGAAGCGGCCTGAGACTAAGCGAAAGCCGTTTACGCAGTCATTTGCTTCCAACTAAGTGAATTCTACAAGGACAACGCCAAATTCAGTTCGAAGCGGGCGGCCGGGACCGCCGCCAACACGGCGGCCAACGCGCGGCGGCGTTCGCCGCATGTATTGCAACACAGCAAACATCCTGCGTCGTGTCGCCGCGTCGTTACTTGACGCGTGAAGTTCGTCGAGAAAGTTCGCTCCATGTATCCCGGGCTTTAGTGTCATAATGCAGTACTTCTCTTTTCTGCTCGTAGGCGGCGGCACCGCCCCGAGCAAGAGCGCGGGTACACGGAGGAGTGTTAGATATATAAGGCGCGTCTGTGTAGCTCTCTGCAAATGCGTTTGTGGCGCAATGGGTTAAACGCTCGGCGATCTATCGTCGCGGACCGAGAGGTCGTGGGTTCGATTCCTAAATTTTGCATGTTTGTGGAACTTTTTCTTCTGGTTTCTTTCTTTGTATTATGTTCTATGACGTATTTCCGTGACGGAAATACGTCAGTGAAGTCTTGGTGGACCCCGGAATAAAACACTTTCGTGTTAAAAATTCGGGGGGGGGGGGGTTTGAACCCCCCCAACCCCCCCCCCCCCCCTGGCTACGCCACTGGCGCCAGCTAGTCCATATTTTAAGGCGAGACCCTTAGTTGGATATGTTTCAAGGTGAGCGTTTGAGGAACAGAAAGTAACGTGACCTAATGAAGGCCAGAAGCGAGCCAAATCATGTCCAGCCGTGTATAATAGATTAATAATGATTAGCAAAGTAAATTCATGACTTATTAATGATTCGATTAAGGTGGTTTAAGGTCGATTAAGGTGGATTAAGGTTAAATAAGGAGGGATAGGGTCGAATAAGGAGGATTAAGTTGGATTAGGGTGGATCAAGATGTAATAAGGGGAATTAGGGTGGATTGACGTCGATTAACGTGCATGAAGGAGGATTAAGATGGATTAAGGTTGATTAAAGTGTATTAAGGAGGATTAGGGTGGATTAAGGCCGAATAAAGTAGATTAAGGTATATTAAGGAGGACTAGGGTGCATTGAGGTGGATTAAGGTATATTAAGGAGGATTAGAGTGGCTTGAGGTGAATTACAGTAGATTTTACAAGACTCGCATTCGCGTCTCTTAGGCGAGAGCTAAGGACACCTGGTAACCTTTTTCAGTTCTTGAATTTGCTTTGAACTGGGCTGCCATGCACGCGTGAGTGGGTGACGATTATTATTTGTTTTTCTCGCGGATACAGGCAATGTGCAGGAGACGATCGCGCACCCTTGCTGTTGACTTCTAGGCGGAGGCCGGGAATCTTCGCTTTAATAGCGAATGCGTTACAATCACCTTTCTTCGGTTTTGTTCTGTGGGTAAACTTTTTCCATCCATGTAACACGAGCCGATGTCATTGTATCAATGCTCTTTGATTACGAAGGTTGAACAATAAATAATGAATATGGTTATGATGTAGCAATGCAGGGAATATTATGTAGGCAATAATGTTTAGCACTGCAGTGTATTAGCCACTTGTACTTGTATAAATGATGTTTTATTCATCCTGCCTGAGTGATTAACTCTTCGATAAATGTTCTAGCTACAGTTCACTAAAGACCAATTTGTGCCGCGCATATTACAAGAACTTGGGAAAAAAACTGAAGCCCAACGCAGTTCCATCTCCTACCGACCTGTCGGGAAGCACAGGAAGCCCCCTCGACAGCGGCATGAACCTCGAACTGACAGTAGTAAGTGATTGCTGCTGCTTGCTCCTTGTCCCGCCTCTAATAATTTCAGCAATAATGATCTCGGTCGCTTAACGACGCAACCAATGACACACTATGATCCTTTATGCAGAGCCTGTCGCCACCGCATGCTTGCCCGCAATCTACAATGCGTCGGCAATAGGGCCCCCCGCTAATCAAAATCACAATTTTACTATCCTACTACATAATTTAACGGTATGTCGGTGTTAACTATCAAAATACATTATCCAGAGGCGTTTCTTTTGCCTAAAAATATAGAATGCCTTCTCACATATGTATATATACCGAGTATTTTTTAAGCTTCATTGACACTGACGCCTAAAGAATAATCTGTAAATACCTTTCCTCAGCTTCTGTTATTGTGGACGATGAGCGGTTGCCGGCACCGCTTCATCGCACTGAAATTGCGCAACCGTCCTATCCAATGCAGAAACCACAGCGCAAAAGCTACTTTGACATTGAGACAGACACATGGACGGACGATGCACTCGCCAGTATTCATTATAAGAAGGCAGGCTGAATATAATAACTGCTGTGCACATGCGCGCACATGCAAGAAAAAACTGCTAAACACAGAGCGATTTGCTACAAGCAATTCTAGATCAGATGTACAAAGTAAAGCAGCGTATCATGTGCCAGAAAAAATAACTGGAGTATAGAACTCGCCTCAAAGCTCCTTTTACATCAGTGTGTGTCATTCATACGGCTTTAAGATGAAACCAACCCCCTCATAAACATTCAGCATTCTCCATGCTGTTATCACCATTTTTCAC
This sequence comes from Dermacentor silvarum, assembly GCF_013339745.2. Taxonomy (NCBI): domain Eukaryota; kingdom Metazoa; phylum Arthropoda; class Arachnida; order Ixodida; family Ixodidae; genus Dermacentor; species Dermacentor silvarum. Next base: position 18,705,487 of record NC_051158.1, read on the forward strand.
AATTTTCTACGCCACGGGGGCGCGCAACTGGCCCAAAATAATGCGCCTCCATCGAATTCTGCGGCCCGTCCGCGGGAGCCCAGGCGCAATAGCGTGCCATGCGCAGCGCGGGCACGGCACGCTAGAAATGCTGGAAAAAAGGTTTGTGTTTGAGGTTCCTCGTAACAGAATTATGTTTTCTCGTACATTCAAATTACAATCCGACGCCGAATGGTAAAGTCGTACTTTACCATTTTTTCTGACGGATTTCACTGTGAGAAATTTAATTTTTGTTCACCAAAACCTTGCACCACGTGGCGGGGCCTGCGCAGTCGGGGTGATTGCATGGGGATGGTTTTCTCCGCCATGGACGCCTACATCCACGCTGACGCCTGATTTTCTGCGACACGGGGCCCTTAACGCTGTCGCGTTAAAATCTCAAGGTGTCGTCAAGCCCTGGCGCAGATCTGGTTAACGCAAACTTTTTGAAAAAATCACCGCCCGAGTACTACAGATGGTTAACTAGCGAAGCTGAAACGTGTGGCCCCGGAGTTTAGCAATGGGTTTCTCAATTAATGGTGGGTTAATCCCGACGCTGTATTGTGACGCGTTTCTCAATCATTGGTTACATGTTTGTGTTTCTAGTGGAACGCAAGCGCCAATGCTGCAAACCACGACGCCGAGATAACTCGAAATATCGAACGCATGCGACAACGGCGAGCCGAGGAAGCAGCGTCGTGGGCAGAGCAGCGTCAACGTGGCAATGGCGGGAACGCGTTCTCCGGGGCCAACGTCCGCTTTCGGCGGGAGTTTCTCGAGCGACACTTTGGCTTCGGCTGCGACGAAACGTCCACGTTGAAATCGCGAAGTGGAACGCAAGCGCCAATGGCGGGCGAATGCTGCTAACCGATACCGAGCTAACTCGAGATATCGAACGCATGCGACAACGGCGAGCCGAGGAAGCAGCGTCGTGGGCAGAGCAGCGTCAACGTGGCAATGGCGGGAACGCGTTCTCCGGGGCCAACGTCCGCTTTCGGCGGGAGTTTCTCGAGCGACACTTTGGCTTCGGCTGCGACGAAACGTCCACGTTGAAATCGCGAAGTGGAACGCAAGCGCCAATGGCGGGCGAATGCTGCTAACCGATACCGAGCTAACTCGAGATATCGAACGCATGCGACAACGGCGAGCCGAAGAGCCGGCGTTGCGGGCAGATGAGGAGGAGGAATAAACTTTATTTAGGGAAATGAGCAGACGCTAAAATCGTCCGAGGTGGGCGGCGTCCCTAGTCCAGGATGCCGTGGGCCTGAGCCGATATCTTGGCCCTGCTCACCAGGCGATGCTGGTCTTCAGGGCTCGGGCTTGTCAGCTGGGCCTCCCACTGCTCGACGGTTGGTCCGGTGATGGGTGGTGTCGATGGGTTTTGTTGCGAGCAGAGCCAATTTTTTTTAGGAGGCATTGGCAGAGCAGGTACGACGCAGAGAACGACGTCACTAACGGCGCTGCCAATGGCGCGCGCGCTTGGGTGTGACGTAGAGAACGACGTAACTGACGGCGCAGCCAATGGAGACGTTTAGCGAAACCTGGGACGAACGGATTTTCGTTTCGCCTAGCCATATACATAGTTTGCACGTGCGTCACTTCCGCACCGGTCCGCGAGCTTGTCCGCCATCTTTAGGCACCTGCGGGCCTGCGGAAGCGTGCTGGAGTAGGCTGTGCGCGCTGACGCGTTGTTGATGCGAAGTTCCTTCTCGCGTCGTGATCATGCCAATCTGCGCGATTTTCGGTTGCCGCACAAGAAGTACCACTGCCGCGAAGCCGAGCTACGCAGAACCGGGCGTAGGTCCACACCAAACGTAATAACATGGCAGTGCGAACGCACAAGAATGCTGTCGGAGAAACGTCGGTGCCTGTGGCTTTCCCGGATAAATCGGAAGGATCTGAACAACGTGCGTGTCGTCACTTTGTTTCGGGCGAGTATATAACACGCCAAAACACTGCACATCACGCATGATCGTAAAAAGGCGGCAGCGAAAGCCCCGTACTGGTTGGTGACCGCCCGCTCCCACACGCATAGTCGCCTTTACCGCTTTGAAAAACGCCCGTGTACTTGTGCTGTAGTGCACGTTAAAGAACTCTGGGCGGTCAAAATTATCCCGGAACCCTCCACTGCCGCGTGTTTCACAATTAGATCGTGATTTTAGCACGGAAAACCCCAATTTTTTTTAACGGCCTACAAACTGCTTTGCATCGTCATTTCTTGGTATGTGTGCTTCGCTTAGCGATATGCTAAGCAATATTTGAATGTCTGCATGCTTTCAATATAGTGGGCTACTTCTATTTAACGCAACAAAATTCACATGCACGGACATGCACCTAACTCTAAACCAAAACTCGCAGAAAGAAACGAACACACGTTTTGAAGCTTGGGGAAAAAGTGCATATAGGTGAACCATTGTGGCAAGAAAGCTTTCCCTGAATGAAGCAGCACAAAAAATACTGAGATAGTTTTCTCTGCCGCACGCCAAGAAACATGCTTTCATTGACTCACCTCGCCGAGGACGATGGTAAGACCCGACGACAGGCGCTTCGCTGCAACCTTCCTCACCCAACCGCTCGTGAAGTAATTGTGCGCCTTCGGCGATTTGTAAGCCTTTATTTCGTTCAGCGTCACGTAGCTCGTGGACGGGACAAGATAATTAATAATATCCACGTACGTCGTGGCCGGGTGTGGTATCCACGCCAACGTGCAGCTAGTATGGCTCCACGCCGTCGTACATTCCGACCTTTTCTTTGTAGCGAGCCCGCGTCGGCCCTACAAGCTCGTCCATGTAGAAAGGGCAAAATTCAGGGCTCCTCACTTTTGCCATCGCAAAGCTTTCACGACAGCAAACACGCGGCGCTAACACGTAGAAACGAACGCCGAACACAAACGCAACGGGCCAGCGGCTAGTAGCGAGGTGCCTAGCGATGGCGGACGGTCGGGGTAGGCGGCGGATATGACGTCACGTGCAAACTATGTATACAGCTTTCGCTGTAAAACACTTCTGTTTACTCATCTTTAATACTTTCAAAAATATTCCAGCAATCTTTGGACACCCATCAGCTCCCTGCAGACTGGAAAAGTGGGAAAGTGGTTCCACTCCACAAGTGCGGCAACAAAAGCTCACCTCCTAACTACCGCCCCATTTCCCTCACTATAGCATTCCTTGCAAAGTACTCAAACATATCTTCACACGCGCACAGCACGGTTTCCACAAAAGTTTGTCTTGTGAAACAACTGTTTTCGTTCACTCACAATCGTAATCTTATTCTTGATAAATGTTCATGCGCAGACTGTGTTTTCTTCAACTTCACAAAGGCTTTCGACAAGGTATGTCATAAACTACTCATTTTAAAGCTTATGTTGAATTCCAATGGCAGATCGCGAGCGCTCGGCCAGATCACGAACGGAGCGCGTCGCTCCGACTCGGATCGCTCCCGACCAGCTCGCACCAAATCTGCGAATGGAATGCATGCGCTCCCGCGGGGGCACTTAGTATATGGTCCCTTGAATATTGGCTAGTCTGCCGTCCGCGCGCCGTGCCGTATGGAGAGGGCAGGACGCTTCCTGAATGAAAGTGTAGAGGGCGCTGCGAGCAGTGCTAATGCTACGCTCTTCGCTCGAGCGAGCAGTGCATGGCATTGTGCAATGTGCGGCCAGGCTTCCCATCTGGTTAACCTCTCTGCCTTTCCCCTCTCTTCTGTCTCTAGTGCGGCTGGCCGAAAGTTCTCGCTTCTCAACCTATGCGACCGTCAAACAACTTCGTTTTGCGACGAGATCAGTCGCGCGTCTGGTCGCGATCGCCAGTGGGAATGTGCCTTTACGTTGTGCGTGTGCTTAGGTGGCAGAGCTCGTCATTTGCACTTCTTGTTGGATTTTCCCCATCTAGTCAAACATGTTAAAAACGCATTTGTCACTAATGGCTTCAACATACCTGAAGGTCGCGCCCATGTAGGGCCCATTCAAGAAGCGTGGAAAAAGGATAATAATAGTGCTTCACTTAAAGTGATGCCAAGTATTACCGTATCCATCCCAATTCCTTCGGGAAAATGAGGCTTGCCCCAGCTTTCCATATATTTGACTACGAAGTAATCAAGGGGCTCTTCCTTTATAGCTCTCATTTAGAAAGAGCTTATGGTTCTGTTGAAGCAACAGAGAATTTTGCGAAAATAATGAACAAACTGATAGGGATAATGACTGCTCGTATTTCAAAAGCGGGTTTTGTACATGCAGTCACCGAACTACATGTTTGTGAAGGAGTTCCTCGAATATCTGACGAAATGAAAATAACACGCAAAGGCAACAGTTGGCACTTTTCTTAGCTCAAGTACGTACCACTGAGGGCCTCTGAGTGACAATCTAAAGCACGCTGAACTTGCTTTCATACCTCAGTAGCATTGACTCAAGTACATACTTACTGCATGTTTGAGCCGGGACAAATTCGAAAATTTGTTTGGCATTGTCAGGCAATCTTCTGTAACTAACGATCACCCTACTGCTGCGCAGTTTTTACTTTTAATCAATTCACTTGCATTTTATAACCTTGCAAAACCACCTAAATTAGGAAGCTGTGCTCCAGAACTTATATAACTGCATTGGTTTCTGTTCCCAAGGTGTAACCAAAAAATTAGATTACAATACTGGACAAATTGATTGAGGTAGGAAAGTTTGGCGATGCCAAAAGTGCACTGAAATGCTGCGCTCTGCGCAGAAGCATTTTGTCAGACCGCACGGATTTTGTGACTGCAAGAAGCCATGGCAAGCTCGTATGTCATGTAGCAGGGTACACGGCAAGGAATATTTTGGATGCGCATCAAGCATATCTCGCCAAAGCCCTTGAGGCACTTCAATATCGCGCCACCAGGTATATTCATTCTACATACTCCTACGACGTCAGCATTTCATACTTGAAAAAAGAATCAAATCTTCCTTATCGCTTCTATCCTTTCGTCGCCGCATTGCCACCCACTCCCTCTTCCATAGGTTCTACTATTCGACGCTTAATCGTCCACCATACATTGTCCCCCATCACGCCGGTCACAACGCATTGGCCATCCCCTTTTGTGGTGAATTTGGTTGGCAGGTAGCACAACCAAACTCACGCACAAATACATTTTCAGCTTCGTTTTTCTACCCAGCATCTAAAGACTGGAATGCCCTTCCTCATCAAGTCGCTGCGGTCACCTGTTCATCCCAATTCGTTCAAGATGTAACAACTTTTATGTAACGAATTGAAATCATTGTAACACTTGTTTGTATATGTTGTATCCCCACCCCTTATGTAATACCCCTACTACGGGGTCTTTAAGGAAATGAAATTAAATGAAATTTTAAAGAAGACCTCTGTAAAGAATGTGCGCTGTTGCTGACAATTGAAAAGAACACAGCTATAGCTAACAGCGAAGCTTCAGCCTTCACATTGCAGCTTGACTATGGAGGCTTGCTGTACCCCTCAGGCCTTCTAATAATTATTATTACTTTCCTTGAAGATAGCTGCACTACATTTTTTTCCGTTTAAATGACAGCGTGAGAATAGCATTTTCGACTTTACTGCATTTATTTCTCAGGTGCATTTTCCTGCACTAGACTGTCTTAAAGATGGACAGCAAATCACTTGTGAAATAGTGAAGTTTTACACTCTTCTGCGTCACCGGTTTTTCACAAAGTCTCTCAATAATGAAAGGACAGCAAAGAAAGAAATGCTAAAACATTTGAAAATGCGAAGATGCTAATAACAGCATTTCACCAATTGCATCACAAATGAGACGCAAGCTCAGCGGCCTTGTAATTGTCTTTTTTCAATAATTTTTCGTCTTATTCACGAACCTCTTGCCAATTCATCGGTTGTTGTGTGCTGTAATTTGTTTACATTGTTTTCTAAAGGTTCTTTATGCTTATTTTTATAGTTTGTTTTTGGTGTTTTCGCTCACTCTTAAGAAGTGGTCACTCTCTGGAAGTGCTTTCTCTTTGTCTTGTATAGGTTTTGAACGAGCTTGACGCTTGATTTTTTTTTACCCTCTACTATGCCAAATTGCACACCTCTACCTCATTTTTTTTTTTTTTACTTTCAACCACTCCGGCCATAACTACCAAATGGCAGTTGGCAGTACAGCATGAATAAATAAAGTCAGTGCTCAACCTGTTCAAGGCTGAGCAGTCGCTTTGCGTTCAGAGGAAAGGGCTTTCTAGTATTTCATTGTTGCTTGTGCTAAAAAAATGATCTAAACAAAGTTGTCATTTTTTTTATTTTCATTTGGCTCTGAGGCAGTCAGCGAGCAAGGTAGAATAGTCGTATCCTCACTCCACAGGCATGCTTGCGATGCGGCTCAGCAAAAAGTCTTCGCGAATGAATGCCACGTTACGCGGCTAAAACATCTCATCACAGCCGTAACAAATGTTGCTTTAATGCGACACAAAATCATTAATAAATAAATATGGCTAAACTACGCCGAATGCGAGCGCGCTTCGCCCACATGCAGCCGGGCGGCCGAGCGCCGCGCCCTAGCATGAGGACTGCTCGCAGCGCCACCGCCACCGTCATTCGGAAACAGTCCTCAATCCCGTCGGCGGACGGCAGACTAGCCAATATTCTAGGGACCATACTTAGTACACGGAAATGAATTGAGAGGGCGCTGAACTAGAGGTAAAATAGAGAGGAGAACAACAACTTGGTGGCGCAGCCCACCACACCGCTTCAAAGGAGATGCTTATAGCATCTATCCATTCATGTGCATCGTCCCAGCATTCTCTGGGTTTGTTTTCCTTCTGGTATTTCGCGCGAGCATCGCACGCGTTGGCGCGCTTGTACCACCTTGGGCTGTACGGTACCTCGTCGTCCGAGTATCGCCGAACGACATCCTCGACGAACCCAATCACTTTAGGCCTCTTTGAAGGCAGGCGAAACATCACATCAAACGCCCGTTGACACACAGCAGCGTCACATTCACTGTCGGTGTCGGTAGAATCATCACTGGACTGTGTCCGAGTCGGAGCTGTCACTATCTAGTAGCATGAACAAAAGCGCACGGCGCGTCGCAGCATCCATGTGGTCCATGTTTTCCATGTCTACTGCCCGCGACCGGAAACAGGCGACCATGACAGGAAGCAGAGGCGGGTGAAGGAAATACGTCACGCGGACTTCCGGTGAAATCTCCCGATTTCGGCGGAGCAGATATTTTTGCTCCACAGAGCGATCCGGAATCACGGAGCAAGAAACCTTTAGGAGTGGAAACTCCGCCAGTTGCGGCGATTATAGATAATGTCACAAGCCCGCGGAGCCACTATCATGCTGGCGGCACCTGGCGGCTGAGAAAGAAATTACCGCCGTCTTGGTTGCCAAGGCAACCGGTCACATGTGTTTCTCTCGTTCGCGGCCGCGCGCGTTGCTCCCGTTCGGTCGCGCGCCTCACAACTTCTACTGAGGGCACTCACGCATCCCACCTGCATCCCATCTTAGGCTAGCAATTTCCGAACAAGGGTACACTGCACGTATCAGCGCTGTTAGTATTACGGCCCTCGAACAGACACCGACAAGAACAGTTACTGTTTGACGTAAAGGCCCACAAAAACAACGCTACGGCGTGCACGCTGAAGCGAACGCCGAACGCCTGTGTCGTCTACTTTGAGCGCGGGAGACACGGGCGCCGCCGAAGAGAACGCGCCCGAGCGGCACCACCGATCCGCCGGGCTGCTGCTCTTTTTTTTTTTTCGCTGCTGCTTGCATGACGTGCCGCAAGGCGCCGCCACTGCATGCGCCCCCATCGGCGCATAATAATGTGACGTTATCTGGTCGCACGCGAGCGCCCGCGCTGACGGGAGTTTCTACTCCTAAATAATCTTCCTCCGTGTCCGGAATCGGCGGCTGGTCCCAATCTGCCATTGGAACACACAACTCACGCTCCCATTCTGCCATTGGAATAGACTTGCTCCACACAGAGCAGAAATACTTGATCTGGATCTACCATTGGAATTCAACATTAGTAAACTGAAAATTATGGGGTTTTACGTGCCAAAACCAGTTCTGATTATGAGGCACGCCGTAGTGGGGGACTCCGGAAATTTGGACCACCTGGGGTTCTTTAACGTGCACCTAAATCTAAGTACACGGGTGTTTTCGCATGATTATGTGCATAATCAAAACATACATTAGTAAACTGAATCTTGATCCTAATCTGTTTGCATGGCTAGAGCACTTTGTTATTAATCCATCACAGTTCATTGCATCTAATAACCACTTCTCTCCATTTAGCCGTGTTGAATCTGGCGTTCCTCAAGGATCAGTTTTAGGCCCTCTCCTCTTATTAATTTACATTAACGACTTACCCAATGAAATTTCTTCTAACATTTATCTCTTTGCCGACGATTGCGGTATTCTTCGCGAAATTTCTGACATTGCTGATACTAACATTCTGCAAAACAACATTAGCGTTGTCTGTCACTGGTGCGAGTTGGGGTTAATGCAACCAAACCCATCTAAGTGCAAAATCATGCGTGTAACCCACCGTGAACTTCCTCTTCCGACCTTAACAATACTGCCATGTAAGTCGTTATATGCATCTTACAGATACCTAGGTGTTCATTTAACCTCTACTCTTTCCTGGTCTTTACACATCGACAGCGTTATCAATAAAACTAATCACATGTTAGGTTATATCCGTCGAAGCTTCTCTTCCGCTTGGTCATCATTAAAGTTAATTTTGTACAAGACGTTTATTAGAAGTAAAATGGAATACGCTTCATCAATTTGGGACCCGTATGCTGAGACACTAACCCAGTCTCTCGAATGTGTTCAAAATAATAACTATGAAGCGTACCTTCTATGAAAAACATCCTGCAACTTCCACCGCTTTCTGCTCGTCGCAAGTGCTTTCGCCTATAGCTCTGTTTCATCAAATATACTTCCATAATTCATATCTGCGCGATAATCTTATTTCATCCCCAACCTACATATCTCCTCGCACTGATCACCACCACAAAGTTGGAGTCTTGCAGTGTCGCACTAGAGCTTGTCAAGAGTCTTTTGTTCCCAGGACCTGTCAAGAATGGAACCACCTTCCCAGCGCGATGATTGCCATTGAAGACCACGCACAATTTCGTACACCCACAATCGACACCATCACTTCGATCGGGCTTCACATGACTATGTCTACGTCACTTCTGCCTTCCTTCTTTTCGTTGTTTCGTAACTTTTTTTTTCTTCTTTATTTTTTTTTACCCCACTCCCCTCTGTAATACCTTTGTGATCTTGAGGGTATGGTTCTGACACGTAAAACCCCAGAAAGAAGAAGAAGTTGAGGGTATAATAAATGAAAAATGAAATTACATGAAAACGTTTTCAAAAGCATTGTTCATCTTCATAGTGAAGATGAACAACGTACGATGAGTTGCGCATTGAAAGAGCCAGACCAGCTCATTCTATCTGTATTTGTGCAATGGGTTGGGAAGAAAGTAATTAGCAAAAGTAATCGATTGCACTTCAGTGATTGCTCAATTAGTTTCGTGCGTGATCGAGTACTTGGTCACTATAATAAACTACATTTCTGACTGAAATAATTGCGTTGAATTCCTTCTCTTCTGTAACGCATACAAGTCTGATCCTCGTTAGCGTTCACAGCGCGTGCTCCCGCAGTTCGCCGCATGCGTCGCAAGGCTTTCCATCCGCTTAGCTTACGTAAGGTGTTCGGTTCCTTATAAATATGTAGACATAAAACTGCCATGTAGGGCCTACATTTTCTCATCGGCTCACGTAGTCTAAATTGAGAATGACTGATAAAATTTCAGTAACAATTTAGACTAAAAAAAAAAACATATAAGTATTCTGCCTGTATTGACATATTTCAGAGTTCATTTCCTGTCTTTTGTATAAATGTAGATAATCATTTTGTATGACTAACTCCCTTTTACGCACGCCTCCTCGTTTTATGTTTCCCTATTGGTTTCTCTGTCTCTCATTGATTTGTCTACCACCGAGGTCTTCGTTGTACACTTTGTCTCGCATTGAAGCACAGTGAGAGGTCGTCGAATCGCGCTGCTTGAGTCCGTCTGCTGTTTATACACACGTCATCATGTAATGTCGGCATCGCAGCGGGATCTGAGAAAACTTTCAATTTCATTTTCAATTAACTTTATTTGATGTAAATCGACAGGGAAACCAAAACGTTGATTCTCCCAGCAGTTCATGACCGCAGCCATAAAAAATCACAGCCCCTTCCACTCCGTGAAAATGGTCGAACAGCGAAGCTGTGTTAGTTACACCAAGCGTTACGGGTGTTACATGTGCATGTGTTGCACGTGACGCAATTGCGTAAACACAAGTAAACACTGATCTACAACAGGAAATTATATTGAAACGTTGCGAGGCGAGAAGAGGCAGCGACTTCCGACGCTACTAGACGAGTGTCCAGTTCTCTGATCGAAACCTGCAAAGCTGCCGCCAGAGGTATCGGCTGCGATCACGGACACTGCGCGCGCGTTTGGCGCGAACGAGGGGAAACGTGGACAGCGTCGGCAGCAGCTCTACGCGTTCCGCGTTATCCGAAAGGGCCCGCCGCACAGAAAAACCTTCTCTTATTGCCTTTCCTCCTTGCGCCCAGAGCGGCCTCTCATTGGTCACCTCGTCCCCCCAGTGCGTGCCCTCTCATTGATCGCCTCCTCCCCCAGCGCGCCTCTCCTCTTTGGGTCACGTGATCTGCCCTCCCCCCGGCGCGACTCTCATCCTCTCCTGGTCACGTGACCTGCGTGACGACGGACAGATGGCGAAGGGCAGACTAAGAACAGCTCCGCTGTTAAAACCGCACACCTTGTTTGCATATACGGGCTGTAAAACCAGGCTGCATTCCCAGGCTGCGGAAATGCTCAGCTATTTCTCATATTCTGCGCTCCACAAACTTAATTATGACACCAACTGTATACTTAACGGGACAGTGCTCGCGTCGGTTCAAGAAAGTACAGCCGCGTTCGCATCATGAGTACAATCTGGTCAAGTCGGTCCCATTCTGCTACCGAAGTGGCGACAACATTTGATCGAGCCTTCGCGGGAACGGTAACAATGACACAACGCCGAAAGTAAAAGGAAGTATGTGTTGGAATGCATTAAAGGGGCCCTGAACCATTTTTTATTGAAGTATTAAAGAATTGCACTTAAGTTAAAATAAACGATTCCAGAAATAATTTGCTGCAATAAGTACTTCAATACGTTCAGAAGAAGCGGAGTTACTGACAATCAAAGGTCGCGTATGATCCTGTTCGCTGTGCTCCCTTTTTCAATGCTTGAATTGCGAAGGCTACGGCGGAGCGGGGTGTGCCCACAACGTCACCGTGGCGCACAAGTCAAATTTGATTTTGGATGCTCACGTAGACACCACTACCAATTTTGGCGCCTACGACGCGCCAAACGTGGCCAACCGCAGTTGTCCTCAGCGAGCCGCAGTGCGCTCAGCTAGCAGACTCGTCGCAGCACCTCACGGCGGCCGCAGTATCTACACTATACCAGTAACAACTTAATGAGGGCTAATTGGTTCATAATTAGAGCAAAAGGTATAAAGTAACAGCGCGAAAGGAACAAGGACGACGAAGGAACGAAGAATACAGGACAAGCGCTGACTGCCAACTGAATGTTTATTACAAGAAAACCAGCCTATTTATACATACTCAGAAAACATGCACACATCAAACACTCGCTAATCACAATCACAATCTTTCTTTCAGGAAGTTTCTTTCTTTCTCTGATAGTAGAAGAGGAGGCAAACTGACACAACTGTCACCTTCATTGCTGATCCAAAAGGCCTCTAAAATTTCTCTTTCCTTCTTAAGATTTTCCTTTTCCTATAAATTTTGTTTTATTAAACATCGGAGCACATGCGTGTTTCTTAAAATGGTCAGCTCATATCCGTTCTTTACGTTATTGCAGTGTTGACGAGCACAATCATTGAAACATTGTCCAGTTTGACCTATGTAAACTTTTCCACAATTCAAGGGAATCTGATATACTACATTACTCGTGCAATCGGACAAAAACGGGTTTTGTGTTTGATAGTGCAAGCAGGGGGCCTGTATTTTGGTTTCGTGCGTGCACAAATCGAAGACAGCTTGCAAGGGGCGTTGAAAAACAAGTTAACATTATACCTATTTGAAATTTTCTTAAGATTGTGTGATAACTTGTGCATGTACGGAATAACGTGCACTGGTCTCCTGTCTTGCTTCTTTTCTTTGTTGCCTGGTTCTGTTTTTGCTCTCTGCAGGATTGTCTCGCACATAGATGTGATGACATATTGTGGAAAGCCTGCATCTCTTTACCTTGCTAGCCGATTAATCAGGCTACGCTCACATTCGTGCTCACATGACTTATTTAATGCTGTCTTAATACACGCGGTGGCTGTGCCCCTCTTAATCAGTTTAGTCTGTGCGCTGTCATATGGCAACAAGGTTTTCTTGGATCTAGGCTGATAGGCTCAGCATATATGCTGACTTAATGAAAAACATAGGTTAATGTCAAGGAATTGAATTCAGTTACTGATTGGCAACTCGTGCGTGAACTTGAGTCCTCCCGATGACTTGATGAAAATGTTATTCACTTGGTGCTGTGAATGGACACAATCACTGTTCTTCATAACAACTAGGTAATCGTCAACGTACCTGAACACTTGTGTTACAGGCGTGTCTACTAACTAATCGGCGATAACGTTGTCAAGAGATGATAAAAATATGTCGCACAAAATGGGAGCTATGGCTGAACCTATACAGATTCCGGTTCGCTGTATGAAAGGTGCCTGCCAAATTCGATGGCCGTTGAATGAAGATAAGATTCTAAAAGCATTAAAAAGTTGTTGCTCCTAAGGCCCACAGAATTCTGCAACTTCACTTCCCCAAAATCCTCCATTCTTTCACGCACAGCTGACATAAGACCAACATGTGGCACTGAATAATACAAGTCCTCAGCATCTATTGAAAATGCAGCTCGATTAGTCCCTTGAGCTTCCTTGATTGACAAAATAACTTCATCTGAGCTTCTTACCAGGAAAGGGTTCTTTAACGGCAGCTTTTTGAGATGAGTCTGTAGAAACTTCCCCAGAAGGCACTGCCAATATGTCTTCTAGGATACAATTGCCCTAAGAGGGTAATCAGGCTTGTCGGTTTTGCATGTGAACAACACTTCCAAGAACGCTGCATCTGCTGTGTTGACAAGCTGCCTCAACGAGTTCACGTGCATATCCTTTAGTAGCTTCAGGGCAACTTTCTTTTGTTTCTTCGGTTCGAAAGAAATTTATATGAAGTTCTTCAAGACAGCGTTCCTAGATTTTTCTTTCATTAACGTTTCGGGCAGAACGACGAAACCACCTTCTTTGTCTGCCTGTACACAGCAGATGCAGAGTTCTTGGAAGTGTTCTTCAGTTTCCGTTGCAGCGATATACCGCACGAACCTTCGCTCGCTGCTGCCACCACGCTTGCTCACGCCAGCATTTTGACAGTGGTTATCTGCAGTCATTGAGTGTGATCTATTCATGTTTGCTTGTGCGCGCTGACACCAGGCTTGTTAATTGAGTTAGTAAGCGAATATGTCCAAGTTTATGCAGCCAATAAAACTATCCTTACTCTGTATAGCTCCTAGTAATTTGCTATCGCAATTGATCCTTTGCCTTTCGAGCGAAACTGCAACTTTTTTTTTTATTGTTTACCCTTGGTGGCAGCTCACGTAAGCACAATATTGTATAACAATATTTGAACTACCACTATGAGAATGGTAACAGTGCCTGGCCACCGTCCCAGCACAGCAGTACACTTTTAGATGCTCCGTCTGCATTGTGCAACGGCAGGAAATTATTAATCGCACTGTCCATGCCAAAGCTTGTCCTACACTCCTGAATCATTAAGTTAAATGTTTAGATGACTTCTGGTAAAACTACACACACTGACTCTATACTGCTCAGCTGAATATTGTTACCAGTGACACATGCAGTCAACTTACAAAGGATGATGTTTTAGGTAGTCAACAAACTTAGGTGGACGGTAACCTCTTTTGTGAATGTACCGCCACATGAATTGCTGTAAAACTATAGTTTGATTAGTCAGAGGCAACTAAGCTGCTCACTGAGAACAACACTGACAAGTCTATCAGCACAGGAAAACAGAAGCTGCTCCACTAACAACAAACTTTATTCGAAAACATGGTAGCTGATGTTCAAAGAACATGCCAAAGCTGACAACACATGTTTTCCCATCTGTACCTAAGCACCTGTGGCACTGTATAGGTGCCCCAAGAGATAACAATGACAGGGTCCTTTGCAATCCAATCACTATTGTTTATTAAATGTTGCAACTAGGAACAGTGTATTTCATAGATGGTTCTTACTAAACCAGCTCTTTAGAATGAAAACTTGGGCGAGCTTGACTTCTTAATTAGCTAAACGGCACAAAAAGAACAACACAGCAAAAGTGACAGTGTTTTATCGTCTTGGTGCAGCTTAGCTAATTATGGGTGCTATTCTGGAGACCATCACATCCCACCATAGTGCCAAATTTGCCATCTTGTCAGCTCTGATTGGCTGAGAGGGCAGCTCTCTGATCCGCTTAAAATGCCAGCATGTCAAAATTTGATACTGTGTCCAGAACAGTACCCCATGAAAGCAATGTGTCACTGCAATGAGGCTTGACAGAAAAATGGTGCATCTTACAGAATAAATATAGAGTACTGGCTGCAACAAAACATATGTGTAATAGTACGCATCTCAACACATGTCAACATCATCATTCAAAACAAGTCACTCCTCAGCAATGCATTGCTCGCATCACCAAACCAAAACACACTAGCAAACCAACAAACAAAGCTTCTTGTAAACTTAGCAGAGGAAGAACTGGTGGTGCAGCGACTATGGGAATAAAAGGAAGTACATGCTTTGGCCTCATATTTGTTTACTCGCATGCTGCACAGCAGATTCAGTTGTCGCTACAATACCAGTTTTCTTGTAGCTCGGTAGCTTTCACACTCCCGCTGCAAAGTTGCGAAAAAATTTTACGTCTGCTTCTGACAGCATATGCTCATCACCTCTGCAATTTCGTAATGTTCATAACTGTGTGGTGACACTGCCACTTGTAGCGACCGTTATTTGAGCAGATGGTCAAACTTTATCGGGAAAAATGTTTTTTAGAAAGTTAAAATTGTGGAACGTCCCAAAGCTGCATAGTGGGTTATGAGGGGCACCACATAGGTGGAAGGGGGCTCCAGATGAATTTCCATTATTCTTTAATGTGCACAGTACGCGCTCGTTCTTGCATTCCACCCCCATCGGAATGTGGCCACCAATCGAACCCGCGACCTCGTGCTGAGCAGTCAAACACCTTAGCCACTGAGCCACCATGGCCGGCATGTGCAACTTTTCAGAGATTTAAAACACATACGACGTCTGTGGCGACAAGTTTTGCTCGGAAAGTATAATGCGAGGTTGATTTTGGTTGATGTATTGCTTCATTTTTGTTGCCAAAAGTGAGCATTTATGTTGCTATAGTCCCATCATTCAACAGGCCAGTAGCAGAACACAGCGATTTTCATGTTCCTCATCATTCCCTTAGTGGACAAAGCAATGCTGTCGAAACCTGCACAGACGCTAGCACCACACTTTCTTCTAGGGAAGGTTTCAGAAGCTCTGTCAAAAAAAAAAGAGCATGCCATCAGCTGCACATTCAACTACAAGACTTGCAATTCATTAGTCGCTTCGCTAAGTGTAATCAATGCACACACACTAAAAATATATTATGGCCAATGCCACTTACATCTCACACACACGTTCTAAGCACACGCTGAGCACTTCGCTACAGGCAATACGGTGGGCAGGCACCTCGTGCTGTCGTCCCCTCCCCCAGTACCTTAAACGAGTACTGACACACATTTTTGAAGTTGTAGAAACAATACCACATGCTTCTCGCACATACAAGGATCACATTTAGCAAGTGTGAAGGTTGGAAAACATTACAATTGAATTTATACTAACAAACCTCAAAACGCCATACCTAGAGTCATCAACGTTATTATGATGTCATGACACAAAGCAATTTCACTGACATCATGTAGCAATAAGGCTGGGTATGATGGTGCTGCTCATGAATGATCGACTAACACTACTGAAGAAAACGTGGCGCGTAAAAAAATATGAGTGCCGTGAGCATTTCCTTTGGCTGCGATTGCATGTGGAAGCTGCAGAAATTGCAGGAGCCAGTATATTGTGACATCACGGAGCATACTGGGTACCGAAAATGGCTCATAGAAACAAGTATTGTAGTACATTATGCATAGCACACGGCAGTATTGTTCTGAGGGTTAGGGGGTTTGGACCTTCACTTAACGCACACAAAAATAGCTGACAAGGTGAAAATGTTATGTCAGTACTCCTTTAAGAAACACCTGGTATGGAAACCATTTTTTTCTTTAATAATATTCTTAAACTTTTACATTATTGTTAAGGATTTTGTACTGATTTCAAATGTAATTACTTTTGGTGTAGGCCAATTAGTTTCTAACATAATTAAAATTTCACTTCCATTGTTGGAGGCCAAAAAAAATTGGCACCAGCAAAAAAC
Source organism: Dermacentor silvarum (assembly GCF_013339745.2). Lineage (NCBI taxonomy): Eukaryota > Metazoa > Arthropoda > Arachnida > Ixodida > Ixodidae > Dermacentor > Dermacentor silvarum. The sequence goes on from NC_051158.1 coordinate 18,722,075, forward strand.
TATTTTAAGGCATGGTTAGATAGCCTAAAGAGTAAAGAATGAAACGTTGGAAGCAGATCTCGTTTTTATTTTCACAAGTTAATTCATTTTGCGACATTTAACTGAGCTAATAACGGTCAGATAAAAACTCTGTTTCCATGATTTCACTCCTTACTCTTCGGGCTACGAACCATGCCTTAATTTTTTTTTTTTTTACGGTGCCATTCTTTTATGCATTCTGGCATGAAACATTGGAAGTGAAATGTTAATTATTTTAGGGAATAATTTACATACACCAAAACTAATTAAATATATAAAATCAGTGCAAGAAACTTAACAGGAATGTGAAGTTTCGCTATTATTAATAAAAAACAAAGAAAATGAAATGGTATCAACACCAGTGTCCTTCCTTAATGAGCAATACTAATCTAATAGTATTTACTAGCAATTCAGTACCGTTACATGACACTCAGATGTTTATACTCAAGCCATTCAGCTGGAGTGCAGCCAATACATTCGACACAGTCATTCAGCAAGCTCAACTTCACCCAGCTAAGTGACAGCTTGGAGTTCACAACACACACACAGTCTGAAAAATATTGCCATTCAGAAACACGTATTTACATTACCAAAAGAATAGGCCAATTCCATCATCCTCGTGGTGCGAAAGTCAACACATTATAGTAACAAGAGAGAAAAAAATATCAAAACAAATAAAACTTACAAGAAAACAAGAAAAATCCACATACACACACTGCTAGAACTCTATGCATTTGCTCACCGCAGGCGCAAGCAGCAGGACTTCACTCGGAGCCAATCACTGAGTGCCAGAAAAAATATCAGTAACCCAGTACTACGCTCTGAGAAGTCACACAAACACACAAAATAAAGTATGTGCTCTCCAGCAAATAGTAATACCCACGATAAAGGCAGCGGAATCAAATTCACTAAGCCAAGCTACCGTTTCATTGCTAAAGGATGCAAATGCAATCATGACAGAGTTTCGCAACGGTGGTTGAACAAGTGTTTAAAAGAAGCAAGTCGTGTGACAAGACTGCATTCAAAAGAACTTATTTACACTAAGCCAACAAAAAAGCAGGGCTGCTTTCATCGTATCCAAAATAACACACTGAAGGAACAAGAAAAAAAAGTGCAAAAGGAAGCAAATTGAGCAAATCCAGATGCATACACAACTGTAACTGTGGGCAACAAGTTATCAAAAGCTATTTGCCAAGCCAAGTTACATTAGGTGAAGCCCAAACTCGTAAAACACATTTGCGAACAGAAACTGTCAATACATTTTAATTGATAGGCAGACCTGCCATGAGGTTTGAACATTAATGACGACATCTGTCACAGCTTGGTCAGGCTTTGAAGAAGTCCTTCAACATTCTAGTCAGTGCTAAATCTTTTGACAAACTTTACTGTTTGCTCTACTATCACTGGCAACAGGACCCCTGCCAAAAGGTTTGTTAAGCACACCAAACCAGTCAAGACTTCACAGCAATTGGCTAAAAATCTAAGCTGCTACCTGATCATCATAGCATTGAGCCATGCTACAGGCATTGTCCTTTGGCTGTATGTCCCTACCGTTCCTACTATAAATATTCTTTTCTTTGCTTTGGAAGTAAAAATTTATTTCACTCAGATTTCTTTTTATTCACACAAAAGCCACTAACTGGCCACTCTCCACATAGTACAACATTAAATTAACCTCTACATTTGATTGTTTAATCTGACTCATCCTTATTAGGAGAAACATTCTCCGAATTTGGTTGATAAATCTTCGATCTGCAAAGACATTAAGGTCAGCAAGTTCGCTAAGCTTGCAGACTGATGAATCAGCAGATGGCACACAAAATAACAAAACTACTCCTTGATCCTCAAGGAGTAGTTCCGCAAGTCCTCATCGATCCCAGCAGGTGCACCAATTGGAAGGGGCTACTTCTTGATAGCCTGCTGCATTTGTTCAAGCAGACCTATAATTCGCCATGTGCACGAAAGTTCTCATGACCAGCTTCCAAAAAGCCTACCACAGAAAGTCCACGATCTATGCCGAGGCTGTGGGTCAATGTAGGCTGACTGTCCTCGGGATGTCATCCAACGTGTAGTAGTGGTGCTCGATCTTGTCTTCGCCGACTTTTACGACACGAAGTCCGTGCCCATCATTGCCGAGCTGTGCTCCAACGGCGGAGGTCACAACCAACTCCATGTCCTTGTAGAAGCCGCCAGCATTGCGATGGTAGTGGCCACAGAAGATGGCACGCACACCTTTATGCAGTGGAGGGGGTAAGAAAACAAAAGCATACAGTGACGTAAGTCAATCAACACAGGGAGTGGTCAAGTGTGTGGAAATTACTAACAGCCCTGTTCCATGGGCACCGCTCTTTACAGAGAGGTGTCCGTGAATTCAATTTAAACAATTTGCACATACAGTATAGACCACTTATAACGTAACCGCTTATAGTGCAGGACCGGATATAGTGCGGTCTTTTCAGACTCCCGTTTCAAATCTTATCGATTTGATAATAAAGTTTACGTTCTTCTTCTTTCAGACTCCCGTTAATTTTCCCATAGCACTCCATGTATACACATATCGCTTATAGTGCAGTTGCGGGAAACGAAATACCGGTTACAGTGCGGCTGCCTGGGAGTACGGAAGTCAGCAGAGACGGCGAACACTCCCCTCAAACGGGCGCCCCAAGGAGTGCTCGGGGAAGAAAGAGAGACGAAGTGGAGGAGAAGGGCACGTGGTGCGAACAAACAGCTGAAACCAGAATCTTGAGTGTGAGTCGTGAAATATCACGGCGCGCATAGCGAGCGAGGGCCACGAAACGGCCAACGCTCGCTTCACGATAACGACAGTAAACGAAACTTCAGCGAGCGAGCGGGTGGCGCCGGCACGGCACGGCGAAGGGCGCACGCGGAGACCATGGAATGTGAGTGAGGGAGGAGAGCGGCAGGGAAGCGGATTTCGCCTCGGCAACTCCGCCGCTTCGGTGGCTCCCCTCGCCCTCCCTCGTAGCTCCCTCACTTTCGACTGTCACCGTGCGCGCCCGCCGCCGCTACAGCCGGCCCGGCGCCAGCTCCCCGAAGTTTCATTTTCTCAACTTTTCTGCCGTTATCGGGAAGCTCAACTTTTCTGCCGTTATCGGGAAGCGGGCACTTGCCGGCGTGGGTAGTTTCGTTGGCCGGCCTGGGACAGCGCCGCTGCTTCCCTCTGCGCCGTAGCCGCAGCGTGCAAGGTCAACACGTGACTAGAAAGTAGAGGAAGCATAAAGGAGAAAGAAGGGTTCACTGCCATTTTCTACCCGTGGCTATGGCAGCGTGACTGAGACGTCGGCACGTACACGCATGTTCCGGCGCAACGCAGAATCGGCGACCTTGCCATTTGAGAGAGGGTGAAATGTCCGCCGCGTTTATTTTTTTTTTTAGGTTTGTTCACGCACGACATTGAGGGATCTCCCCTAAGCTTTTACTCTATGGCGGTGCCGGAGAAATGCCGGTCGGAGGTGCCGCCGCGTGATTTGGTTCGAATTAACGAGATTCGACTGTACATTGAATGCAAGCGTTCTAGCCGCATTCCTCGACTGTCGCATACGCGTGGCGGCTCGGTGCACATGTTTTGCATATTAGCGGGCCTTGAAAACTTGCTTTGGTTATAGTGCGGTACCACTTATAGTGCGGATATTCGCGACTCCGGCGACTTACGTTATAAGCGGTCTACACTGTAAACACATAAACATAAATAGGTTTATTGGAAATGACACAAATACAAATTCCATTAATTCCTTTTAATTAATGTGCGACTGCATTTTGCTTAAGGGTGTTCGTGGTGTGTTCGTTGACTATCGGAGCTAGTTTACTTGTGTCTCTCTGAACATGTGTGTGCTGTACAGGACCACATGTGGACAACTTTTTATTCACAGCCTTATATTTCATGGGAATCAAACAATGCAGGAGATGTGTCATGTAGTGTAGACTACAAAGGTACGCTATACGTACAGTCTTTTGTGCTGTTCGGTTTTTCATGTTCGGTTTTTCAGCCTCGTCACATGTATTGCTTTGCATGAAATAGAAGAAGATACAGAGCTGTACACTGGCATGAGACATACAAAGTAAATAGTTTGTGGCACTGACTCTTTCGCAGACTACAGAAGATTCACGAAAATCGCAAAAACAAATCCCCAGAAAAATTGGGCTGTTCACCCCATTTCTGGAGCGCCAAAAGATGGCAAGCAGGCGCAGCACACTTTTTGGGATCATGCTTCTCCTGAATGCTTATCATAAACAGCTAAACATAACACTTGAGAGCGAGAACCAGAGAATATAAGGGGTTCACTTTATTGTTCGTAACAACGAACGAAGCAAACAGACAGAGAAACTAGAGAAAGCATGGGGTAAATAAACTGTCGTCCTAATTGAAATTTTAAAAATTAAAGGGGCCGTATTCTGAAACAATCCACTTCGGCGATACTATCGCCTTAGCCAACGGTGCGTTGATTGGCTGTTTTAGCAGAATTTGATGAGCTCATTGGCTGGTTGTGCACGATGTCATCCAATTTTGCTCAACTAGCCAATCAGCACGCGCCTGAGGGCAATATTGTCGCCGAGGCAATACTATTGCTGAAGTGGATCATCCACTTCTTTTTGGAATAATTTCTAAGCGAAGCTTTCTTGAAAAGTTTACCTTCTATGCAAACAGACATATGGTGCATCCAAACTGTGCAGATACAATGCACATGTTTGAATCTATGTGAAGCAAAACATTCATGATGCAGTTATATAGTTAAACTGCCATAGAGTCGAACCCGCTAATAACGATCCCAGATATAACAATATAGTATTGGTTATAACAACCACATTCCACGGCATTTACTGATTTTCCGAACCTGCCTACTGAAACAGCGTCCAGATATAATTAACATTTTCAAAAGCGCCGTACTGTTGCAATGAACACTTGAAACCTGGTCGCTTTAGAAGGAGAGCGCACGCGAAGTTCCGAAGCACACGACCAAATTGGGTGCATGTAGCACTGGGAACACAGCGCACGCTCCCCCCACCACGCGTGGATTTCGGAAGCCGCGAGGAAAGTCACCCGCTTTCAACCATGCAAGGGTAATCGTGCTCTCGAGGCATGTCTCCAGCGTGCTTCAGGGCAAAGCCGTACTGAGTACGGCGGCTGTGGCCTCCAATCTCAGAGGCCACGACGGCGGCACACTAGTACAAAGTTTTCCAAGCAGCACTTTGACGGCAACCACATGCAACCTCGAAAGCTATGGCGGCGGCACTGTCGTTTTTGCGCAGTTCTCCATGCTGCACCGCATGCACTACATTATGTATGCTATGTGGACGATTTAGACCAATTTTAACCAAGAGCCACTCAAATGACACGTCACTGCCACGCAAAGAGTCAGCAGCTATGGTTTGTTGACGCTTTGTTTACATTGTTGCCGATAACGGTTCGCGATACCATTCTGCCTTTAAAATTTCGGACTTTTTAAGCCTAAGTAGCATAAAAAAATGTAACGTTGTGGCTCTCGGTGCACGTGTGGTCGATGCTGCACTTGAACGACAAGACCTTTGCAAAATGCCAGCATGCCAAATTTTAGCACGCTCAAAATCCCATGCTATATAAGCTGGAGCATCACCTGCACAGTACTACGGTAGCCCAAATGAGAAAATTCAAAGCCATGGAATATCATGCACTATTCCATTAAGAGGTCCGAGTGTTTTAGAGATATACTTATGACGCTACATTGTAGTATGCAATAAAAGTTTTATGGAAGCACCACAGGGGTTGCCTTTTATACATACATATACATGTATATGAAATCAGATATGTCCTTGGATCCAGTGTTTTCAGGTGTTGAATCATAGGACGCACAAAACAAAAACATTTGATTTTTCCGACATTTCGGTCTCCATCGGGGATTCCCTGATGAAGGCCGGACCCCGGCCGAAACATCGGAAATATAAAATGTTTTCGTTTCGTGCATCCTATCATTCAGCCCCCCCATACACACATTTTGCTTTCTCTCTCGTTGTGATGTATTGTTTGATCATGTAGAACACAGGCATGCTGACTTGCACTACTTTGTTGGCCAACATGCAGTGGTTGTAAAGGTCGGAGCCTAGATATATTCAAGGACAGAAAGCACGGTCCATTCAGACGTTTCTCTACCCAACGTTTTAGCAGGAGCACCGGCCATTACCAAGAGTCTGTTAACTGTTGATAAAGGCCGGTCCTCCGGCCGAAACGTCGAGTAAAGAAGCAACATCTCAATGGACTCTGCTTTCTTTCTTTAAATAAGTTGTGCAGCAAGCAAGGACCCATTGACTTTACGACTATATATGTATATCCTGCGAGGTACAGGCTGATGGATGTGAAACCATGGTGGGCTAGGCAATGAAAGCTTCGCTTTGATAAGGAAAAGAGAAATGTAAGGATAAAAAGACAACTTGGCACAGGTGGGAGCCGGGCGTGCAATGCTTTAGTAATTGAGCTACCACTATCAACTTTCTTGGGTCTTTGTGCATGTGTGCAAGATCAGCCCTGAGACTGTTCGACAACGGCCAAGGCAACGGATGAGGAAGGTCTTTTCAACCACACACATCACCTGTTATGTGTAGTTAGGCGCTGGCAACTGGCCAGTAAGCCATTACATGCAACCGCAAGGCATCAAGGCTGCCAGGGTCCCTTGCTACGCAAGCTACGCAATGAGCAAGAAGAATCAGAGAACCTGAGAAGCTCAATTTGTTGTTATTGCCAACCAAATGGAGCTAACAGATAATTATGCCAAGTAAAGCATTCATTCAGTTCATTGCACTGAAGAAGGACAAGGACAAACAACTGCACAACTGCCCTTCTTGGTGTTGTCTTTTGCGCGGAGACCAGCGCAGTGAAGTGAATGGTGTCGTCGTACCAACTAGTCACAGTTGAAGCATTATTGCAACCAAGGAAAGCACTGTCCCTATTGCTGTTGGTGGGTTTGGTTCTCACCGTTGGCAAAGTTGTCCTTTCGTCCCCTTGCATTTCCCTTTTGCCTACAATTTCTATGTTTGAATTAAAGAAATATCTGGCGTTCCGCAGGACTCAGTCTTGGGCCCTCTGCTCTTTGAAAAATGTTATTAACGATCTTCCCATTGGATATTCTTCAACCAACCGACTCTTCGCAGACGAATGTTTCGTTTAACTGCCGTATAACTTCTGACCTAACATTCATTACTACTGATAGCTACCACTGTCACACTGCCATTGACGGGTACAGGGATCCCCCATCAAGCTATTGATTGACAAGGCTTTTACAGTGAAAGCTGTATATGGCTAGGTGAAACGAAAAACCATTCGCCACATGTTTCGATAAACGTCTCCAATGGCTGTGCCGTCAGTTACGTCGTTCTCTACGTCGCACCCAAGCACGCGCGCCATTGACAGCGCCGTTAGTGACGCCGTTAGCGAACGCGTTCCCGCCATTGCCACGCTGACGCTGCTCTGCCCGCAACACCGCCTTCTTGGCTCGCCGTTGTCGCATGCGTTCAATATCTCGAGTTAGCTCGGCGTCGTGGTTAGCAGCATCCGCCCGCCATTGGCACTCGCGTTCCACTTCGCGATTTCAACGTGGACGTTTCGTCGCAGCCGAAGCCAAAGTGCTGCTCGAGAAACTCCGAAACCATCTCATAAACCATCTGTACGGAGTACTTGGGTGGTGATTCTTGTTCCTGTTCCCTGTACTTCTGATGTACGAAACACAGAAATAAATTTAAATTGAAACATTCTACGCTCAGTTACCCCTACTCCTTGAACTCAAGAACCATAGCACTGGTTGACTCGTATTGTCACCTAGCCATCACCATTACAAATAAGCATACTTGGTCTAAACACATTTACAAATTAACAGCTCATACATCAAAAAATATCTTAGCTTTATATCGCTAAACCTGGTCTTGTGCCCTCTCTCCACCCGGTAACAAGTCTACGAAACATTTATGCAAACGAAGCTTGAACACATCTCGACGATTGAGTGTCTTCGCCAAACTAACAGCTTCAGCCAATCATTTTACCATAAACAATTGCAGAATGGAGCAAGTTACCAGGTCAAATTGTCAACGAAGATAATTGTTTGAAGTTCAAGAACCTATTGACAGTTCAATTCAGAAATGAATACTCCATGTCATGCCACTTATATTCTTCTGTGTCTCATGAAATGTGAAATGTCCAGTTGTTTTATACATTAAAGGAACCCTAAAACACTTTTCTAACTATAACAGAATGACCTCACTATTAAAAGATGTTGTCTCACGAATATCATGCCGCAAAAGTTTTTCCAATCCTTCAACTATAATTGAGTTACTGCACCGATACCTGGCTTTCTATCGCCTTTCGTCTTCACTAGAGCGCTGGAAGCTACACAAGAAGCCAAGAGGGCAAAGCCCCAGCCAAAAGTTGAGTGTCGAGGCGGCGAAAGGGCCTATTGCGGCACACCATGGCAGCTGCGGTCGACTACGCGACACAGCACACCGCTGCCATCTCGGAGGCTGACGCAGCTACACGCAGTGCAAGGATGAAATTATTTTTCTGTCTTTCTGAGATTGCAGACATACCGGGTGCGTGAGGTATTTGAGAACACTATTCCTTATTGCCATAGACACCAGCAGGCTCATCATATCTATCTAGGTGTGCGGCTTCTTGTTGGTTGACCCCCTATCATTCATACTGCACAGTTTGTTTACAGATGGAAACGTACAGGTTGATGCAGGAAATGAAACACCATGCAGTCCTCGTCGCCCTGGCCGCAAAACACAGCGACTTGGAAATTGATCGTGGTTTTGGCACGTAAAAACCCCATAATTTAATTTTTTTTTTTAATTGCCACCTTTCTGAACGTATCGAAGTCTTTCGTTTACAAGGTGTGGACAGACTGATGTGTTCTGGCGGTGACGTGGCATCTGTGGCGAAAAGGAAAAAAGCACGGTCAGCATTCAGACGTCGTCAGAACCCCCGATTTTCTCTGGCGGCTGCAAGTCATTGTGAGTGATGACCCAGGGAAATCAATGTGGGCCCATTGAAAAGGAGCTCCCAGTCACAGAGTCGACTCGCTGCGCACGTGTGTCAGGCTCGCTGTGCACGAGGACTTGAGGTACCATTCCTATGTCATGAGGAGGGGGCAATTCATGTCCGATAAAACTCGGCAGAATCGTCTGCTCCGGTCCAAATGCTTGCTAAGCAAGCTGAAGAGACCAGAGGAGCCTGGAATGCTGTTTTTTTTTTTTTCAGCTGAAAAGAACTTTTACCAAGACCAAAAAGTTAAACACCGTAACGATAGGCGGCTTTGCACAAGCGCTGATGAGGTGCCTACAGTGAGGCACACAAAATTTCCATCATCTGTGATGGTGTTAGCTGCCGTCAGCAACGAGGGTGACGTCATGCCGCCACACTTTTTTGCAGAAGGACTCCGCATTAATGCTGCCGCATACGTGGAGGTGCTGGCCACCGTTGTGAAGCCCTGGATAGAGACTGTTTTGAAAGGAAGACCTTATGTCTTTCAGCAAGATTCGGATCCCAGCCACACCGCCTGCGTCACCCAGGAGTGGCTGGCTGACAACTTCTACGACCACGTCACTCCCAACTTATGGCCTCCTAGTTCTCCAGATTTAAATCCGCTCGACTACTATGCCTTGGGCGTCGTTGAGAGAGAGGCCGACAAACAGCCACATAATACAAGACTCGCTGAAGGCCGCCACTGTTGACTTAATGGCCAACATTTCTAAGGACCACCTGATCCGTGCATGCAGCTGTTTCTGAAGCCGAATTCAATCGGTTATTGCTGCAGATGGCGGATTCATGGAGTAATTGTGTAAATAAAATGTAAGAGAAGTATTTCTCAAAGTTTGGTAAAAATATGTGCATTTTTGCTGGAGATATTCTCTGCCTGAAGCCAACATTGTGTTCTCAAATACCTCGAGCACCCGGTACATTTTTAATTTATTTAACTCAAAAGTAGCAATTATGTATTACTGGGAATGCTCTCGCGATCATGAAATCAGTTAACAGCATTGGTGGGCCACCCATTTCGATGACGCTGCAAGACGGCATTGTGGAAGGGAGAGCAAGCAATTTTTCGCTGTTTACACAAAATTCTAAATTCCCGGCTGCATGCAGCTCAGTAATATTTAGCTCACATGTCCCCATCAGCCTCTATGACAGATCGGCAATGTTTTCTTACTAAGTTCAAAAAGTGTTTTAGAGCCCCTGTAATGTAAAGACCTGATTTTGCCTTGTCTTTATAATAATGCCCTACAATAATGCCCATATTAGGGCGCTGTAGGTATCTGTATAAATAAATAAATAAATAAATAAATAAATAGAAATAAAATGTTTATGTAAGCTATGCTAATGTAAGCCATGCTTTGACATATATTTTCTTTGTGTACCCCCCACCGCCACTTCATGTAATACCCCTAAGGGCCTGAATAGACGATTATGATGATAAAGAACACTCAATTTCCCTTATGCTTTTTTTGGCTGCACTGTCTGTTGGCTTTCTGTTGTGATTGCTACTCAAAATAACCCTTTGACGATAGTGCTTGCAAGCCTGCCAGACAATGGGGCTGCGTACCAGCTTGGTGGAACTTCTCGAGCATGCGTAGCCTCAGTTCCAGCACGATGTTGAAGTACTCCTTCTCCTCATCAAACCTACGCAGGAACCAGGGGATGTGCTGGAAGACCACCACATACTTGGCATCCGTCTGCTGGGCTTCGGCCAGCTGCTGGTCCAGCCACACATCCTGTTCTAGCGCCAGCTCTTGCACCTGCATAGGAATGTGATGATGATTAAGAGGAGATATGGGCCCTTGAGCGAAAATTTTTTAAATCTTTATTCGTCAAGCTATGGTGCTGTAAACTTCTGCATATATATAATTTGATGTGCTTATTTCAAATATGAGGTCCATTTTTTGTTTATCTCCTTTGGTTTTAATTTTATGCAAGTGTCCTTTAATTATCTTCTGCAAAGCTTTGCAAAGTATGTGTCCTTTCAATTTCGCTAAATAGGGTATCAATGGCTTCTGTGTGGTTCAAGGAATGCCGTAAGACCAACCGTGTTGCTCTGCCTTACCTAGAACGTGAGTTGCAAGGTTTCGAAGTTGAAACTCGAAACAGTGTTTTTCTGGTGCCTAACTTTGAAGTGTCGCAACTCGTGTTCTAAATAAGGCAAAGCAATAAGGTTGATCTTACGGCATTCCTTGAATGATACAGAAGCGATTGATATACTGTTTAGCGAAATCAAAAGAGCACATATTTTGCAAACCTTTGCAAAAAATTATTTAAAGGAAGCTCATATAAAATTACAACCAGAGGAGATAACCAAAAATGGAGTGCATATTCAAAATAAGCACATATCATTACATATATGCACAACATTTCAGCATCATATCTTGAATAAAAATTTTTTTTCTAGAACACTTTAGTCAGGAGCTCCTACCTATACTCCGTCCCACAATGTGTTGGCAGTGAAATGGAGGAAACCAGCAGGTATCAGACAATCAGGAGCACGATCATGCGAAAGCACTGCGTTCCTCCGCTATGGAGTGTCGTCTGCTCTCAAAAACATGATACCCGGCTAGGGTTGCCAACCGTCCTGAAATTAGCGGGAGAGTTCATACATTTAAGAAATGTTCGAAGTCCCGACTTTACCCTGTCGGAGATGGCCACATGTCCCGACTTTAGCTTTTTTCCTACTGAATAACAATCAATAAAAACTATATTTCCTTTTTTATATAGCCTGATAGCTCGTTTGCACATTTTTCTCTTTTGTTGCATTATAACAAACATAAAGGTACTTTTGTTTTTGTCGTGGTTCTAGTTCTGTTGCAAGCCCTAACCGTTAGCAGTACCTGTATCTGTATTGGCAGCTGCGTTAGTTGGGCAACTACTGCATCTTCTTTTACATCGCAACATAGTGGGACTACAAAAATTTTTGCAACTCTGTTGCATGTAGACTATGGCACTGATAAGATGGGTCGTCGTCAGCCGCGCCCCTACCCTTCTCCCCCTAGTCCCGACTGCATCCTCTCGAGAGTTGCCAACCCTGTACTCCTCTGCAGACAGCAAACTGTACCCTTAGAAGCACTGAATGGGGATGTGTACCTCATTGCAGAGCTGACGTTGTAGACTTTCCTTTAATAACTTGTGGGGTCAATTAAACATTTTGAAAAATGGCTTTATAGATTTAAACCACTCTACAACTGATTTGCTAATATTGTGTTGTATTGCCGATTGTAATATTGCATTGTAGCTTAATTTTTATTAAATCAGAAACTGAACAAATATCGCATAAGGTACTCACCATGGATGGGTCCTCATAGAACTGTGAGTTGAGGACAATGCACATTACACCACCACACCAGAAGGCAAAGTAGTCATCGCCAAAGCTGTTCTTGTAGGCACCAACACTGGCAGGTGTCGGCTGATTGCCAATGTCATGGTTGCCGCAGACGCACACAAGTGGCACCTCACTGCTCATCCTTGAGAAGACCCGCTTATAGTCTGCCTCCTGCACTGGCTTCAGCTGATCCCCTGGTGGAACCACACCAGAAGGAGAAGAGCATACACATGTGCCCCCAGTACACTTAAAGGCCAACTGCAACAACCTTACGAAATGCGTAAAAAGCCCAGTCTGAGAGAGCGAAGAAACACATCATGCGTTGAACAAAATTTTATGCTTGAAATGAGTGAAAGCATCATCAAAAGCTCATGAAAATAGATGTTTTTGATACCAAAAATAAAAAATAAAACACCACCATTAAATGGACACTAGAGAAACACTGAATCAGTTTAGGTTGATAAAGAACTCTACGTTCGTTGATTTTGCGATGGTAGGTTGATTATTAGAACAGAAAATGACGGTCCAAGTATCATTTCTGAATTTCGTGCTGGAAACCCAGGGCCGATACGTTAGTGTGATGTCACAAATTACAAAGCATTTTTTTTTCCCGCATTTTGGCCGTTGTGGTTCAGTAAAAGGTATTGAAACCTCCTATGTTTAGCCTTTGGCTCTTTTATAAAACGATGCAGTCCAATTTTATTGCCAAAACATTAACTAGGCCCATGCAGACGGCGTCACAATCCATAACATCATGAAGAGCCGGTGCAAGAATTTCAAGGCAGCATTGCCACCCATCTTTTGTTCTTGCGTCTTTTATGGCATACCAAGCGTCTTCTCGCAGTAAGAGTGACTTTTTTGGTATTATGGAAGGCCAATTCACTAACAACATTCAAATCGTTTTTATCTTTAGTGTCCCTTTAATGCTCTCCGGAAGTGATGTACAACCTAGAACATTAAAAACCAGCACAGCGGCTGGGCATGACCTCCGAGACTTGGCGGTGACCACGGCCTGCTAAATATCTTGAAAGTCATGGTCTGCTATACGCATCATATCCACTAACCATCAAGTGCCCTTGTCATCTGCAAACGTGCTAGATAAAGTCCCTTAATAAAAAATATGAGAGTATTGCCAGCCCAGCAACTTCGCCAAGGTTTCTTCGATAGCCATGAGCTACTCATTTAACACCAATTTAGCAAAAGCAAAATTTTTGTTGCAGTTGCCCTTTAACATTAAAGAAGTGTTGACATAAGCTTTCTGTCTCAATGCATGTGAGATTAACACTGCAGGAAATTAAAAAGAACACAGTACTGGTTGTCCTCGTGGTTCCTTTGCTGTCCTATTAACACTTGTTCCTTTCACACCAAAATGCATACCTAGCACCAATGTACCGACCAGCCCAACTGAGTACTTTGTCAATGTTTTCTGTCTGAATAATTTTCCTTTACTAGGTGCCTGTCAACTCCAAAATTGTGTTATGGTGCCTCAATTCTTCAAGCATGCAACGAGTAATCAACAATAACTTCCTTTATTGGGACTAATTCAAAATGCGAATAAAGTGCAGTGTGGCTATGCACTCAAAGTGGGAGTGCTCATTACATCATGGAAATCATGGAAATCATAGATAACGGTGAAATGGTATCACAGACCACTGAAAAATCTACTGGTCGGCTTGGATTAGTGGTCACAGGCCACATCATGACCTGACCGTGTCACCAAAAGCTGAGCATACTTGATACTCAATGGGATTCAGAGGGGTGCTCCGCATTCTCAGAGAATTGACAACAGAGGACCACGGTTATCCCATGTTGAATGTGGAGAAGTGCAGAGTGAAGGAATAATGGCCAATGCTGCGGCACGTACCCAGCTTTCAGCAACACAGTCATGGTGTGGCTTACTGATCCGCACATCAGTGGCTTGTGATACCGTGTGCGAGTATCATAGCTTTACTGTTTCTCATCTGTAACTTGAATCAGGACAGATCAAACACATGATCGACATAACACATTGACTACTGGTGTCACACGGCCACTTTTGATCGTGTTCGAGTCTGATCTGGGTCGAATTTCTTGATCACTAGTGACAATGATCACTGCTACACGAATCAACGATCCAGATCGAGTTTAGGTAAGCTCGAGTGCAACAGGTGTTTTAAGTGGGTCTAAAGCATTTATCAAATTTGTTTAATATGCTGCAAGAAATGGAAAAAACATTTTTTTTTTCTTTCAGAAAATTTGTTACTGTGGGTACTATCGTTTGCTGATCATCTGCAACTCTCTGAACTGCATGGTCGTCAGCCAATGATTGCAACCAAGAGGCTTGCTAGTAATGCCCGAACTGTGATTGTTTGCATCTGGATCGAGCAAGATTGTGATCAAAAGTGATCTATAGCAGCACTTGATCCGAATCGAGCTCAACCTGGATTGGGCCAAATCATAATTAATAGTGACCGTGTGACACGAGTATTACTCCCATTCCCAGAGTGTTGCATAGCTGGCCTCGTACTTATATATTCGCACTTCAGCGGTGCACATGTGCCAACACAGATAATGATGACAACCTACATGACCAACACCCCTGTTACATGTAGACAGAAGAAGAAGTCACATGCAGACAGAAGAAAGGGCCGAGACCCGAGCTCACAGCGAACACCAATACAAGTGAATTATTGCTTCATCCCCCAAACTCCCCAGCCCTGCTCTCCACTCTGCCAACTGCTCGTAGCAGTAGGTGGCGCTAGTAGCCGGTGGCGCTACAGCTAGTGCAGCACAACACTATCACTTGTCACAACCCCTTTAATTTCTGTGATGTAAGAAAGAGTCCTGCTTCAAGCACGAAGCCATGTTGCACTTGCTGTGTATTTTAAGTATGTCCCAATAAAATACAAGTAATTAAATATTTTTTGCACTCTTGAAGCTTCATGCTATAATTAACGAGCCAACAGCTATACATCTAAAGGGAAAAAAGTATTTAAAGAAATTATCAGGATGGAAGTTAGGGCTGGTTGGTTCGATATTAGGAAAGGTAAAGCAGCGCGAAGAACATAGACAAAAGGATGACGTAAAATCCACACCAGCTTGACTGAATACCTGACTAATTAATACATGTAAGCATAAAAGGCGACGCTGCTAGTCAGCACCTGTGTGTGCTTTACACCTTCCTTTCATTGATGTTCATGCTGCTTTACCACTTTTCAAAAACGAGACAAAGACTGTGTCGGTGCTTATTCAAAGAGACCAGGGTCAGCAGTTCTGCTAGCTATAAGCAGATTCGAGCTTGTTAGTTTCTTTCACGTGGCTTGTAAAGTTTGCCGGTCACTTGTCACGTACTTATGGGCAGTGGGGCTTGTTGACAACCGTGCTTTTATTGTTCAAGACAATGGTAATTTGATGTTATGCTCACTTTCATGAGCGTTTGTGTAGTCAAATTTGTTGTCACCTAGACTTGTGCACCGCACAAATTTGGAAAAACTATCATCAAAATCAAGCACATTAGCGCAAAAGCTATCACAACCAAAGTTTGCCTCAAGGATAGATTTGCAACCAGTTATAGTGGGCAGCTACTAGCTGTTACTCCAATGTACAGTGGAACCCTGTTGATACGTTCCTTGCTGTTGTGTTTTCCTGGCTACTACGTTGTGTTTTCGTGGTCCCAACCTAAACCTCATTGACTCCTATGTCATGTATCCAGCGACCATGCCTATGTATTAGGTTCCCATTTGATACATCTGTAATGTTCCCACATCTTGCATTGCGTTTGAACGTGGCAGTCATGTAAATTTAGTGGTGCAAAGGCAAATTTGCTCTCACACGTTGCTATGAAAACGATTAATATAAACTCGCGGTTAAGCTTGTCAAGCCCTGCCTGTGGCCCCATCCCAAAAAGGTGGGAGTATGCGATCACCAGTCCCGATAAGCATGTCTCGACACAGTTGCGGTTCTTGCAGGCTCCCTAAAGTCAGCTTTGCTGCAGTAGAGCCATGTTACGTGGTGGAGATTAAAACTGTAAAGAGGCAGTGGCGCACCGACGGGGGAGGGGGGGTTTCGGGGGTTGTAACCTTCCCCCCCCCCCCTGAGGCCAACTTAACCCCCCTTTTGTTTAACCCCTTCTCTTTCCTTGCGCATTTGAGTACTGCAACTAAGATGTAAGACGCGCAATCGTCTGCACACTCGCAAAAAACACATTTTTTGACAATTTCCCGTCAAGAAAGCAAAATTAGTGCTGTTTAGATGGTATTCCCAAACTGTCAACCCCCCTCTGGCAGAGATCCTGGGTGCGCTACTGTAAAAAGGCTACTGGCACATAACCTAGTATGTGTCCCTTAATTATACACACACGCACGTACCGTCTAATAACTGCACAAGCAGCCATTCAGAGCTATTTCTAATGTTGATGTTCCAATTTATGGCCTTCCCAACTGTTACGGTTCTTTTTCCGTGGTCTTTTAAAGAGGCCCTGGACTACTTTTTATCGAAGTTGAGAAATGCATTTGAAGTTAAAATAGACTATTTCAGAAATACTTTGCCAGAAAAAGTCCAAAAGTGGCTGCTTTCGAAGCTCTGCCCGGGACAGAGCGTTGCTTGACCATTCACAAATGCGAGAAGTACCAAAAGGCACCACAAGAATATACCGCCCTAGAAGTGGCCATGAGTGAGTGCGCGCGGGCAAGCACGCATGTGGTCTGACCTTAAGTTTCTCGTGGTTCGAGGTTAGTTGAGTGCTCAAAACTAATTGAAATTAGTGAGATCTGACGGCTACAACACCAATAAGCAGGGTGACCAAAGTTTAATTCCTACATGGGCGGCAGCAGCCGAGCGTGAGCAGACGATAATCGGCTCCTTCTAGAAGTCCCCAATAATTAGCGAAATTCGAAAGCAGATTTTCCCTTACTTCAGCCTGTTTATTAAACTGCGTCAATAACACAGTAACAGTAGGAAGAAGTGCACTGATCCAAACGCCCTTCTTGATTGATGTCAGCTATTGTGGAATAGCAGCCGCAAATGGGAAACTGCTATATTACGAAATAAAGTGTCCAAAAATGAGTGAGGAGAGGCTTCTGTTGAAAAGAGAACGTTTGAGAAGACAGTGACATTGCGCTCCGCTTGCGAGGTCCATGGCCTGCGCACGAGTGCAAAATTTGGCTGACATGCTGACAGCAGTGTATGCTATCCACGGACTGTGTTTTTTTTTCACCAAGCCCGAGGGGTGGTTCAGGACCCCTATAATGTCCACTTGTGCTTCTTGCTCGGTCCAATTAATGCTGTTAAAATGTTCCATGAAGTCTGTCATTACTATGCTTGCTGCATTATATGGCCAAATCTTCCATTTCACATATGAATGCAAAAGCATTACTGCAGCCACTTTGTAGGTATCCATCTGACGAAAACTATGGGCCAATCCCAAAAGCAGTGCAGTCTAACACAGAGTCTCAAAGAGTCAGCTGTCACAAGAAGGTAAGAAACTGGCATGTGATGCAAGCGCCAAACGTTTCACAGAGCGACCTTGGCACGAGAGAAGCATGCGTGCGACTGTGGCCTAATAGTTAGAGCTGAAAGACAGATCCCACCATTGGTCTCTCATTTTTTTATAGCATTATAAACAGAACTTGCTCACTTTGGAGGTACCTAACAGAAAACTCTAGGTGTGTTGTGCGAACGTTAGCACATCACAGAATGCCAGAAATCGCAAGCTCGTAAGAAATACAAAGTATAGAAACATCACTTTAATAAATGAGAGTGTACAAGGTTGCTTGTGATACGTGCACACACGTGCAGCTGTCGAGCAGTCACAATCATCACAATTTAAGTATGCTGTCGCATACTTAGAGAGAAGTGCTACACTGTGGCCTAGTTTTTTTATGAGTGTTTATCTCAGCAAAGTTCCGGTGCACACTCACCAGGCATGGCATCCACGAGGTCTCCACAAACAACAAAGAACCGTGGCTTCGGCTCCATCCGATTGACAGCCTCAACGGCTTTCTCGGTGAGCGCTATTTCCTTGTCCCACCGTGGGTTTGGCTTTTTCTCCAGGTATGACTCGATCATGCCAAACTGCGTGTCTGCTGCTTGGATGAAGAAGAATGGGCCTTTCCACTGACCCTCGGTCTCTGCAAAAGCAAACAGGAGAAAGAGGCTAATCATAACCTCTTAAAGAAATACTACAAGTTATGTCCAAGATCCGAGTTTTCCTGTCAACCGTCTTCAGCATGGGAGAGCACAGTCAGCTGTTTTGTCATTGTGGCATTTAATATGCAGCAGGATAAGGAACTGCAAACTGCAAATTACTGAAATTCTTAACAGAATCTACCCTTTCATAGTCATTTTTAACAGCGGAGCTGTTTAAACCGGCCGTTATTCCGTTAGTCGTCCACAAAAAATGTGGGCCGATCCTGGCGGTAGTGCAGAAAGGGTCCAAGCGCAATGCACATACCCCTGTGAACTAGCGAAGCTGAGCCTGGATAAGCCTAGCTGAGCCTGGCTAAGTTTCGTTAAGCATGGTTGGGACTACTTAAGCTTAGTCAATCATCGATAGCCAATTGATAGCCAATCAATAATCGATCCAAAATACCATGCCTACTGCATGGTCAATGGTATAGTGCTGTTAAGTTTCAGTTTTGCAATAATGGTTGAGATTTTGGAATTGCTAATCAATCAATAACCAATAAATTCTGGAAAATGTCGAGAGTGACTTGGTAGTGCTTAGCCTAGTCCAAATACGTGGCCAATACCTTGCGATAGCCAATCGATAGCTAATCGATCAATAATCAATAAATTCCGGAAAATGCTGGGGATGACTTGGTAGTGCTTAGCCTAGCCCAAAAGCAAGGACGAGCTAGGTGCCCATCAGCTCTGCTGTCTCTAGCAGCGCAAGCTATGCTAGTTTTTTTCAAGGACATAAAAAGCAAATGCTGATAAATCTCATACAAATGTGGAAGTATTTCCACAATCCATGTGAAACAAGGGACTAAAAGATGGAAGACACGTTGTTGGGCTAATTGGTACACGTTAACCCCTTCGTGCCTTGGACGAGCTGGGTTCATCCATGCAATTCTGGTATAAACAGTCAAGGACAAGCTATGCTTGTTGGCGGTACATTTTATTTTCTATAAATGCCATGAACGAGCTGGTTTTGTTCAAGTGCTTTGTCGTGATTCTGGTAGATGGCAGCACACAATTCGTAGGGCAGTGCAAGAAGGTGCGAGTTCATTCTGCCAGAGGAAATAAAACAAATTGGCAAATGGGGTCTATAAGAATGGCGATGCCAACAACTCGAGCTTCGTTGGCTTCTTTGCAAAAAGAAAGGCTGATTTCAGCGATGAATCGAGTGATCTCAAAGATAAGTATACTGCTCTTCGAGTGAAGACAACACCGAGGTTCTTAATGCACTCAGCTTGTCTTCTGAGAGGCGATTCCGGTGACTAACTTTGCAAAGCAGTGAGAAAAACTTGGCATAAACAAAGCCCCTGCATGCCTGTCTCGCTTCATTTTGGAGTGTCTTGATCTGGAGGACCCAAGTGCCATTGGATTATTTCAAAGTGTACTCTGCAGGCGAACGTAGAGCTTAATGGGTTTTTTTCCCATACATACTGCATGGTCAATGGTATAGTACTGTTAAGTTTCAGTTTTGCAATAATGGTTGAGATTTCAGACAAATAAACACTTACCACATCATCTGCAATGTCTTCATAAAAAGTTCCACAATAAAAATTTTGCCTATTTTTGGTCAAATTTGGGGTAATAGTGTGGCATGGAAGGGGGTTAAGGACATAATGCAGCGCTATGATACAACCATGATGAAAGACGCACTAGACGCAGAAGAATGATATTTACAGAAACCAGATGGTTCAGGGAGCTTTACTGCAGTGTCAATATTAAAAAAAAAAAAAAAATGTGCAGAAAGACACCATGGCCGCTTTTTCTAAGCGAATAGCCTAACACTTCAAGAAAGTTATTCGCTTTATCAAAGGAACGCTGTGCTTGAAGGTATATATTAGTTGCAGTAAGGATATTTATGTAGCGCTTGTTGTTTCATTGTGTATTTCTGTATAGAACAGAGCCATTAGCCAGCACATCTGAAGCGGTTGTATAGGTGGACAGCAGATGCATCTCAAAGAGCTATAATAGGCGTTCAGCACGGTTGTGCAAAATCATGCATCTTTTGCATGTCCAATCATCACCACAAACCACGAAAATGGGCAAAAGAGCCAAAGAAAGCTATTTGCTTTAAAATTAGGCTTCTCGTCACCAAGGCAAGTGTGATTATCCTTGGCAACATTCACCAGCCAATGATGACCTCTGCTACCACAATGAAGCAATGAAAACATTGGTACTATTCACAGACTCCATGCTTATTTTGTGATTACTTTCTAATTAGTTACTACAGCCAATGTATTTGATGCTCATCAAAGAAGCATCCAGGTAGCCCTTCACACTAGCATGCCTCTCCCAATCTGAAATCTAATTCATTCTCACGTTACCGTTACTCACAAAACAAGATAAACATTTGCTTCTTGGGGGCATTCCTGCCTTACCAGCAGGGAGTGCAGATGGCAACAGATTGACAGCATGAGTAAACGACAAAGGGCAAAGAAAACGATGGGACAAAATCTCCTCCCAGTCCAAGTGTGAAGCCATGTGAAAAGGGGGGGGGGGGGGGGCAAAATGTGAAAACAAGAAATAGTTTTTGCACTCATACAGCAGAGACAAGTGAGGACGAGGCATTGATTGCTATTAAAAAGCAAAACAAACTGCAATTAGCAGTCATCTAGCCAAACAATTATTTACCCGAGGAGACTTCTCTTTTAAACACATTATCAATTACAGGATTAAGTGCATTTGTAGTGCCATCAAACTTTGATGAAGCTTCTGAACAAATACACATAGAACTTACTGTGCACTCAACAAGGAAAAAAGAACTGATAAAAAATTCACTACACAGTCAACTTGAAAGGTAGGATTCCAAACTAAGCATGCTGCCATCTACAGTTTCAACCGAGAGCGAGCGCCCGCAGGAGAAGGTGGCGGCGTGGGCTCCCCGCAGTTGACATGAAATTATCAGTTGTTGAACATGGGATGTCTCAGAATGGAGCCAACATTTAGACCAGAGGACTGGTCAGGGCGACAACTGCTTTCCTTGGCAGCATTGGTACCCCCAATGGGGAAGGAGAATAAGCAGGTGCACGGAGCAGGGTGAAGGAAGTGAAAATTTTTAAAGAAATTGGTGTTTATTTGTGGCAGCTGACACACGAATTACTGTAGCTTACGTGTTACTATGTACAGAGCGGTCCACTGTTAAAGGAAACACCGGAGCGCGTGGCGTCTGCTCTGCACCACCTCCGGCCGGCGCCTGCACCAACAAGTTTCACGCAGGCGCAGTGAGTTTCGGGCAGGAGCACTGAGCGGTGCTATTTCGTCGTCTGCTACAGTCTGCTGCCGTGATTCCGATATTAGCGAAGCAAGCAGTCACGCCTTTTTAATGTTGGCCGGTAACTGCATGGGCACACTCTGATAGCCAGCTGTTGCAAAGCTGAAAGAAAATTAGATGAGGCAAAATACTAACTCGCTGTTTTTTGTGTTTTTTTTTTATGTTTCAACTTACACGACAAACATGATCATTTCTTTACGGACGTCTCTTTGTGGCACAGCTATATTGGATAATACTTTGTGTGTAGTGCCCATCTCATTTGTAGCACTGCATATTTGTGTCGCTGCAGTGCGTCGACTGAAGAAAGAATCCACAAGCGCATTTAAAGAGCATATTAAATTATAAAGAGCTATCACTCGAGCTATCGTTGAGTCATGGGAATCGACATGCACAGTAAGCATTTCATGAAGTGGTTTTGAAGCAGACAAATTTTTCTGAAAAGAGAAGGCGAACAAAAGACGGCAGCGTCATTGCTGCTCAAGTTTGGGAAATTTATCTGATTATAAATCGATCCAGTCACTTTCCTTGAAGCTAGAAGGAAAGTGGCTGCTTTCATATGAGGGCGGTCCGATAAGTACTTAGCCTCACCGCAAGAGCGCGACGCTATCGCATGAGACATATACTGACATTGAGTACGCTCTCTTAGAGGGACACATGCAAAGGTCTAGTCGAATCGGGCTCGCGGTTTTGTTTTTGGGCGCTTGAGGAAGAGGAAGCAGGTGATTTTTCGTGTGTCCGTTAAAAAATGGAAAAAGAGCAATATCGGTCGGTGATTCAATTCTTGTTTTTGGAAGGGAAATCGCGCAGCGAAATCAAAGAGCGACTGGATGGTGTCTACGGTGAGTCTTCTCCTTCGATGGCAACCGTCAAAAATTGGTTCAACGAGTTTAAACGTGGTCGCACGTCGGTTTTTGATGAGCCTCGCCCAGGGGCCCCGTAAACGGCTACCATGGCCGATAACGTGGCAAAAATCCACGACCTCGTATTGGCAGACCGCCGACTGAAGGTGCGCGAGATTGCTGAGACAGAAGGCATCTCAAAAGATCGCGTGGGTCATATCCTGCATGAAATTTTGGGCATGAGAAAGCTGTCGGCGCGATGGGTGCCACGTTTGCTCACTCCGGACAACAAGCGCGTCCGTGAGACCACTTCAGAGCAGTGTTTGAAGCTGTTTAAGCGTAATCCGAAGGAGTTCCTGCGTCGTTTTGTGACAGTCGACGAAACATGGATCCACTGGTACACACCAGAGACCAAAGAACAGTCGAAACAGTGGACTGCACCCAGAGAACCTGCTCCGAAGAAGGCAAAGACTGTTGCATCGGCCAGAAAGGTGATGGCCACCGTTTTCTGGGATTCTCGAGGTGTGATCTTCGTCGACTACCTTGAGAAGGGCAAAACGGTGACAGGACCCTACTATGCCGAATTACTGGGCCGATTCGATGCCGAATTGCGAAAAAAACGGCCACATTTGGTGAAGAAAAAGGTGCTCTTCCACCATGACAATGCGCCAGCTCATACCTGCGCCGTCGCCACAGCCAAGTTGGTCGAACTGGGCTACGAAGTGGTGCCCCATCCAGCGTATTCGCCAGATTTGGCCCCGAGCGATTTCTTCTTGTTTCCCAACTTGAAAAAGTCACTCGCCGGACAAATATTTGAGTTGAATGAAGTTATCGCCGCCACAGAAGCCTACGTGCAGCTCAGGAGAAAACATATTTTTTTGACGGGATCAAGAAGTTGGAGGATCGCTGGGTCAAGTGTATAGAGTTGAAAGGGGACTATGTTGAGAAATAAATCGACACCATTCCAAAATTTTCGTTTTTCTTTTGAAGGCTAAGTACTTATCGGACCGCCCTCGTATACGAATAACCCGAGCTGCTTGCTTCGCGACGATCCGAAGCGCTGCAGCAGACGACGAAAGAGCATCACCCATAGCACTCACTGCGCCTGTGCAACGTTCATTGCAGCCGCCGGCCGGCAGTGGCACCAAGCAGACGCCACGAGCTGCGGTGTTCCCTTTAACAGTGGACCACTCTGTACATGGACAGTAAGCATGATAACACATAGCAACCATGTGCCATCCTGCCTCCCTTCTGTCCTGTCCATTAAGCCTGTAAACTACAATATTCATGCTGCATTTCAGCAGTAGTTGTTGCTGCACATCTACTTGCAAATGTTTTATAGTGCACTTATTTTCTCCCATCAAACAGTGCACTACGCCCTCACATAAGTCATAAAACATTGTTGATGTTACATTGCAAAGTGGTTCCCTTCATATCACCCCAAGGGGCACAACATGAAGGAACGGAGGTTCCTCAATCATTATGTTTGAAGTATTGTATACTCTCAACAGAATGCCATTCCAGGCTGCCTCACAATTTCCTAAGGAATGTGGCCCCCAGCAAGTTTGTGAGGTTGGAGCAGTGAACCATAATTTCAAGCCACAGTTTTTGTGCACTCTTGTAATGAATATGTGTGTAAAAGGGTTTATGTACAATGCATAAAAACTAAAACTTCCTTGAAATGGTGCATGAGAACTGTACTGGACATGTATGAATACTCCCACCATTCATCACATTCTGAGATAAACCAGACATCACATACGCACGCTAGCAAAAGCAACTCATTTGTGCTCATTGGTAAGTGTATAGGACTGACTACTGGCCTCTCTCTCGCTCTATTTTTTTTTTTTTTTCAGCTGAAGAATTTACATTGGGTAAAGAGAATAATGAAAACCACAACTTCCAAAGTGAGAATGGCGGGCGGCATATTTTTTCTATTGTAACAAAAGAGATATGATGTCACAATTTGTTGGGCTGCATATGTTGAGCTTCTTCAAAGATGCATGCCAGTTCGAGTAGCCAGAGGAAATTTCCGACTGTCACGGTATTACACTTGTTGCTTGCCAACACCGAAAGAGTGGCACAAAGTGGTTGTACTCCGCCCTAGCCCAACTAGTTCCCATTCCAGCCTCGTCAAATCACTTCGACGCTCAGGCCTACAGTTCCTACTTTTATCTCTGGAATTCCTTTTTTTCTTTTCTTCAGGCTAATGTTTATCAATTTTTCTTGGCGTAAGATTACCGCACCCTACGCACCACTTTATTTCCGCACGGCTTAAAAATGTAACGGCGCAGAGAACGAAGCTAACGCCGGTTGACATAACCGATGAACGCCAGCTGTTTGTTTGCGTTCTCACCCGATGCTTCAAACAATCTATGAAATCGCCGTACTGATAACACCGCAGAACGCACAACACACTTGCACAAACGTTAGGCGGTCGTAAATATTTGACGACGAAACTTGTGGCACCTCACTATTTGCCGGTGATCGGAGAAACTTTGGCAGCTGTTCCGCCTGCAACAGTACGGAACGCCTTGCTTCAAGTTCATTGATTTCCGTAACGAAAGCTTTCGGAATGGTCACGCAGGCTGATGCGGCAGGCGTTGACACTCAACTATACTGACCCGAGTTTCAGATCGGCAATATATATCGTGCTCGCAGATACACTGCGCAAGCAGGCGACGCTGTCGAAATCGGTAGACGCAGATCAGGCAAAAGAAGACGCGCCGCACGATCTCGAGAGACCGGCGACATGCCGCCGCCAACACACAGGACGATCATCTCACCCTTCGTGAGACCCTCGTACGATCTGTTGCGAGCACGGATCCTGAATTCGGTACTCATCGCCGCTGACTCTTCGGTGATGTGGTAAGGCTGGAAAGACTTCTCTACGGTGCTCGGCATTGCCGCAGCTGAAAGTGAAAATCCCGGAAACCACCGGCGGAAACCACCGCACCTGACGGCAAGTCTAGTGCAGTGTGCAAAGAACATGCACACGCGCGCGAAACTGTGCACTGAACTCGGGGGTTGGATGTCACAACCTTTCACAGATAAGCGCCGAGAATACACGACAAAACCTTAACCACTCCAAAGAAAACGAGAAAAACAAAACGGAAACTCGCTACGTCGCAGCTGGAGTAAGATTTGCGTCACATGCTGTCGGCCCAATCCTTTTTTTTTTTTTTTTTTTTTTTTTTGGGGGGGGGGGGGGAACTCGACATGGAGGTAAAAAAAAAAAAGGTAAGTTTTTTTCCTTCCTCCATGGAACTCGAGATGCAAATCGTGTCAGTAGATTTTCTGTGTGTTGCGTGAGCAAATTTCAAGTTCACCACCAGCACAAGCACGATGACCAATTTGAAGTTATTACGCGATTTGTGGTTTAAGCCCCGAATCGAGCGCAATACAAAACATACAAACAGCGACTATGAACAGCGGCTGCAGCGGCGAAGAACGGCAATGGCTCGAACTCTAGCTACACTCTAGTTCGAACTATTCGAACACAGCATGGAGGAAGGAACACAGCCTGTGGCTCGGAAGATGCTCGAAAGTGCTCGAAAGACTCGAATTCGCACTTTTATCGGCCCCGTGCAGCAGCTATCTATCTATATCAATTTACGTACAGCATAATTTACAATTAACACCGCTGTTCTTCTAAATGCATAGTGTTGTAAATAAAACAACAGCGTACAAAAAGAAATTACATCACTGTCGGTGTCGGCATCAAATAAAAGTAGACAACTCATTAGCAATGCAGATACGCTGCCCCCATTTTATGATGGTGTACTCAAAAAAAAGAACACGGCCAGCTTACAACTGCAAAATTATTGTCCGCAAGTGGGCTGCATGACATTAATTATTCTTTCATAAGACAGCGCCGGTCAACGCCGTAACACTTCAGAAGAGGTTCCAAACAAATTCATTTGAAATTAGCTTTTCGGCCATTTTGTTAGAGACAGCGCGAGTAAGTGGTGCGTGCATTGTGAGTGCGTCTGTGCGTGCGTTTGTACCCGCCTACTGCTCTGCGTTATGGCTTTGCGTGAGGGCTTTCGACGTCTACTCTAGCTCCGGGATCATGTCAGCTAATCTGTAACGCGGAAACCCGGAAAAACATCGTCCTCGTCGCTTCTAAAAGCAGTCGGAGGACACAGCTCCGAAAAACCTCGATGCATCCGTGATCCGGAGCGTAGAGCGGCAGTCAGTGGTAAAATGGCGGATCAGCAACGCGGGATTTCACGGATAAATCCCCGTAAGTACGGCTTGCTGAGCTGATTTCAGGAGTTGTTCGCGCGCACGAGTTATTCGCTGCGAAGGTTTGAGAAATTTAAACGAGTGCTCGACAGTGTAATGAAGCTGACCTGCGTTTCTGGTATTGTTTTGCTTTTCGTTGAGGGCCGTAACGTCTTTGCAACGAATGCGTCGAATATCGCGGCTTGCACGCATACGGTTATGTATATTTTTAACTTTCGAAGAAAACAAGGCGATCATCTTAAAGTGATCGAATTAATGTTACGTACTTCTCCCCGCGGGAATTGATGTAGGGTTTTGTGAAATGTGTTGAGTGCGAAGCAGGACGGAGAGAGATTTTTCAGATCGTATGTGTGTGGGTGAAGCTTTTGGCCGTTTTCGATTACCGGAGTGCAGCGTGTTATCAAGTATCTTTGTGCTCGCATTTCCAGCTCGTGATGTACACGGTCGTTCGACGACGAGAGAACAGCTGAGGCTCACTTTCGGAAACGGTTCCAAGAAACATCTAGGGAATGCCAGCAAGCTCCCGTCCAGTATACCTGGTTTCAACTACCCCGTGCGAACGTGAGTAGCAGAAGGAAGCCTTTGGACGACTTTCCCAGGGAATCCGTTGGCGTACTTTCCTTGTTGCATAATAATTAGCAGTCAGTGTACACGATTAACGTTGTACGCATCGTGTACTCCCCTCTAGTCCATATCCCATTCAAATCGTAGCTCAGGGGTGCTGAATATTATGGCTCTTTATGTGGTGCTGCCAAGTTCACAGCGTTACCGCAAATCCTGATGAGACGGCAAAGCAGCCACATAGGCTTGTTTGACATTGTGGGGAGCATATCAACTCAATTCCACCGTCTGGAATAAGAAAACACGTTTCAGTGAACACTCTAGCCTCACTAAACTAGCAACATACGTGAACCGGAACTGTACTACTGTTGACTCGTGATAAATGAAATTCCAGTTAGTTCAAACAAATATTGCCCTACCACTTCCCACTGTTTTCAGTGCATTTTGAAGCCGCAAAAGACGCTGCACATGCGAACGCTCATTAGTTAGAAAAAGCGTCCCAGGCTAGTTGACAAATCAAAGAGCGCTTTAATTTCATGAATTCACATATTTTGGCTTCCCAGAGAAAAGCGAAATAGCCAAAAAGAGGACAGTGGCACTGCGTCTAGTCGGAACATGGTAATGTATCATATTTAGGCTGCTTTGTTTGTTGGCGTTGCTCAGTTTATGCAAGATACCACCATGGACCAAGTTGCGTGTTTGCAGTTCGGGTATCCGGGACTGCCCCTTCTTGCTTCTTTTACAAAACATAGATCTGATCTTTGCATACCATATCATTTAACGTTGTGCAGAAGTAAGCACAGAAATGTGCTTGTAACATACGTGCCCGTTCATATTAGAATTATTTGTTTCGGACCATTCACCTTCAGATAATTCGAACTTCCGATGTGTAATTTGTACAGAAATTCTGCAAATTGGTAACATAAAAAAAATGAAGGTGCCAAGTCTACAGCCTTACAACTCCGTAATAATAGTCATCACAAGTCAGTGAACTGTGTTCAGTACAACATCTAAGTAAATCAAAATTGATTTGTAACACATCACTCGTCAATTGTAGGTGTCATTTGAGAAGACATTTGTAAAACTTGTGTGAACAAAGTAATGAATGCATTACATGCATTATCTGCTTCAGAGGCTGCAATAGATTCAGTTTGCAGTAATGTTGTCTTTGTTTTTGGTGCAATGTTAGAAGGTTGGGTAAACTTGGTGCTGTGTTTTTTTTTTTTTTTTTTTTTCCATCGATGTTTGGTACTCCTGTGAAAGAATTTGAGGGTCTAGCAAAACACTGGCTTACAACATTTGCTAGAATTTAAGCTTCTTACTTAATGTTACAAATTTAATTCAAATCAGCTTTATGGTTCCTTAGTGGAAGTGCATCTGCATTTGACATGTAGGTGAATAGGGAAGTCAGAGTTATCCCTGAGCTGAATTTTTTTCCTTATTTATGCTGTTGTGACATTATTTAGAGTATTTTTGAAATGTCAACCACAAACCATGGTATCTGCCTAACTTTGCACATCACAGCAGCAACCACACTGCATGCTGCTGTTCACAGCTACGCAGTGGGCATACCTGCAAACTCCCGAATGTTCTGTAATGTTTACGAATTCGGGCTTGTTTTAAAACTTTTACAATGGTTGTTCTATGAGTTGCAGAGCAGTATAAAAAAATTGATGGGAAATTCTTTATAATTTGTCCTTAGTTGAAGCAGGAAAAAATTATTCTGTGAGGCAAAGCAGGCAGAACTGGATTGATGAAATTGTGTAGGAAGAATTAAGTGGGAGAACTTGCCATCAACAACTTTATGGCACCAGTATACTATAATAAGATTAAGTTTTATTATGCTACAGGCAGAGGGCATCCTATATGCCTGAAGCATAGAGTAGGAATCACATGAATAAAAACTAAATGATATTACCTTTAAAGCCTGGTTCTGTATGATCTGCATGTTGCTGCAACTGTTCACAGCCACAACGCTAAACTTCATTTTCTCACACAGTGAACGGGTATGGTTGCCACCAAAAATTCACTCATCAGGAAAGCTCAAGATATCACCTGAAGAGGTGAGTACTACATACCAACCAGCTTTGACTATTTTATCGCAAAATGCAGCATTTTTAGAGCTTGTTTATGATTGTTGTAGTGATGCAATAATTTGACTAACTTTTATTTGTGTTTAGTTTACAGTGAAATTGCTTTTTAAGGAACGCAAATACAGTCACTGACCAAATTTGTTCTGTGGAATGAGTGTATCTGATGGATGAATGTATGTATGATGGCACATAGCTTTGATAGACTGCACAAGAGAAACAGAAGAGTGAATGAAGTGGTCGACTTCCAACAATTTATTTTATTTTCTGAAATCACTGCCACCAAAACTATAAGCCATGTTTTACCAACAAACCCCATCCTACACTCCTCTGTATTATGACAGTTGAAGTTCTTGCTGCCTTTACATAAATATTTTATGAATAAATTTCGTCAATACATATATGCTGTTGTCTGTGGCACAAATCACTCTATCAGTGACTCTAGAGCAGGTAATATGTTCAGAGCATCCCTAGAAAAGTTCAGCATTCTTTTTTTGACAAGTAGTCATCTTGTGTAATAACACAAGACAGCAACAGTTTGTAGTGTTTTCCAGCAAATTTTTGCATTTTATTGGCTTTGACTGTAGTATTTTTCAAATTTTAAAGTTCGCATTTCTGGTCACATTTACCAGAAATGCGAACTCATGTGATGAGTAGGGCTCATGTGATCATTGCTGTCTTGAGCAAATCACATGAGCACATTGGTAATGGTGTAAGAAAATAAAGTTTGCTTTTTTTGCTAAGACTTGGTCCTCGTTGCAGGAGTATGATTTCACCGCCGAGGATCTGATGGACCTTGGTGAGATTGGCAGAGGTGCATTCGGCACGGTCAACAAGATGGTCCACCAGAAAAGCAACCTGGAAATGGCTGTCAAGGTTAGCTTGGTGCTTTGTGTACCTTTCGAAGCAACCCTTTCTTTTCCAGAATCCTATGTATAATTGAGGATAATGTCTGTGCTGATTAACTGCAGCGATATTATGTTACCGATCCTTTTTGATTCGGGTCTGTGTTGGCATAACTGTTTCAAATGTTGTATGTTCGTTTTGTGTGGACAAAGCTTGCTCATTTATTTCTTGCTTGTAGCTGTAATAAATTTTGTACTTTCAGCTACAGTTAACTCCTGTTAATTCAGCTCTCATGGGGCTGCAAAATTTAGTTGAATTATCCGAAAGGTCAAATTAACAAATGAAGGCAAAATGCCAAACTACATCATGCATGGGGGCCTGACATGACTTCAAACAAGCAGGAACGGATGGCGTCAGCCTCTAATACTTTAAACCTCGATATAATTAACTCGGTAAAATCTGTAATTTGCTTCGTTATATCGAAATTTTGTTATACTGAAGTTAAATCTTTTTCAAATAATACAGTCACCGATGGATTTTTCTTACACTGAAGGGGCCACAAAGTTTTCCATATCATTGGGCAATTGGAAAAAGCAAATATGAATGAGGAAAAAAAATAGTTATGTTGAACTTGAGAATTGGCGACAAAAGATACGGTTTCAAGACCTGTTGACGATAGCTTCACATCGGTGGTACGCAGTGAAGCTAGCCACGCTTTCAAGTCCACTTCGCTCCTGCGGCTGATATTGTTGCCTCCAGTGGGATGACGTAATCATGAAAAGCGCTGACAGCGGGAGCCGAATGCTTTGTCTGCCTCTCGCTTCAACATATCTCCAAAACTCGGAAGTTACGCAACCTCCAGCGCTTAATTCGCTGGAGGACAGTGCACAATGCCACACAATCTCAGGTTGCCCAGTCTTTCAACATATTGCCTCTAAAAACCTCCTCTGATTGCATGTGAATGCACACGCAAGCTGCGTATGCACTCGGCTACGCTGGGAGCCACAGCCGCGCAAGAGGTATTCTATGGACAAGAAGTTGTAAATAGGTAAATACTTTGTTATATCGAGGTTTAACTGTGCCGGTGTCGCACAACCACTTCCGATCACGGTTGAGAATTTTGATTTGGGTTGGGCTTGACTGCAGTCGAAAGTGGCCATGTGACACCCGTATAAAATATAATACGGCAGTAGCTCCGTCTGCTAAATTTCATGTGTTTTCAAACTTTTAGTAATTGTTGGGAGCACGCTTTCACATTCAAACGAAACAAGTTGGCTTTCCTAAACAGTGTATGTATTCATGTCGGGACTTTCCAGTATGTTCGAAGTACTTGGAAAGTAATACAGGAGTCGACAGTAGCTCTTTCAAAAGAGTTGTGTGTATGTCATGCTGCATGCACCAGTGCCCATTAGGCCACAAACGCAGGAATAAATGTGCCATGTCCACAGCAACAAGTTGTTTATGAAAGTGCGTGCCGCTTTCTCCCGTTCTTTTCTCGTGGCAGCTAGCACTTTGAGGTGCTGTTGGGACCACCTCCACGATCGGCCCACATTTTCCGGTCCTTTCTTCACAGCAGCTAGCGTTACGTAGATGTTGTGTGTCATTGTACTCCCTTTGGGATCAGCTGAGGGTGTAACGGAACAGGTTGTAACATTTAACATAAGTTATGCCATTGCTGCCATACTATTGTCGTCATCATCATCACGGTCTTCCTGCTGATATCACACATGCTCACCACATTGGTCCATCTGGTAAGATAGCCAGCTAGTACTACCTGCAAAACGCTTTGCATAACACAGATTCCCACAGTGCTTGGGAGTTGCATAATTCTTTAGCTTTGAGTCAAGAAATGTTTTCTGACAGTATCATCAGGGAATTGCAAATCCACTGAAATTATGTCACTGGGGGCTGAGCAAAGTGCCTGTTGGCTTGCTGTGTGTTCCATGACATGGTTGTTGCAGCGTATCCGTTCCACGGTTGATGAGAAGGAGCAGAAGCAGTTGCTGATGGATCTCGAGGTTGTGATGAAGAGCAACGACTGCCCCTACATTGTCCAGTTCTATGGGGCCATCTTCAAGGAGGTAGGACTTTTGCTCCTTTTTGGACAGCCTGGTTTAGTGTTGCTGCATGTGTGTATGCATTTGAGAGGGAGGGGGGGACACTTCTGGGACTATGGAGGACACTACCTCCGACATTGATGTCACATCACTGTTACAGTCGACTTCCATTAATTCGACGCTGACGGGACCGGCGAAATTGATCCAATTATCCAGCGGGTCGAATTAGACAAGTGCTATGCAGCAAAGCGTACGAATGCTGCAAGAGCGGTTTTTGACCCAGTTTTCTTAGGGGGAAGGAAAGCAAAAATGCACGCGTTAGAATTGCAGTGATGAAAGTGCTGCACCATTTTGCACCGAATTTGAAATGCTGATACATGCTGCACCAAACGGCTCCTTTTCGCTTAAATTGTGCCACGTCTGTGCCAAGGCGCTCATGAGCGACCTAACCTCCCACGTCCGCACGACATGCAGAATTGTAATAGTTCTGAAACTGAAACTCTGGCTATGGTATCCGTCTGGCCAAGCCAATTTTCAGTCCCACTGGTGGCACGTGTGTGGAAGTACGCGGATGTGGTACCTGTGGTGATGGTGGCACGCTCAACTTCCTTGTGGAGCACGGCTTGCGATGTATATAATATATTGAATATTGATGCAATGTAGCGCAAGTGCATGATTCCATGGCGTGCCGTTTCCTCTGCTGACAGCCATAGTGTTGGGTAACGATTTGTGTTGCCAACTCAGTAGCGCACCTGTCGTTCGTTCTGTCTGGATGCGCGCACCGCTATTTCCTTGTTTCTTCACTACCATCTTCTCCACATTTGCGGTGCTCCGTGATCGCCACTCCAGATCGTACGAAATAACCGAAATGTGGTCAAATTAGCCAGAGTTTAACTATGGAATACTGTATATATTTGCCAGTACCAGACGGTAAATCTGATTTTCCGAACAGAGATCGAATTAACGACATTTTAACAGCACATAATGTTTATATCTTATGAGTACAGTAGGAATCGTTTTTAAAAAGTGATTGTTGCCGAGTTATTATTGTATTAAAGCTATGAGGTATATGTGAGGTTGCGTGTCAGCTTGCACAATCGGAGCAGCCAAGAAAGACAAACTTTCCCAAGACCCACTGAAAGCAAAAGTGAATGAACAGTGAATTATATATATAAAGATTGATTCTGCTAAGATGCTTGCTAATGCTAAGATGCTTGCTAATCATTGGAGAAGGGATGAAGGCCAAAAAGTTTGACGATATTGAAAGTGGATGAGTACTTCTGAAGCAGGTGCAGGCAAAACTTGCAAACAGCCTTCACAAGCTTGAAGACTCAAAAAGAAAATGTAGTGGAGCCCAGAAGGACTGATCTCAGTTTATTGGCTTGCACATTACTGATTAAGTTACAGAGAACTGATTAAGTTGCATTAAGTATGATTAAGTTGCGTTTTTTCTTTTTTTCATACTAATATAAATAACCTCTTAATTTTTTAAAGCTCATGTGATATTTTTATTGTGATATTAAATCATATTTCTCTGTGATACTGTTGTCATATGCAAAAGAAAAACCATTCTGTATATCTTGAGAATCTCCTAAAGGTGCTAATTTTGGAATTTTAGTAAATTGAATCAGTGAAATATATGATCAATAATAAATGCAAATATTTTTAAAAGTATGTATTTCTATTTTTGTCGTATTAAATTCATGCACATTAGCTAACTGCACGTGAGCAACCAGTTACTGCTCCAAACTATGGTTTCCTTACTCCTCGCTATTTTCCCTACTCCAAAACCCCAAAAGCCACTTCCATCAGTGGGATTAGGTAAATACCATAATCAGACATAGTAAGCTACCGTTATTGCTTGAAAATCTTCCTAGGGAATGCCGAGTACACTCGAACGTCTTTATAATTAAGTTGAAAGGGCCAAGCCACCAGCCTGCGCAGCGCGCTGCACTAAGAGGGTGAAACGAATGTGCAGCCAGGGCGTGACCCCTGAGATTGGGCCAGAGAGATTTCTGAGGCCAGGCCCAGCTGCAGCTGCCTGCGCAGTGCACCTTAAAGAAAGAGAGAAGTGAATGCACTAGTCTTTAGCACCACCACGCGTAGCTGTGCAGCAAGGCGCAACTTGCACATGCTTGCGCATGATCCAAAAGATAGTGCCGGGAATATCTCGGAGGCCATGCCCAGCTGTGCCTGCCAGCACGCCACACAGTTGCAGTGAATGCACTTATGTTTCGCACCACCGCACGTAGCAGCGCAGCCAGGCACACACTAGAGAGAGAGGTCAGTAGAGAAGTGCAATAGTGAGCTGCTGCTTGTGTGGCGTCGAGAAAGACTGCTGTTGCTCGATGACGTATTTGACATGGGACGTGGGGACAGGGTTTGGCACTCTGCGGTGCACAAAGTGCCAAACCCTGCGGAAACCAGTGTACTCGACACGCAACGGTCGGGCATTTTTTGGTTTTGGAGACAAATCTTGTTTGTTATATCTATTGGCAGAACGATTTCACTTCGTTAAAACAAGGTTTTAAATGCAGTGAAACATTGTTAATACGATATTTAATACATCATTCATATGCATAATAAGCAATTCCGGTTTAAATATAGTCGTGATGAATCCCCTGCTGTGTCGCTATTGAACCTAAATGTATTGGCTGAACACTTAAGCTGTAGTCGCTTAATGCATGCCAAACGGTTAGTGCGTAGTATTTACTTCATTTTTGGTTCATACAAGCATGGAGTGGGTGAAATGTTGTGCGCGCAGATTGCAGATCGCGATATTGTAGCACACGAACCTTTCCCGGACTGCAGTCGCCACCGATAGTGACATCAAAACATGGTAGCCATGATGTGTTTCATGTTCCCATAGCTTCTAGCACTTCCATGTTGTCGTAGAAAAGAGAAACTTGAGCATAATTTTTTCCACCTATAAGTTGTCGTGTTTCATTTCATAGTGTTCACATTTGAATCTATTTTATCAAACCCCCGATGTGGGTGAAGTTCTGTGCGGCCTTTAGCCGAACGGTTCTTCGTAGACCACAGTGTAGCTTTAGTGCATGAAAAATTTATTCGCTCGTGCTGCTTCAACTAGTCTGCTAAAGCTCGGTTATCCACCTTATCTTTTTCCAAGTGACAGCGGTAGTTCTTAACCCTTTCAGACGCCAATGAAATCTGTTGACTGAAAACTTACTTTCACCGCATTTCTTGCATATTCAAAACCATAAAAAGCACACAGCTGCAGAATAGATTAAGAATTTTCAATTCTTTAGCGAGTTTTGTAAACCTTGCAGGACATGGACTTCATGCGAAAACTCCCTACAGGAACATTACATATGAGAACATCAACTATTTTATATCTAGTTTGCTTGAAAAGCACCCATCCAGGGACTTATGCGTGATGCAACACAAGGAGAAAAACAATGAAAGGAGTACACCCACTACATATAACAACATATTCACAACAATTGTCTACATTCCCACTCATCTTACTAAAAAATTTTGAACCCGTTTTTCAAACTTGCACCACGATTCCAATCAGAACAGTTTCAAGATGTATACGACACATTAGAAGTACCGTTACTTTCGTCAACGCTATTGCTGTTGACGCACTTTCTTGGTGTACACAATTGTGTACACGGCTTCTTAAAGGGTTAGAGTGTTCTGTTTTGTCCATTATAGGGTGACTGCTGGATCTGCATGGAGATAATGGACACGTCACTGGATAAATTCTACAAGTTTGTCTACGAAAAGCAGCACCAGCGCATACCCGAAGCTATCCTGGGAAAGATCACGGTTGCTGTAAGTGGTGTGTTTTCTCTTGGTGTAGCTTCTTCTGCTAAGAGGAAGCTAGGGCGTTGTCTTAACATGGATCAATTTCCTTTCTTTAACTCTGACTTTATAGCTGCGGCGTGCTTTTGTTTCGTTAATTGCTGTATATTAGATGTTAAAGGTGTGGAGCTATGGGAAATTGAGGGACAGTTCGTTGCCATCCTGTCTGGCTCACTAACCCAACACACTTTTTCTTAACGCAGACTGTAAAAGCCCTGAATTACCTCAAGGATAAGTTGAACATCATCCACAGAGGTAAGTGCCCGTTTTTAGCATCTTTGGCACGTAATGATGAATACTACAGTTGAACTGCATTATAACAAATTATTTCTTTCACGCTTTACTTGCAGTGAGTAAAATATGAAAAGGGCCGCATGATGTGCAACTGGGCACTGCAACACAGTGGCCCAAAAAGTTATGTGAATTCCCATGCGATTGACATGATCGATGCTAAACAAACAGCTCACAATCAGCAGAAGTCAACACTGACAGCTTGTCACTGCCAGGCCCGTAACGATGCTATTCACAGCATCGTTTCAGGAAAAAAAAAATGTGGCTGCATGTTTATTGTAGACTTGTACACACTGCCAATTTATTTAACAAATTTTCTTCGAGTGGTTTAGAGGCCATTTAAATGTTTTGTACGGGCTTTATTGCACCCTTTTTGTTCCTTGCAAGGTCCAAACTAATCTTGCTTCCTTTCTGTCTGAATGTCTACACAGATGTGAAGCCCAGTAACATTTTGCTGGACCGACGAGGCAACATCAAGCTCTGTGACTTCGGCATCAGCGGCCAGTTGGTGGATTCCATCGCCAAAACGCGAGATGCTGGCTGCCGGCCGTACATGGCGGTGAGTGGCATTGCTGAGCTCTTGGGTGTGTTGGGCCCAGAAATGTTTTTTGAGAAAGCAGAAGAAAAATAGAAATGCGAATGGCAAATGTATTGCAGCTTAATTAAAAAATGTTGGGATGGAAGGCTTCGAAGATGTTGGGCCCCTCTATGCCCGAAGCAGCTCCATGCTGCAATAGTTCCTGCCATTGTTGGTTTAACGAAATGATGGTTATTGAATGAGCTTGCATCTTAATCACGTGTTCACGAAATACACTGTAAAGAACTTTCATTTCACATTTCCTTGCATTTTGCTATTTATAAGTTTTGAAATATGTCAAGTGTGGAACAGTTTTCGAGCAAAGGATAAGTAAAATACCATAGCAAGAAACTAGCTGCATTATTTCTGTCTTACTGTGTATTTGTACTTTGAAATTACAGGTATAAATAAGGCTTGAAAATAATGTGAGAAAAGACAGGCACGAGTACATTTTTAAATTAATTTGTGGCCCCATTGACTCTTATTTGCAGCCTGAGCGTATAGATCCTTCCAGTGCCATTGGCTACGACGTCCGGTCTGATGTATGGAGCCTAGGAATAACCTTGGTAAGTTAGTCTTCTTCTTTTTTTAAAACTTTTTTATAATACTGTTTTGCACAGTTAAAATACAGTGTTATTACAGTGTGTCTTTTAAATACATCAGGATACTAGTTGCTGTGGAGAGAAAAAAAGAGCAAAACGAAAAGCGCTGTCACTAAATGCAGCTGCTGATAGCCCAGGTAATAGAGTGACTGCACCAGAAAAGCAATGGTCCTCTGTTCAATCCTATTTGAACAAAGTTGCCACCACATGAACACAGCACCAAACCACAACTTTGGTCGCTGACTACCAACAAAGGGGCCTGTACTATGTTTCATAATTAGCAGGCAACGCTGTGGAACCTAAGCAAATACTAGTGCAGTCTTAAAAAAGCCCACTCCACGTATTTTGCAGTGCAGTTGTTTCTGGTATGCGACACTTTCTGCGGACTAAATACATCACATATTGCAACTACAACTTGCAAACGTAAGGTCGCGTCATATCTCATATTTGTGCACCTTTGTCCTTCCAGCATGCGACATACTAAGTTTTGGCCGTGAGCACTAGTAGTGGGCAATGGGCGCAGAAACGTATCACTCAACTACTTCGGTGGTGAATAGGTTCGAGTCTGCATGTAACAATTTACATCGTTAATTTCATCATTAATTAATGTTACATCAAATTACCTGACGCATACCTACACCTTTCTTTCATATGTGGCACTCAATTTGTTGATCACAAGTGTGAGCAGTAGGAGCAGTCTCCGTAGCCTCTGTGGCCTCGCTTGCTATGTATGAAACGGAGCATAGTGGCCTCTGGAGGTACAGCTGTGACAAAAATTTGCAAAGCACCGATGGAGCGACTGACAACAACCCGTCAGGCCACTCTGGTATACCTCGACCTGTAGACCTCATTGGCACTCGAGCATGGGAACACACACTCTGGCTAGACTGACGGCCGTAGTTGCAGACTTCGAGTTTGTGTGTGGCTCCCTCTGTGTCAGAAAAAATTGGTCAGTGGACTGTGTTGAGCAAGGGTAGCTTGAAGTTGTACATTCTGGGCACACTTGTGCACTTTTGCCAGCAAGCCAATACACTGAACTTGGGAGATCACACCAGTCACATGGCACCACATTGGCAGTCATGTAGAAGTTGTGTGCGTAATTTGTTGATCCTGCATAATTTGTTGAACATGGCAGCTTTCCAACAGGCATCACACTTTATTTTTTACCAGAGACCATATTGCTTTTTTTTTTTTTATGATTCCATCATCGGTGTGTGCAAATATTGGATACAATGAACTCATTTTTGTGTCCCATGTAACATCATCATAACGAGGTTTTCCTGTACTCATACAGTGGAATCTCGTTGATACCATCTTAAACTGCCCCTAAACCACCCAGAGGTCGAAATTTAGTTGTGGTGTTGCAGTTGTGCATGAGTCTACAGCGAACAGGTAGCCGCGAGAGTTTTTCGAAGTGGTGCCGTAATAGCGGAGTTACACGCGTTTGATGATCGAAACACGGCCCTTGCTCGTTTTGCTCTTTCCTTCGCTACTCTCCTCGTCGGCTGGTCTCTCCTCCTCGCCGAGCGCTCCTCCAAATGTCACGTGACATACGTCATCGCCAAAGCGCTTCTCAAAACACTGTCCAGTTCTGGTTAAGGCACGTCCAGGCTAGCGGCAAATACACCGACGGAAAACCGGCCCCCAGTGCCGTAGAACGTCTGCTGCGCGAGAGGTGTTCAAAGTAGACAGCAGTTCGGCCGGCGCACCACCCACCGCATGACCGACGGGCCAATCAACGACCGCGAAGCTGTGCCCCTTCGCCACTGGCGACGCAAACATCGGCTGCAGCTTCTGTTCCAAGCAAAATAATTTCCCCTAGATAAAGTGACGCGTAAATTGTACATTTTATGAAAAACGATATCCACTGTCAAACGTGAAACACGAACGAGAGCTCCGATACGTGTCGAGCTCGGCTACTGACGGCAGACAACCAGCTCATCTGTGCTCGCATCGCAGCCGATGCCGACGCTAATATTAGCATATTTTCTTCTTTGTGTAGAATTATTGCGAAGAGCGACAACAACGGTAAGAAAATATTGCGGCTTATGTGCGTCAGCGATTCATTCCAAAGCGCTGTTAGCTTTAGCTTTGGAGTGAACCAGAGAAGGCCTAGCGACGATATCGGCGCCGTTGAGCGATCGACGGCGGTGACAGTGAGGCTGCCGCACAAATCGGCCCCGGTCTTATCCTCTATACGGCAAGAAAATATCGCCGTTCGTGAGCAAAACCGCCATCGAACGGCGGCCCGCGAATGGCAAACGGCATGCGGCGAGTTATCATGCCGGCAACGTGGACAGGCCTTAGCCGCGACTCAGCGCTTCTCAGCTATCCATTGTTGCTGCGGTGCTGGCCCGTGTTCATGCGAAGCGTGCCACCACTATAGACACTGTGTAGCACACACGTCTGGTGCCAACACTGTCGCACTCTGTTCGCGCAGCTTATCAGACCACTAAGCACGACTGTGTTGGAACGTGGCTGATTTGGCACTGCGTTGCGGGTTGTAATTACCGATTCGCAAGGGCGCACAAGCGAGCAACACGACGAGGAAGAACAGGCAGCGCGCGTACCTGCTAGCAGACAAACCGGAAGTCGTAGGTTCTTGTTCGACCAATAGGCATCGTCACCGCCGTTGACATCACCAAATGCACCCTGCTGACATCGTGACGACCGCTGGGGATACTGGAAAGGCCAGGAGAGGAGGACGGCATTGTTCTTTTTTATTTTGTGGTGCGCCCGCGGCGCGTAGTGTTGCAACATTTGGCATCGTTAAT
This sequence comes from Dermacentor silvarum, assembly GCF_013339745.2. Taxonomy (NCBI): domain Eukaryota; kingdom Metazoa; phylum Arthropoda; class Arachnida; order Ixodida; family Ixodidae; genus Dermacentor; species Dermacentor silvarum. The sequence continues at coordinate 18,762,574 of NC_051158.1, forward strand.
CGTGACGGCATTCTGAACTCGATGCGCATGTTTACTTGAAATGTTCAAAAAATATCTGAGGTGGTTTAGGGGCCCTTTAAGGGGTGTCAGAAAATAAAATGTATCATCCGAAAATCGTGCGAGTATTATCCAGAGCAAGCTCAAAAAAAGTATGGAAATGGGCATACTTGGTCATAAACCTAATAGCAAAGGTTCGTGTAGCGTTGAGGGATACTGCTCTGCATAACACACTATGCGAAGCAGCATCACTCTACCCCACACGAACCCCAGCCAACGCACTTTTATTCAGCAATGTTGAAATAGCTTGTAAACTTGTACTGAACTTACTTCTTTTCAATGTCCATAAAAAGGTTCTGGAAAAAAAAAAAAAAAGAAGCCACTGTTCTCTCAATAAACTGAGCAGCAGCACACCACCAGTCTGCATGGCCGCACTGCCGCAGCAGCCTTTAATAGCCTGCGGCGTGCCGCGTGCATTTTTCCTCCAATGTGGCTGGAGCTTAACACATTGTTCATGGGTCGTTGGAATGTTAGTTAAGCTAGTACACTGGAATATGAATCTATGAGCTTTAGAAATGCTACTAAAAGCCCACTTCTGCAGTCGTATTATCTAATTTCAGGTGAAAACACAATCGCAGTAACCGTGTAAAAATACATTGCTTCTATGAGACGTAGGCCTGGAAAAGGGGAAGAAATGTAAAGTATACCCAAAAACATAGTATGCAGAATCATATCAACGAGATTTCACTGTATCTCTCTCTTACATTAGCACATCAAGCCGTGATTGATTTAAAGCGTGAATGAGCAAGTGCAATTGGCCCATTTGCTAGCTCATAACTGCCATTTTTACTTAATTTTCGGCCCTCCTCTGTGCTGGTGTGCAGATTGAGGTGGCCACGGGGCGGTTCCCGTACCCAAAGTGGAACAGCGTCTTCGAGCAGCTGACCCAAGTTGTGCAGGGGGACCCGCCGCAGCTTAGCCCTAACGAGAACGGAAACTGCTTCACCGCCGAGTTCGTCGACTTTGTCAACACCTGGTAGGGGCTTCTCCTCTCAAACTTGCACCATGCTGCTGCCAGAAATATTTGCCTTTTCGACCTCTTTGGTGGTTCGAACATTTAGTAGAAATCTGGGTACCATGATAGAATGTTTCAATCGGGTGAGGGTCACTGAAATATCAAACATTTTTAATCTATAAGGAAGCTCTAGCACAGGACCAGTTTCAATGTCTCTGTTCAAGTGCATGTGAAATGTCATATATGTTGTGATTGGAGCACTCGTCCACTACAGAAAACAATGTCTCCCAAATCCGGCAATATCTGGCACTGTCTTGCTCACATTCAAACATTGCTGCTTCAGTCGTCCGAGCAACTGCCTCTGTTGTCGTTGCAGTCTCACCAAGACCGCCCACACGCGCCCCAAGTACAAGCAGCTTCTGGTGAGCCCTCACACCTGTTCACCCTGGCATGTACTATATCATATGTTTGCATGTATAACCCACACCAAAGGTTCGAGAATAATAATTCATTAATGAGGGTGAGGATCATACAAATATTTCGCTTTCTGATGATGCTGCTAGCTTAAGGCAAAATTTGTCTTTCCTTCAAAATACACCTGAAGGTGAAATTTGCCCTGTATTTCCACATTTTGTGTATTAGCATGAAGCCTAGAGCAGTGCTCCATACACTATAACGGTATCATTTTTTTTTTTTTTTTCATAGTTTCTTTGTCATTGTGTCTCCACGCTTTGGCTTAATATACCTCTTTCCTAGTTCACTAATGCACTTTGCCGCATTGCATAATTTCCGATCCAGCAGCTGTACCAGTAATTGCGGAAATGAAAGTGATTTACAACATACCATCTCTTGGGTATTTGCTCATTACTTCATAAACTGCATTTTACATTTCATAAGATGCACAAACTGTTCACATTAGCGGTGTTTAAAAATTGACTATGCCACTATTACTACCATTGAGCCTCATTATAACAAAGCCACATCTGACACGAAATACTATTTTTGCATGCTGATATTGGTGATTTTCTTTGTTATAGTATCTGTGGTACTTATATCAGGGTTTGATACATTATCTTGGCAAGCTGTCTTGCGGGAAAAATAGCCTTACCATTATGAAAAGAGTGTGGTGCACGTTTGCGGATTCCCGGCACTCTCCCTTCATTTATGTCTTTTTTTGGTGAAAAATGCGATTTAACTCCACTGCAGGATCACGACTTCATCAGGCGTGCCGAGCGGGACACTGTGGACGTTGCATTCTACATCAGCAACATTTTCAGCAAAATGAATGGCATGTCTCCCTGATGAGAGAGAGTCATCCCTGAGGGCTTCCCAAACACTTTTCATCAACTGCTCACGCGGTTCTTTTCCCGCCCGCACGCAGTCGTCGCTGCACGTCACCGACCGAGCAGGGTTGCCGAAGGGCCGGCTCTTTTTTTCTTCAGTATGATAGCATAAGCCTGTTGTGATGACGTCGATATACATGTCGGCATGACTCTGATGTTGCCAGTCATGAAACCTCTCTCTCGTTTGAGCACACTGATTGGGGCCTAGCTAATTTAAAGGAGTGGGTGATAGGTGGATTAGGAGACAGTACAAACACTAACTCACAATCGGTTGAGAGCTGTTGTCGGAACAAAGCTAGAAACTCTCTCGGCCTGTAGGCACCAGCGAAGGTGACCAACCAGGTAGCGTTGCATGAAGAAAAATGCAGTGGATCCCACGAGTTGGATTCTTTATACAGTGGCGCTTTGCGAGAGTGTATAAAAAGTCAAAACAAGAGTTTGTGTTTATTGAATGTCTGCACACAGTGACATGGCATTGAAGAAAGGCTAATGCAATGCCGCGGAAGCCAAGCTTTCTGTTTGTTTTTCCTCCTTTCCCCTGCAAGGCCATGCAAATGCAAATGCAAATGTGTGTGTCATCTAGCAGTATGCAAGGAACCCAGCAGCGCACGTGTCCTCCACTATGATTGGTTGGCCTATTCGGCTAGAGAACAGGCCACACTGCAGCAAGCACAGTCATGAAAACACGGCGAGATTCGCAAAGAAAAGCTTCACTTTTAGAAGATTAAAGGTCGGAGACACGTTGCATCTAATGGCCTCGAAGGCAGCTTCTTTTCATTGTCAACGCAAGTGCGGTGTGGGACACTTGTCTTTTTACCACGTGATGGCACTAGCATGCTGTATGCCCTAAGTTGCTTGGAGCATTCATGACATGTACAAGATATAAGAAGGGTGTCGTGGAAGCAAGCTGCCATCTGGCACCATTGACTATAACTGTGCTTGGTTGACATAGAAACTGCATGTCCCTAGGAATGTTTTTGATGCTATCAGGCCACACCACAGAGCAGAGTTCCTGCTCCCAAATGTTTCTTACACTCTCTGGTTGGAAGTTATTTCCTGCCCTACCCCTTTTGTTGTCTTTCTGTGCTGCCCTTCAGAATGTTCTCTTGTCAGTCACTGATTTCATTGCGGATCTCAACAGGTTGTGCCGATTGAGAGTTGCAGGCTATGTATACACAGCCACCTGTGGTTCATATTTTAACAACCTTGAAAGAATATTCAGCACTTCACATTGTTTTTGTTTTGTTTTTTTAACTCATCTTTTGCATCAAGATTGCGTTCTGTCAGGATTTTCATTGTCGTCAGGCACCAAACCAAGATCATTGACCTGCAGCATGCTTGATTCTCTGGTAGCAAGAGTAGCAAACGACGGCGGTTTTTCTTCTTTCCTGGTGAATCTGGCAAGCAAAAATTTCAAGTGCTTTATTGAACTGTATGATCGAAAAAAAATCAATCTCGCTGCAGAATTTAAGTGACAACCAAACAGTGAGTATGAAATTTTAAATTGATACGGTCAAAATAAAAATGCAGCTCACTATATAGCATAACATAAGCCTCTCAAGCAAGATTGAAACAAGCACAATGTGACTGTGAACAAAAGGACATTCTGGTGTTTAAAGAGCTTGGCAAAGCATTGAAACATAGTATTTCAAATATGCAAACATGAGTTCAGTGATTGGTGCACAAAGCAGTCTGTCGCTGTGGAAGAGGGACAACAAAGCTTCATGACTGGCAAAATCTGGAGCTATGAGATCTTGCAAAAAATCCAGAGTGTAGGTGCCGCAACTCTTCTCAGCAAAGTTCCTCGACACTACTACAGGCTACCAAGACAGCAGCCAAGAGCATTTGAATGCAGCTGCTTGCACTACCATCCATGCAACATGCTGATGTCTGTGCATTGAATGGCATGCCAGATGATGAAACGAGTTTTCAAGTCATTCTATTGTCGGAACACGCGGTTTTAGAATAAGTTGTTGATGAGGGTTCAAACTCAAGTCTTTCATTTCTAGATTTCTCTGTTTTTCTTATGGACTGCTTATTTTTATAACATTTTTTAAGCTAGTGGATGTTCCAGCTATATTATTTTTGTGGTTGTCTCTTGTGGTGAATGCAGCGCAAGCTGCAAGCGCTTTCTTTTTTTACACAAGTTAACTAAACTGTGTGCCTAATAGAGGCACTGACCAGTTTTGATGATTTTTGGCATACTTTGTTGGATCGACACTGGATGTTTAATCTGTTATGCTAACATTGTGAAGCAGAAAGGAAGTGGTAAGCAGCTTTGCTCAGATTTATTTTAATGCTGTTCGACTGAGCCAGTGAATGAGTAGCTGGTCCTCTGATTCCAAGCATGCTAGTATTTGCCAACTGGTCTGTGTCTACAAAATGAAAAGCGCAGCCATTATGTACATATTGTACATAGACATGCTCTTAATAGCTTTCCAGACTTTTCACATCCTGCAAGATTTTACAGAACTAATAACCCTTCCTTCTCCTGTTTCGATCCCAGTCTCAATTTTATGGATTAGGCTTAGGAGAAACTCGTGCCCTAGTTCTTGAGGCAGTCTTAGCACTTTGACCTTGAATTTGGAGGACAGTGTAACCGTTGCTAAATGTTCACAGGCACACACTAATGTTAGCTGTTTAAAGACGCAGTCACTCCTGTCTTCTCTTTTAATTGCAAGTCTGCATTCTCATTGACCGTGAGATTTCATCTGAACGAAAGGCAATTTTAAAATTCGATTTCTGAAAAAAAAGGACACTCAATTTTCATCTGTTGGTGCATGTATGTAGTCACCTTTGAAAGATGCCAGGAATTTGAAATGCTTTGTTCTAAAGATGGGTCATGGATTTTGTGGCCACCTTGCAGGTTTTTAAAATTTTGGTGTGCAAGCCAGAAAAAAATCTTTAAAGTCACTATAATTTGTCATGTGTTGTTGAAAGTAGCCTTTTCAAGAGCTTCATACATACTCAATTTTTTGCAATGTGTAGGGTTGCTGCAATTGTTCCAACAAAAAAAGAGAATGGCAGGCTCCGGATGATAATGCCAGGAAAATGCATGTCGATCAGAAATTTGTACAAGAGAATGGCAGGCTCCGGATGATAATGCCAGGAAAATGCATGTCGATCAGAAATTTGTACCAGCAATATCTGCAACAAACTGGCTGTACCGTTTGGGAGCCAACATATTTTGCATAATAGCCTCCTCTCCTGGCATTTACAGCGCTTGTGGTGTTGAACTCTTGAAAAGGGAGTGATAGCAATTTCAGTTGCAGCTGCATAATGGACTGTATGTTACTCAAGAGGCTTGCCATGTGCCCACATTACCACGTCGCACTGTAAACGACACTCGTGGTCATCTCCAAGCTGTGCTTGCGTACGTGACTCGGAGGTGCACACATACCATCGTGGTTTGACCTACGGATGTCATATTCGTTCTAGGCAGAGTCGTCTGAAACACTTTATTCTGCACCATTTCTTATTAGCATGTAGCTCTCACAACAACCACATGCAAAGTACGCCTGCAGAACTCGTGTTTACTGGGAACGGTGTTTGTGTCGTCCTTAGACAAGACCACCACCGCCAGCTCCCTTTTCCAAGCTCATATGGTGATGTTTTGTTTTACTGCAAACATGTTTTATCAAAGAAACGCAAAAATAAAGGAAAGATCTAGTCTGAGCTGTATTGTGTGATTTACTCGCAATATGCTTTTGAGTAGTGCAGCCCACAGTGAGCGAGAAGGAAACGGGGATCCAAGGGGCTTGATGTATTAGTTGTAAACACAACGAAGCCAAAGCAGGCTTTGGGGAAGTTAGTTTAATTAAAATGTAGAAATAATAAGGTTAAGTGGAGCAAAAATCTTGCCACTGAAGGGAGCTATACCCTCATCTTCACACACTGGTTATGTGACGTGACAGTGAGGAATGGGGTGCAAGAATATTCTGCCAATCGCCTTCCAGCAGGGCAGTTCACTGGGGTGGTTGTACTCCCTGACTGACATGTTGCACCGGTTGTGCCCCGGTGCCGCTCATTTATTCCTAAATAAACGCATCGCACCTGCACGGATTTGTTGTGAAAACAGTCGCACCCCTCAAAACGCGGCGCAGTTGTTTGGGTGAGGAAGCGACCAATAAGAGGCCGCGCTGGGCGCGAGGAGAGGCGATGGGTATTGGGGGTGAGGACCATGGAGGAAGGAAAATATAGGAGGGAGCATACCGCAACGCGATTGTCGCCGACTGTGGTGGCCCAACACGTGATGAAAACGTCAGAGCGCGCGGTACGTTGTAGTACTCCCGGCTATTTTTTTTTTTTCCGATAACCATTAGAAACTCTTAAACAAGAAAAAAAAAAGGAAAACTCTTGTCGCTTCCTGCATGTGTGCAGCTGCCGGCCGAGCGCTCACCGAATAATGACTACCAGGTGCCAAACGTCTCGGCAAATCTCGGATTATCCGTGATCTCGACGCAAGAGGTCACATGTTGGGCCACCACTGCTGGCTACACAAAGCGTTCACTTGCCAAGGCTGGCTGCGTGACTTAATGCTCCAGACGTTTTCACGAGGGCACTTCCGAGGGTGCGACTATTTTCACAAATCCGTGTAGGGGCGGGTCCTCGCCTCGATGACGTATCACCAGTTTTTTTTTTTTTTTTTTCCCTGTTTGGCGGCGCGGTCGGTGTGCGGCGCCTCAGTCCGGATCAGCTCATTCCACGTGAGCGAGAACTTGGCGCGCGTATCGTATTCGCGGCGTGCAACGATGAGCGAGCCTCATGACCGACAGAAGGTGATCGAAAAGTACCTCCAAGGGTTACATCATCATGAAGACGGCTACTCCCATGGCTACCTGAAGTCAGACGATAAGCTTAAACTTTTTGAGGTCCTTGGCTGCCGTCAACGAGAGGTATGCTGTGCGGACGTCAAGAGACCTGGGGTGCTATCTTGTACACGTTCCAAAATGGAACGGAGGCGGTCCGTTCCATAGAGCCGCACACGATTGGTCAATTTGATCGTCACGGTTCAGATTGACCAATCGTTTGCGGCTCACGGTTCAAATTGAGCAATCGTGTGCGGCTCGATGGAACGGACCACCTCCGTTCCATTTTGGAACGCGTACAAGATCGCGCCCCTGAACAAGCCGTCTAAATGTATCGACTGCTTAATGTTTCGCTCTGCGCGTAAATTTATCATTGAAAAACGCAGTGAAAAATTGGTCCAAGCTGCATGCGCTTACCATTTTTTTTTTTTTTCATGGAAATCCAATTCGCGCATGTCCATTTTTTCATCGCGCAAATTGGCGTAAGCACGTGCTGGAGATTGCTGCATGTGCCGAGCCAGCCCTTTTTTTTAGAGAATTGGGTGACCTGCCTGCGCCAACTTTGTAATGGGCCCTTTTAACAGAAGTTGTTTGTTCAGGTAGATGTATAACCTAGGCGTTTGCCGTCAGTTGTACCACGGCCGCTGGATTAAAAAAAAAAAAAAAAAAAGGTGCGGCCTGCCGCGTCGGGCGCGCTGCAATGGGAGCGGCCGTGACGTGACGGTCGTAGTTGCATTGTCGGCCGCTTGGCTGGGCCGAACGGCGCTAGTCATCGGCGATGGAAGGTGTCTGCTTGCACGCGCGACGGCGTTCAAAGCGCGTTCCTGACGCATTTGCTATTGATACCTTTTCGCGGAGATCCCGTGGGCGCTGCCATGTTTGATCACGTGGTGACGCGTCCATTGCTTGCCTCAACTGCCTCCTTGTATACAATGGAAGTGTATGACGCCGGCGCGGCTTAGAAAACCTCTGTTTTCGGAGAAATCGTAGACGGTGACTAGGTGGACGACACGAAGCTTTGATCACAGCTTCAGAGAACATGCAAAAGCGCTTTCGGAGCTGATTAAGCTATGTCCACACGGCGCAAGCAGCGTATATGGTGCTTGTTCTAAAAGCGGGGCTAAACGTGTATTCCAAGCTATCCAAGCTTTCCGATTATGAATTCAGTCAGGATTAGTGTGTTTTACTCTTTGTTCTTTATTCGGCAAATATATAGATGCAGTGGCTTGTACGTTTCTGACTCAGTGAAGTTCCTCGGTGCGGCCGCTATTTGATTATTTTCTGCCTAATCGCTCGCGGGTGTGCTCAGTTCTGATAAATTTGTTCTTGCAGCGCACAAGGCTTGCAACGTAGCTGTTTTGTACATTGTAACACCTTGTAGCAAATATATATCACGGCTAGTAACTCGCTTACTCTTGTGGACCGTCACGAAATATTCAGCTTCGACCATTCGTGCGCCATAGGTGTAGTCCGTAATTTATTGTGCGTATACAGTGCGCATATATTCAAGTGTGCGCCCATTCACTTATTCTTGATACGTCGGCGATAGAGTGGGCGAAACTTTTCCTGCCATTTGGGACAGATGTGTATACACAACGTGCGCGAAACCTACTATGACAGGAAGCGCGCTACTCCCTTTGTCATTGTTTAACGAGTGGTACTCACTCTTGCCGACGTTCTGGGGATGAAGCCCTTTCTTTGAAGGTTAGCGATACAAGGCTGATGGATGAGCAAATTTCTGTATCCTCGAGGAAAGATGTACATCACGAAGTACCGGTAACACGTTCGGACAGTTGCAGCAGCGGTCCGCGAACTTGGCCACACAAATTCATTCTATTCCTTAACATGCCAGTCACTATTTTTGCAGCCAACTACTGCACACGTCTTCAATCAACATGATTCAATCTAGCATGATTGGAGCACAGTGTGTTAGCGAAAACTCAGTTGCATTTCCGACAGCTGATCGCACAGAAGCAAGGTAGAAGCAGTAATGGTTTCGTATTCGTGCGCGGTCGCTGAGGAGAGGTATGGCGCGCCGCCGTGAGCGCCATCTCGTTTCTCTAAAATAAACTGCTCCGCGAAAAGGGTCAATACCGATGCCAGACAACCATAGGTCGGCGCACTCACTCATGAGTGCACTCACTCACACTCATTTCAAAGGCGTGAGTGCGAGTGAGTGTGAGTGGAGGTGAGTGCGAGCGCGAGTGAGTGCCAGTGAGTGTGAGTGGAGGTGAGTGCGAGTGAGTGCCAGTGAGTGTGAGTGCAGGTGAGTGCGAGTGAGTGCCATTGAGTGTCAGTGCCGGTGAGTGCGAGTGCCACTGAGTGTGAGTGGGGGTGAGTGCGAGTGACTGGAGGTGAGTGTGGGTGAGTGCGAGTGAGTGTGAGTGGAGGTGAGTGCGAGTGAGTGTGAGTGGAGGTGAGTGCCACTGAGTGTGAGTGGAGGTGAACGTGAGTGCTGTGCGTGTGAGTGGAGGTGAGTGTCAACGTGAGTGCTGTGAGTGGAGGTGACTGTGAGTGCGAGTGAGTGCCACTGAGTGCCGCTGAATGTGAGTGCGAATGAGTGCGAGTGAGTGCCGCTGAATGTGAGTGAGTGTGAGTGGAGGTGAGTGCGAGTGAGTGTGGGGCCTGGAAAAAATTATGGTGAGTGAGTGTTCTCCCACACTGCCGACCTATGCAAACAACAGCCCCCGACGTGTGGCGCCGCGGCGGATCACATCGTTTTCGATGCACGCGGCAGGCCGCACCTTTTTTTTATCCGGCGGCCGTGGTTGTACGCTGGAAAACCTTGCCGAGCGATGACGTCACGTGCATCGCCCAGCACACAGTTGGTGCGAGACGATGCTAGGCGACGCACGTGACGTCATCGCTCAGCGAGGTTACCACCCTCGCCATATGCACGCGCCGCGGATGTAACACGACTGCACAGGATAAAAGCTCCGTGTCACCGCGACGACAGTACGCCTCGCCGTGATCAGGGGACGGCCGAAGAAAGTGCTGTGCCGAAACCCGAGAGAAGGTTAAGACCACTTTACAAGCACCAATTGCTGGTGTACCTCTGAGCCTGGCTCCTGCATAAGTTCTGAAATTGCCAATCAAATACTATCAATGTTTCGGTGCAGGGATGCTATTCTGCACATTGTAACACAGTGATGAATTAGTTATCTTGCTATCAGTGATTGGCTCACAAAGTGACCAGGCCTTCTCCGATTGGCAACATAAAAGAAATCCAGGCGTTCGTTCTACTAAGCTTCTGTCATTTCTAAACTGATTCAGCACTGTGGAAGGGAACCCGTATGCAATACACCAAGCAGCACAGCAATGCAAACAAGCAACGGTTGTTGTTTATTTGCATCTGGAGAGGGGTAAGGGGCACACAGTCTAGTCGTCGTCCTCTTCCTCCTGCGCAGTGCCTCCCTGTGCCTTGCGCATGTTCTTCCTCTTGACACGTCCTGGGCGGCCACCACCAAAGGGAGACTTGAGCGAGAAGTCAATGTGCTTCTCGGAGTCGAGCCGGACCACAAAGGAGGGCACGTTCACCACTTGCTTGCGGACCCTGCAGCCATGCAAATACACAGTAAACCAACAATGGAGGCACTTGCAAGTTAGCACGGTGGCTGATTGGGCAAGTTGGTGAGCCACAATCGTGAGTACAGTGCGAAGGTTTAAAAGCGGACGAGACAACTGACAAAGTCTTATGGCAGTTCTTTTTGTGCACTTCCATTTCGAGTGGCTCTACGGGAAAATATACACAACAAAGTATTCATGGTCCCTATTTTCCCTACAAGACAGGGACGTCGAATAATAATGAGACTAAATTGTGTACAAATTGTACCAGAGGCGAATAAAATAGTGAATACTGCTGCATAATGAACAGCCATTCTCACCATAAACTAAAACCAATCTCGACCGTTCTGGTACTATCAGTTTTTCTGCTGTCGTGTTATGCCAACTGCTTCATATGTTAGGATGTCAGGTACTACAGTTAAACCTCGTTATAATGAAGCTGGTAAAATTGGCAATTTGCTTTGTTATATCTAAATTTCATTTTGAAATTCGACTTTTTATGCAAATAAATACAGTCGCCGATCGATTTTTTTTTTGCATGGAAAGGGGCAGCAATATTTTTCTAATTATCGGGCAGTCAGAACAAGCAAATTTGAATGAGAAAACATTTCATTCTTTTGAATTTGCAAGTCGGGAATGAATAATAAGGTGGCGGTACAAATTAAGCAAAGCCAGCCACGCTTTCGTGTCAACTACGCCCTTTGCGGCTGATAGCGTCGCCCCACTGCGGGCGACGCTATCATGAAAAGCACCGGCAGCGGGGAGCGAATGCTTCCTCTGCCCTCTCGCATCAACGAGTCTCCGAAACTCGAGATTATGCAACCTCCAATACTAAACGCGCGGAATGACCGATTACATGATGACATGCCCACTCTTTGCCACGCGGCAGATTACCTCTAAAACAGGGTGCGCGGCTGCATATGCACTCAGCTGTACTTACAGCCATGCGCCAGAAATCGAAACGCATGCGAACTTACCCTCCACTCCGCCTCCTCGTGAGCGCTTGATTGCCTCACCGCAAGCTCGCTCCCCCCCCCCCCCTCTTTTCCCTTTGCTCGTGCGGGAAGGCGGCACTCATGAAGCAACCATCTTGTCTTACCCTCCCGCGCTTTTACTCGCACCTAAGCACACAGTGCACGATAGATGTTATCGCAATTGAACTTTATACGGAACATGAAGCTGCTCCACTTCGGTGGTCGCTCTTATTGCGCAGCGCCCGATTTGAGAGGTGCGTTTACAAGCAGCCGCTTGTAATTCAACTATTTGAACGTCTACGTCCACGGAAGTTTCCATTTGTTGTCTCGGTATTTGTTTGGGGCGGCAGTGAAATTTCGTTTTATTGAAATTGCGTATAAACGCTCCGTTACATTGAGGTTATAATTAAAATTAAATTATGGGCTTTTACGTGCCAAAACCACAATCTGATTATGAGGCACACCGTAGTGGGGGACTCCAGAAATTTGGACCATGTGAGGTTATGAAAAATGAAATACTTTGTTATATCGAGGTTTGCACACATTAAAAAAAAAAAATGTTGCACCACGCCTTTCTTCTGACACCTTCAAAAATTTTTCAAAACATTCATAAAAATGTAGAACGAGTCCATATATTTAAACATTACAAAAAATTATGGAGAGCTTACAGGTACGTATTCACAGCATCAACAAGCCTCTGTCGTAACTGGCACATTATGAAGTGTTTATTAAAAGCACAAATGCAGCAATGGGAGCAAATAAATCAGTTTCTTTGTAACCTCATGAATCATTGTGGCGAAAATGGGTGGCATAGCTGGAAAAGTCTGGATCCCTGAGCAACAGTGTGCTCCACTATTTGACTGCTCCTGATGTATACTTACTATGGCCACCAGGATGAAATTCATCACACTTCTGCTTCAATTTTATGCGTCTGCGTGCAGTAGGCGATTTAAAAATATGCAATTGCAAGGTTTAACATCCAGACACTGCACAGTGGGTTATGAGGGATGCCTTAGTGGAGGGTTCAGGATTTTAACTACATGGGGTTCTTTAAGGTGTACCCAAGTCTAAGGACGGAAGCGTTTTTGCATTGGCACACGGCTGCCACAGTCTCAAATAGTTGTGTTTACAAATGCAGACTGTCCAATTCAAAGACCGAATTTAATGGGGTAATATTGGATTTGTTATTACAGTAGACTTGTGTTAACTCTACACTGGTTAGGTTTTGTTGCTTAATTCAATCCCCGCCAGTGTCTGTGCGTTTCGATGGGCCCAAACCTTCCGTATTTCAATCATAAAATTGGCATTTGCCGGACAGTTCGAACTTGACCAGTCAGCATGCATGCGCCTGACCCCTATGCCGATTTCGATAGCGACCCCTTAAGTGGCAGCGTCTGTCTTGGCACAGATTTGTTGACACATATTTCATCGAAAACGATTATTTTCAACTGACCCTAGGAAGATTTTCAAGACACAAATGTAGCTCACAATGTTCGATTATGGTATTCGCCCGATTCTAACGCCAGCCTCTTGATACGAAAAAACATTGGGCCTAAATTACCTGCACGGTGCAATTGAACACTAAACCAATACTGCCTTTGCAAAGTTTGCAGCTTCGCCACATAACACGGATGCATTGCAGTGAAGCTGACTTAAAAACTAGTTTGGACACATAGAAGGTGGATGCTCTAATTGGGGGGAGTGTTAGAATCTGACAAACACTGGCAAGGGAATCAGCGGTGTGTTTTGGCCTTTTTTCTGCATCTTGTTTAATTTGGCTCACTGGTAATTCTATCGATTTTGTCAGTCCTGTCAGGGTCGAATTAACAGAAGTCGACAGTAACATGCTTCAAATATTTGCACACACCTATAATGAGCATATAGCTTTGACTGATATGGGTGACAAGAAAAGTTACCTTAAAGGAGTTCGGTGAGCACCTACACCACTTGGGTAATGAGAGGTGTTACGACAGAGCTTTGGGGCAATATTATGTAACAATTCCTTTTGCGTTTCCTCATTACCTCCAACACTTCTCGGACCACCTCGGAGCCAGTCAGCAAATGTTAAAAGAAAGAATTACAAAAAAAATTTACATAATATGACCCCTGGAGGTATTATGTCCTAAAACCACAGTGTAGTGAGAAACTCTAGGTTAATTCTGACCACCTCGGATTCTTGTAATGTGCACCCAATGCATGGTACACAGGCATTTTTGCATTTAGCCCCCATCGAAATTCCTGTAGCAACTGCTATGATGTTGAAGGAATGTCTGACCCAGAAGAAAACAAAAGCTGCCAGAACTAATCAGAACAATTGTGTCAACAACTCGAATTACACAATTCCCGTAAATTTTGGTGCGCTGGGTCAATGGCACTTGGTGAGATTTCTTAATGCTGACACACAGCATGCTGAAGAACAGGCTTGGAAGAACCCCAAGTGGTCAAAATTCACAATTCAGCTTCAGGACAAAAAGCCTAATCAATTACTATTACGACATCAGCAAGCTCCATTGCAGCCCTCCCTTTCAGGCACCAATTATTAGTGCCAGCTGAAACTTGTTTTACCATGTTTCCAGTGTTTCGAAACAATAAAACCAGACACCACCAGAAAAGGCTGCAAATTTTTCCCCCAAATTTTCCAGCGTGATCAATTATTTCGCATGCAGTGCTCTTTTTTGAAACACGACCACTTCAGAAGTTCCCCCACAACATGGTCGCATGCTGCAGCGATTGTAAAGCACCCAATGTCTATCTGTTTAACAGATATGACAAGCACTCATTTTGCAGCACAGACTTAATCAGCAGTACCCCTACTTCTAAGATGTCTTTCTCTATATACACACACATTTTGTTATTGCTACACTTGCCACAATGAAGAGAAAGATGCAGATGTGTCGGCATGCATGTTACTGCACCAAGTAGTAGTCCATCAGACCGCTTTGTATTGGTTTGTCATAGCAGATGTCACTCAAGTTTTCCATTTGCCATAACACGGAACAATAAAGGCATTATTTAACACTGAGTGCTGTACTTCGTCTTAATTAAAGTGACTGCAAAAAGGTGTTTTTCTTTTTGCTAGATTACATTATTATGGGGTTTTACGAGCCAAAATCACTATATAATTATAGGTGACGCCATAGTGGGGGACTCCGAATCGATTTTTATCACCTGGTATTTAATGTGCACCCAATGCACGGTACACAGGTGTTATTGCAGTTCACCACAGAAATGCGGCCACCACGGCCAGCAATTGACTTTAGCGTTCTCGGGCTTAGCAGCACAACACCAGAGCCACCACGGCGGCTACGTTGCTTTCTTGCGCGAGATCTCCAGCAAAGTGCGAATGAGACTTCAGCGCTATTTTTAAGAACTCTGTTCCACGTGAGCTTTCTGCCTCTGTAGCTTTTACTTCATCACCACAGCCAGATATATGCAAGTATAATCTTGGCCTCTAAACACACTGCTAGAAGGCTTCCCGCACCTTCTCACAGTGAATACCCAGCGGTGAAAAAAACACCCACCGAATGTGCCTCTGCCGGATGAGCACACGGGCATGGTGGATGCTTTTGGCGAGGCCGTGCTTGAAGACCTGCGTCTGCAGGCGGCGTTCCAGGAAGTCCTCAATGCGCAGACCCAACACGTAATCGAGCTTCATCTTGCTCTCCTCCAGCACACCCACACGCACTAGTCGACGAAGCAACGCATTGCCTGCACACAGGGAGAAAGCCGTTGCAGTCCCACACGATGTCTAAAGCACTGACGATGGTGGTAGCTAGTGCATTGGTTTGCGAAGTATCAGATGGAGAATACTAGTCAATACTTGCCGTCAATATCACATTTCACCTCGATGTTGTCATATCCAAGCAAGGATATGTGCCCGGCACTGCTGCACTAAACACTCGTACTTTGCTGTCTTTGTGGTGCAGTTAAATCAGTCAGACTGGCTAATTCAGCATCACACTGACTGAACAAGTAAACACCACTGAGTGCCACTTTGGTGGCTGTGTGTTACACCGCAACATGAAGCACAATGAAGGCTTGGGTTTGGCTCCCGCCTGCAGCAAGTTTTCTTTTATTCTTGCTCACAGCAAAATAGCATTATTCAAAAACAACTAGCAGGAGTTGGTGATAGGTCATTAATATTGCAAAACTCGGCATGTCAAGAAGCAATAGCGGCAGCAGCTGAGAACTGAGCAGTAGAAGTCCCTACAAAAATTACTGCTGTGTATGTCAGCAGCTGTCTTGTGCAGAGGCAAGGCATTCATACAATTATGCACCCAGCAAATTATTTCCAAGGAACAATGCACTTAGCACAGCCCTAAAGTATCTGGGCCAATGTAAGTAATCAAAACTGAATTTGCGGGCCACGTGTTAACACCCCTTTTCTGTGAAGCTCTTAGGTGCACATGTGAGCCACGATTTTTTGCTATTCACAATGCACAGACTATAGATGTGTGCAAGGTTATCCCTTATGGCTGCCGCAGAGATGAACAGGATTGCCGACTATAGGCTATGTCATAGCACACCAAGCGTATTCTCATCAGCTGCGAAAAAAATATAGCAATGGCGCTACCTTTTATGAAACAGCTGTCTTTAGCAGGCCTGATGAACTGCAGAAAAAACGCTTCTATTTAGACGTGTCTGTCGGAAATAGACTCATTTCATCCTTCACTGCTGGGATTGGTGCACTAAGGCAGGAAACACATTTTGTTGCTTTTTAAAGTTCTTTTTTCTTTTTCGTGGCACAGATATGAGATGTCAACACATCAGAAACGCACCCGGGCACACCGAGCCATGTGAATAATCCTGGAATCATTTCTCTCACTGGCCGCTTTGCAGTGCGACCGTCTGTGTGCATTGTGAATCAACGTTTACAGTCATTATAATCAGTGACCCTTATAAAAGAATGGCCTTTGCAGAAGACAACTTACTAAAAGACATTAAACAACCAATAATTACCATGCTGCCCAAACGAGTACCCTATTCCAATATGAGCAAAGCTCTGTGAATGCAAAATCTAACAATGGACCAACAGGTTGAACAACAGTTATATCGCCTCCGAACTTGCAGACTTAAAAGGACCCACTTAAACCCCTGTCACACGGGACAACCTAAGTGCACTTCGCGCCGAGTGTCATTCGCATGCTGTCACACGGGCACACGTAGTGACACTTCCTGGAAATAGCACTCACCAGCGAGTGCGAAATAAATAAACTAATATCAAAAGCCGAGTCGGTAGTCTTTTTGTAACTATTGCTTTCATTATTAGGAATACTAATACGTATTAAAACATACCTTACAACAAAAATTACTAGTTTACTATTCTCACTCAGGCTGTTCACGGCCACGGCCGCCGGGGGCATGCCAGAGCACATGCCGTGCAATGGCCGCGTCCACCTCATTCGGGATCTAATAAGTGCTGCCAAAAGACGCTCCAAACACCAGTCACTTATTTCCGTGTCATCTGCAACGATATTTACCATTTTGAATGCGCTCGCCTTGGATACGACGCCGTCTTGGCTCGTGATGATCGATGGCGCTAATGTGATTGCAATTATTCACTTCACTTGCAACTAAATTTCATTCTAAATGCTGTTCATATATATAATATGTTATTACTTAGCAAGTATTGCCTAAAATAACAAATAAATGTGCTGACTCACTCATCGCCATCATTTTCAAAGTGCACTTGTTCAAAGTGACACTAAATTTGCCAGTGTGACAGGGGTATAAGAGTCACTGCGAAAATTGTTGTGGCTCAAAAATGCCCTGCATCAGAGACTGCAGTCCCCCCAGATGTTCCAGCTTAGGCACAGCCATGTTTTCATACAAGAACTTAACGTGCACAATGCTTACATGGGTCAAAAATGCTGCTGCAGTATTCATTCTGCCAAGCCAGGGGATGCTACCTGCCGAAGCGCAACGCGAAACCCACCTTCGAAGAGCCGTTTGGGGTCCTTGTCGTCGAGCGTGAGCAGCTCTCGGGCCGCTTTACGGATCTTGGCGAGCGTGTACTTGACTCGCCACACCTCGCGCTTGTTCCGCAGCCCGTACTCGCCGATGAGCTTGAGCTCCTGGTCGAGACGCTCCTTCTCGAACGGACGTCGGGGCGTCACGTACGTTTTACTGTGCACCGTCGGGATGCGACCCATGGTTTAACCTGCGCACAGATGGACACGGCGTCAGCGAAGATCAAGCACGAATGCCTCACACGTGCTATAGATTATATAGGAGGCGATGCACGTGCACACGAAGCTCAGAGAAAACAGGGCGACATGGCACTGCGTCGGCATTACTGCGCGTACCATAGGTATAACGTGAAACGTGCACGAACTTTACGAGCTTTTCACGTGATGTCTATGCGCAAGAAGCTGTCGAACATGACCGAGACATCTCAAGTTGTAACATGGCGAACGCCAACATCTTACACACCAACACGCAGTAAACGTCCCTACTACGACCGATTATCCAACAGCCTGATATTGATCAGCGACATAAGCTAGTTTACTGAACACAAGCGCCGAATTTTGACAGCCGTTCATTCGGTTAGTCGCTGGTCCGCGAACCTGATGTTGCCCGCTAACATTCCCCACAAAACGGCTAATTTATTACGCATAGAAAACAAATTTGTTTGCACAGTCGTCCACACATTGTTAGGCAGCGTTTGATACTGATCGCTCGACAGATACGAGTGCACGACTCAATGCGGTCACACAAGCTGAACGTGTTTGCACGCTCCGGCCACGACGCTTTGCAAACGAATGCTTTCTATTCGCAAAAAAAAAGCCAAACTGTCTCAAATCATTACTTCTATCTGCGCGATTACATACTTTAGATAGCAAAGGCTAATGTACGGCAAACGACAATGTTCATGTGTATGGAGTTTCAGAGGAAATAGTTGCTACCTTTATGAAACAGCGTGTCAAAGAAACCGGGATCAGGCGAACAGTGAGGCTTAAGTAACCGCCGCAGTGTGCTCGCTACAACAGCGCAGAGAACTATTCTAGGCGTTATAAAAGTGACAGCTACTTGACTTTCATGCTTATGAATCGTCCAAGAATGAGTACGGCGTTTGGGAACGAGCTAAAAGGACCTAAAATCAGTACAAAACGCTTACCGATGTACCACCGCCACGTGTGGTAACGAATGGCGGATACGAAAAGGAGATGACCCGCGAACAGATTTTACCATCCGTAGTGACAATGCCGTAGAGTGCGCTAGTGACAGGTATGTAATTATGCAAACAACGACGCTAATGTGCATCGTCCCAAAACAATAACTATGTTGCTTTTAAAGATATTAAAGCGCTAATTAACATTAAAGTTGATTCTAACTTGAGCGATATAACAATGTATTTTATTTACGTTAAGTCAAGGCAATCCGTAGCCCGTCCTACTCTCGTTTAAAACATGGCAGCGCCCGAAGAAGCTGAAAACGTGTTTGACGTGATACTCGGGACATACGAAGAGTTTCTTCTCGGATACGCCCTTCAGAAAGGCAAAGATGGACAATTCAGACTGCAGCAGTTCTTCACAAACCACTCGCACCTCGGATCAGTGCGTTGCGTGGCTGCGGGCGGCAAGTTCGTCGCGTCCGGCAGCGTCGACGAGACGATCCGACTGTTCAACATGCGAAGCCGCAGCGAAATGGGCTCGCTCATGCAGCACGAAGGTACGATAAACAGCCTGCAGTTCTACAAGTCGAGCCACTTGTTCAGCGCCAGCGACGACAGGACCGTTTGCGTCTGGTGCACGGGAAGCTGGCAGTGCTTGAAGACGTTGCGCGGTCACAAGGCCGAGGTGCTCTCGCTTGCCGTCCACCCGAGTGGAAAGCTACTGCTCTCCGTCTCGAAGGACAAGACTCTGCGGACGTGGAACCTGGTGAAGGGGCGCAACGCGTACATCACCAACATCAAGGCCGTCGCCGAATTCGTCCAGTGGTCGCCGGACGGCGCCTACTTTGTCATTGGCGTTGGCAACAGACTCGACGTCTACAGCACGGAGAAAGCCGGCAAGGTGCACTCGATCGACTTCGGCAAGCGCGTTGGCGCCGCTGCGTTCGTCTCGGACGACGTCGTCATGCTTTCGGGCGAAGGCGGAAATGTGGAGGTGCACAACGTCAGGCGCAAGTGCGTCTACCAAATGTTCGCGGCGCACGCGAACCGAGTCAAGGCGATGCAGGTCGTCAAAGTGCCATTGGCGACGTTCTTGGTGACTGCTGGTAGCGACGGGTCGGTCAGGGTGTGGAACGTCGACCCGGACAACTTGGACGCGACTCCGAGCCTGCTGTGCGAGGTGCGCTGTGAATGCAGAATAACGTCTATGGCGGTACACTCCGTCCTCGACGAGGACAGCCGGCCGCGAAAGGCTAATGTCGAAAGTTTAATGTCCCAAAGAAACATTTTATAAAAATAGATGCTGTAGCACAGAGCCTCCCATGATTTTTCGACATGCACCAAGACCTTGGCACAAAAGTGCTTTTTTATCCTGTCCCTTTGGAGTACCGCAGAGAGGAATCAAATGAGCTACCCTGCACCCTGTAGCAGAACATTGTTGCAATGATCATGTATTTGCAAGTTGAACTTTCTTCTTGGGATGTTTCATTGGACAGTTTAATTTAAATGTTTGGTACTTTATTCCAGAAAACCCTGCAAGCAGTGTCTTGCAGGGATTTAATAACAGTGTTTGCAGCTAGCTGCAAGCATTAGTTTTGAATTAGATTTTCCACACTACTTACAGGCATAATTATGGTAGTTGTTTAAAATAAGAGCCCTTAAAAGGTTCATAATCATCAGCCTATTTTTATGTCTACTGCAGGATGAAGGCCTCTCCCAGCCATGAAATGTAAGCGTGGTATAGTGGCTAAACATTTGCTTTGCCCCAGTTGAGATAAAAAATTTGCATATAGGCTGCAAATTATTGGGTAGAAGTTATCTGCCCCTCGTGTTCACACAGCAACTGGTGCCTCTCTGCAAGAACTATGGCTCCCCTGCAGAAGAATTTGTTTTTATTTATTCAGCTGGGTTGTCACGTGGCACAATATTAAAATTAAATTACATGTGAACATGGAGGCCTGTTTCATGCAGATAATGCAATAGTGACATATGAAATGTAGTGGCTGTGAGCTATCATTCATAGTCTTCAGGTTTGTCAGTGCATAACTTCATATTCCTAAGTACACTTTTGCAGCCCATTTTTGTCCCAGGTTACGTCCAAAGTAGATGGCAGACATCCGTTGCAGAAGCAAAGCACTTTATTGCGTGAAATGCGAAAGCGCGGCCAGAAACTGAGCAGGGACATCACATTGACGTGGCAATTTCTGCTGCTTGCGATTAGTGTGTGCTTCGTGAGCGAGCAAAGCCAGCAAGTGAACCACTATGCTATACCAAAACTAGCAAAACATGACCGTAGAGGCTTGGGCTATTCGGTATATACTCAATAAGGAAAACAGCGCAAAAAAACACGACAAGAAGACGAGAAGGGCAACACACACCAGCGCTGACTGACGACTGAATTCCTTATTCAGAAAGCAACACATATATACAAGAGAAAAAAGAAAGAAAATAAGGGTATATCACTGCGCATGGGCAAAAAAATAGACACCGATTAGATTTGGATTTCCCGCGAATCATGACGGTTCCGGAGATATGTTAGTTCTGCCTCAGACAAGGCCACAGACGGAGTGCTGACGCAAGACGCACCATTCCTTGCAATGGCCGCCGCCTCAAAAGATTTCTCGGGCACATGCGTCAAGGTAGCGTTTGCGGATCGTTCACTGCGAAAAGTCAAGTCCCGGATTATGGCACGTGAAAGGCCAAGTTGCTGCTAGTACCGGAGCAAAGGCTGTAGGCATGCTCTCTTAAGCGATCGTTTAGGCAACGACCTAAACGCTATCGTCTCTGCAGGTGTCTATTCAGAAGGTTTTTTTGTTATGTGGACGATTTTCTAATTGTTCTTGAACAAGGCCATCACGATGCCCCTACTCAATTCCAGGAAGTTTACGCCGAGTTCTGTGAAGTCTCACCATCTTTACACTGACTAAGGAGTATCCTGAGAATGGCAGCCTTCGTTTCCTAGACCTCAAGCTAACATGCAAGCAGGTTCACGTTTGTTGGGAGTATGCTCCTCGCTCAAAGATGGGCCTTCTTCCGTTCAGCTCAGCCCACAGCAAGCTCATCAAGAGAGGTGTTGCCTCAGCCGCGCTGGGAAACGCTTTCCGGCGCTCCTGCTATCACCAGGTGCACACCAGCTTCTGTTCCCAAGTGGAGAGGCTGCTCAGTGCAGGATACCCACGTCCACTCCTCACCGGCGTCGCGGAAAAACTTCTTGAAAAGTTTGCAAAACTGTCGCCCGTGAAGCAGCCAGACGGTGGCAGAAGCAGGTATGCCATCATACCCTACATTCATGGCGTCTCCTACAGCATAAAGAGAATCGCGCAGCATGCAAGTGTTCGTGTAGTTTTGTCCGCGCCTAATAAGCTAGGTCGACTTTGCCATCGGGTCAACCAGGAGAAATCCAAACAACCAGCTTGTAAAAAGAACCATGCCACACCATTCGTCCAGTGCAAAGCAGGCGTGGTGTACGAGGTGCCTCTCCCCTGTGGACGCTCCTACATTGGACAGACTGGTCGTTGCTTAAACGACCGCTTAAGAGAGCATGCCTACAGCCTTCGCTCTGGTACTGGCAGCAACTTGGCCTTACACTCCAGTGTTTGTGATCTGTGCCGTAATCCGGGACTTGACTTTTCGCAGTGCACGATCCGCAAACGTACCATGACGCGTGTGCCCGAGAAATCTTTGAGGCGGCTGCCACTACAAGGAATGGTGCATCTCGCGTCAGCACTGCGTCAGCGGCCTTGTCTGAGGCAGAACTAACATATCTCCGGAACCGTCATAATTCGCGGGAAATCCAAATCTAATCGGTGTCTATTTTTTTTGCCCATGTGCAGTGATATAACCTTCTTTTCTTTTTTTTCTTTTGGTATATATGTGTTCCTTTCTGAATAAAGAATTCAGTCGTCAGTCAGTGCTGGTGTGTGTCTCCCTTCTTGTCTTGTTGTCGCGTTTATTTCCGCTGTTTTCCCTATCGAGCAAAACATGAGCATGCAGACGGGGCGGGATCATGCAGAAATGAAACCTTTTGACCACCGGCATCGTTGTCAAGGGTAAAGTCAATGAGTTATTCTTTTGAAGAATCGAATAGAAGTGGACAAGTAGCACTTTCTTCTGTCTTATACTGCAATGCAATGATCTTTTTATAATCAGAGGCCGCATACTACTGACACAATAACAGTCGTGGTAATCAGAGGCTGAGTACTCCTCCCTTATCCTGACTCAGTAGAAGCTCGTTCATACGTATTGGTGATAATTGCAAGAAAAAACTAACCGGGGAAACATACGATTCAAAATCACAAAAAAAAATGTGGCAGACTCAATTGTAGTTGGCATCTACACAATGCAAAACTTTGCATGAATCCTTGCAGCACGAGACGCCGAGCTGGTGGAGCAGCTCGTGACGCGCGTTGCCATTTCTGCGGCTTTCACAAGTTTGTGTTTGCGATCCTCAAATTCGGTCCAAGTCAGCAACTTCCTTGAGAGGGGCATTTTTGCGGGAAGTTTTTGGCATCGCCACTCGGTGAGAATCTTTACGGCACATGACACCGTTAAGTGTTTTAAGATGACGACGGGAAAACAAAACAAAAGGTTGTCGCAGTTTCCCCTGAAAGGCGAAGCCTCAATTGCGATAGCAAATTTGTAGAGAGCTATACGGAGTAATGATAGTAGCTTTATCAGCTGTATAAACTTGGACATGCAGCAGCACCGGCAACACGCACAACTGTTGTCGGCGTTTTGCCCGCGTTCGCACAAAATGCGTGCGGCGTTGGTGACTGTTGCCGGAGCCTCTGATATAAATAGGCACTTGGTGCTGCAGCTAAACGTCGCTTCTCTTCCCTCCCCCCCACGGCCTTTCGTGCGTCCGAAGAAGGCGCGTTTGCTCTACATATATGGTGATTGTAAAGGAGGAAAGAGACGCCTACTTCTGCAGCCCTTAACGCACGGCGCAGAACGCGCGTTTTTTCTCCGCCGTGGGCTCACTCACCGTGAAAGCGCGCGTCCCTCGCGCCCTTTCACTCGCACATACAGCGTTCGGCGGCGCGCGGCGACGATTTCATCTCCATTGACGTCATACGGAACCTCACGGCGACGGCAGAAATCTGCTTTGGAGTGTCCATATAATTGCTATCGCAATAAAATTTAGCTATGCCACACACACTGTGAAACGATAAGTGCAGATGCTTATCGCAATAAGGTTGGTGGTGATAGCTGTGAGTGCAACGACCCAGGAGGAGATTGCTGGTACTGGAAGAGAAAACTGAGTGTGTGCTAACATTTTCACGTGACATGGGCGGGCGAGTACTGCAGGGAAGCTGCAGTCGTGGGCACCTACTGCTCTCAGTCGCAGGTGCCTGGCACCTTTCCTTGTTCACATGGGATCTAGCAGCCAGAAAACGCACGATAGCCATTTGGTAATGTACTGACTGTTGGTGCCGAAAGATCATGTTTTCCGGGAACATATTAGCCAGTAAAGAACCGTAACTGTATTGGGTCATTTTTTTTGTGTCCTCGATTGCGAACACTGGCGCCGGGTAAATTGTACAAAACGGGATCTATCAACAAGATTCTACTGTATTATAATGCGTTACGTCATCACGCTAGTAAGAATAGCCCACTAGAGTCTCAAATCGTGTCCGAAATTTACCTCAATTTCTCGCTTACTAATATTGATCCCTTAGATCAAGGGTAGGCAAACTGCGACTCACAAGCCGCATGTGGCTCCTCGTGGGTCCAAGTGCAACTCGCGACTCTCTGGCATCTGTACTCCCCCCTCCTTCCCCCATATTTGTACCTCTAAGGACCAGCTTCCTATGTGTTCTAGAAGAGACATGCACACAAGCAGCCAAAACTTCAAGGTGCTTGCTTCACGAATGGGAAAGCACAATGCAAAGGCACAATGAGCAATTGCTTCACGAGTGGCACGCACTGCAACCACCAGCTTTTTTGGACGAAGTAACAAAATTTTGCCATGGTCCCCTTTTTTACTGTGGCTCTTAACTAAAAAGAATTTTTTGAAGCAAAGGTGTCAAATGGCTCATTCAGCGCAAAAGCCGGCGGCGTCTGTAGCAGCGAAATGGCACCTAACTTCCCATTAGTTGATGCGTGTGCGCTCGTGATGCTGGTTCGCGCTTGCTGGCTTGGGCCTCGACAGAGCAGAGCAGGCAAAAAGGAACACCTGCTGGCGCGGTACTGCGTGAGTGCAGAGGCCACATCACCGTCGTTCTCGCTTTCGGAAGCCTGAGTTATCCGCGCATTCCTTGTCCGCGCAAGCTCTCGACTGCATTCTAACTGTGCCAAGTGCCTCAACGCGCACGCTTGCCCACGAGGAGTTCATAACTCGAAGGACCGCTCGGCGGCATTCAATTGGACATTAATGCTTTCACATTCACAACTCAAAAGTGCTTAGGTGTCCTCGGATATGCCTGTCTGGCCAAACCTGCCTTAGATGTTTTCTAGCATTAATCGATCACTTTAGGTTGCCTTCATATTAGCGTATTATATTAATATAAGTATGTGTGTCAATATGTAATTTTAGTGTCCCTTCACATACAGTCGAACCCGGGTATATTGAACTCGCCAAAAAACGTTTATTAGTTCGATATATGGCATAATTCAATATAGGCCCGCTATATTATTTGATGACGCGAAGGCACATACCAATAAGAAAAGTACCTTATTAATATGGTGGCTTACTTGCATGCCCTACTTTGGAACAAAATAGTCCTGGATTTTCTTCTGTTTCAACGACTTCGCTGCCTGCGACAGCACGCACGCCTCCACATTGTCCAACGAGTCGGAGCAGCTGAGGCCGCAACCTTCTATATTCACGCAATAGCGCCGGACCAACGCAAGTGCACTAATCACTCCGGAGAAAATCGTCAATTTCCTTATTGCTGTCGCTTTGGCGTGTGGTCGGCACGACGTCTGCAACATAGTCCTCATGCACAGCCGGGTCTAAACCACTTTTTCTAGGGTGGCGCTGGCAGTTTTCCCCGCCACCGCGAGGGAAAGCCAACTTGCTGGGGCACTTTTGAGGCACATGGAGTTTAATATATCAGTTGTCGTTGCTATTTTCGTTCGATGTAACAGTAACTTTTGCTATATATTCTCATTGTAAATTCACCGTGTTTAGAAATTGTTCGATATACGGGATAATTTGATATAAACGGGTTCGATATAGTCGGGCTCGACTGTAGTAAATTCTGGAGCTGAATATCAAAGTCTATTCAAATCGTATAGGTGGTGTCCAAAGCTCAACGTCTATGATGCGTTTCTGGCTCCCGAAATTGCGTCCGGCACCGTCAACCTGCAGAAGCATAGCCTTTAGGACCCGCATTTTAAATCCAGCAAGTCACCCTATGAGGCGTCAATTTTGCCCCACCTATTAGAAATTTAGGAAATTTTGAATATTCACACAGCCCTTCTGAAAAAGAATGACGTCATGTTCAAGGGATCTTATTTTTATTAGTAACCATGCAAGTAAGCAAATGTCTTGCACAGAGCACAAGAACATGACAAATATTTCAGTTTAATTGCCCAGCTCTATCATGAGAGCAACGTTGAACTACAGGCCAAGCAGTTTACTAGAAGCTGCAAGTTGCAAAGAGATCAAGTTACACCAGCATTCTACACTTTGAAGAGCAGTACACCTCCATGTTGTGGGCACAAAATAGTGTAACCAGCAAAAGGAGTGCAGGAGCTCCCCTTCTTTTGATTTTTAGTAAAGTCATTTGATGGCGACCTCTTGTCGAGGTCCAGCCCATGGTGCCAGCCCATCTCGCGTCAATATGTCCAAATGAAAAGGGCTTCAGTGACAACGCAGACAATTTCACGAGCCTCACTAATTGTTCACAGAACGCCCACATCAACACAATATGGAGCGAGCGTAGCACTTGGCCCTAAATGTTGCATTGAACAAGTCACGTCTGCTTTGTTGCGAGGGCCATTGCTACAGCTTTTAGCTCGGTGGCTGACTTCCTAAGGTTTTCCGGCTCGTACTGCTCCCACGGATGTCGGGGTTGGTCCACTCGCACCTCCTTGAGCCACTGTTCGTACATCAGGCAGAATTGCCGGAAGCCACTCTCCATAGCTGGATTCAAGTAGTTCACTTCCTTTCCCCTCTCCTGGAGGGAAAGAGCAAAAAAGGAGTTAATAGTGCTTTAGTAAACGCCATTAGCAGTGGTAATCAAGTGTTCCATGAAACATCTTGTAAGGTAAAAGAAGAGTGTCAAAAAAACAAGAATTTACATTCCAGGATGTTACATCAATTTTCATTTCTTGACACTGGTCAATTGGTCGGTGACCTGCTTTGCTAATGAGTCAGCGCGGGCGACCAGATAACGTCACAAAAATAGTATGTGGCAATCGAGGCGCATGCAGTGGCTGCGCCATGTGACATGTCATGCAAATCGCAGCGAAAAAACAAAAGCAGACGCCCGAGCACGCAATTTTCGGCAGCGCTCGTGTCTTCAGCTCAAAGCAGACGACAAGCAGACGACACGGGCGTTCGCTTCAGCGAGCTAGCCGTAATGTTGTATTTGTGCACCCTTAAGTCAAACAGCAACTGTTCTTGTCAGTGTCTGTTCGAGGGCCGTAATACTAACAACGCTGCTACGCGCAGCGTGCCCTTATTCAGACTTGCTAGCCTAACATGGGACGCAGGCAGATGCGTGAGTGCCCTCAGTAGAACTTGTCAGGCGTCCGGCTGAACAGGAGCAACACACGCGACCGGTTGCCTTGGCAACCAAAACTGCGATAATTTTTTCCCGGCTGCCAGGTGCTGACAGCATGATAGTTGCTCCGTGGGCTTGTGACCTTTTCTGGTCGCCGCAACTAACGGAGTTTCCACTCCTAAAGGTTTCTTGCTCCGTGCCAATAAGGTAGTAGTTTTTATGGGATACTTGATGTACTTTATTGTGTTCTTTCTACAGTGTTTTAAATGTTCTTAGTATATTCATTCCTCTGGTCTGCCACATGTGATGACTGTTTGGTTTATTTATATTATGCCTGCTCCATTTTCTAGTGCTATATTGGCATCTGGAAGAAATCTAAAGAATAAACTGAACAAATTGTAGTGAGAAATACGGGCGCCAGCAGAAGACGAAGAATAAGACGTTTGTTGTTGGTGCTCGCTCCAATTGGCTGTTGCCTGTTTCTGCGCATTCATATAAACGCCAAGCGCATATCCATTAAATGCGTACTATCAAGATAAACAAGTAACCTTTTCGCAACATAGCAGCATCGACTGACCTTCCTGAGCAGTGCCGTCCTGGTCCTGTCGGTGGCCTTGCTGATAGCCCGGAGTGCAGCTGCATTGACCAGGATGTTCTCACGCTTTGCGTAGCCCATCAGGTCCAGCAGAAACCAGAAGTTCCCCTTGAAGCAGGCATTGCACACCAGCGTGCCCCAGGTCTCCTCATTCACTGTCAGGCCAGCTTCCTGTGTGGCCAAGAGGCATGTCACAAGAAAAATAAATAAAAAATGGCACGGGTGCATTAGGAATGGTAAAGACGTAAATGAAAGGCAGATGTACAACACACACAGGCGCTTTCTTGTGTCCTTTTTTTTTTTTTTTGTCGATTACCCTTCACAGTGATTTATCATTTCTAGTGTTAGCCAACCAGCCCAAGCTTCCATCCTGGTCAAGTCTGGATTAGGTCCTTCTTCCTTTCTTTGTTTTGTGTTCAATTAGCACCCTATTTTGCAGCCTGTGCTGTTAGCTTGAATTGCTAAAATAAACAGCATCACCCATTTTTCTGCATTGAGGAACACATTGTCTCCATCCAGCTCATCAACAGGCACAAGCATCAGAAACAAGCTTAATAAGTAAACAGATGTGTGAACACATACTTCTATATACCAAATTAATGATTATGTTGTGTAACCCAGGTACAAGGCTATTTACTAGATGTATTTACACTGCTAGGCCAAATGCGACCAAGATGGCGATGGCTAGTAAAGGGCACCACTTTGTCTTTCTCATCATCTTCACTGCAGCCATGCTGAGGAAGCCTTTATCTGTGGTTGATCTATATCAATATAACAGACTCTGCATCTGCGGCCCCTGGAAACCCAACACATTTGGACCCAGGAATATATATTGAAAGTTTTGCTTTTATCATATCACCCATTTTTCTGCATTGAGGAACACATTGTCTCCATCCAGCTCATCAACAGGCACAAGCATCAGAAACGAGCTTAATAAGTAAACAGATGTGTGAACACATACTTCTATATACCAAATTAATGATGATGTTGTGTAACCCAGGTACAAGGCTATTTACTAGATGTATTTACACTGCTAGGCCAAATGCGACCAAGATGGCGACGGCTAGTAAAGGGCACCACTTTGTCTTTCTCATCATCTTCACTGCAGCCATGCTGAGGAAGCCTTTATCTGTGGTTGATCTATATCAATATAACAGACTCTGCATCTGCGGCCCCTGGAAACCCAACACATTTGGACCCAGGAATATATATTGAAAGTTTTGCTTTTATCATATCACCCATTTTTCTGCATTGAGGAACACATTGTCTCCATCCAGCTCATCAACAGGCACAAGCATCAGAAACAAGCTTAATAAGTAAACAGATGTGTGAACACATACTTCTATATACCAAATTAATGATGATGTTGTGTAACCCAGGTACAAGGCTATTTACTAGATGTATTTACACTGCTAGGCCAAATGCGACCAAGATGGCGATGGCTAGTAAAGGGCACCACTTTGTCTTTCTCATCATCTTCACTGCAGCCATGCTGAGGAAGCCTTTATCTGTGGTTGATCTATATCAATATAACAGACTCTGCATCTGCGGCCCCTGGAAACCCAACACATTTGGACCCAGGAATATATATTGAAAGTTTTGCTTTTATCATATGTGTGACACCTGTACTTCTTTTCTTCTAGGCTATAGACCCTTTTCGTGGTGCAGTTTGCTCTAAATAAAAAAGATGGCACCCCCTACACGTTGCCTCAAGCAACAGTGCATGAACGCAAAACCATTACCGCTTCAACACTGCTACTGTGCGAACAGCTGTCGGAAATGCAACTGGGTGATTGTTCAAGCACTGCGTTCAATTCATGCTGCGAAATGTGGAATGGTGCAGGGAAAAAGTGTGCAGTAGTTGACTGCAAAAGTAATGACTGGCATATAAGGAATGGAATGAATCTGTTTGGACAAGTGCACGGACCCTTGCTGCACATGGACTGCTTGTGTTGCCAGCTCTTCTCGACGGCTTTCCTCGACAATAAAAAAGTTCACTCATACGCTAGCATTGTATTGCTAATCTTCAAAGAAAGGACTTCAACCCTGGAAAGTCAACAAGAGTGAGTACCACTCATTACATAGCGACAAAGACAGTAGCGCCACTTCCTGGCATAAGTTTCTCACATGTTATCTACACACATCCACCCCAACTCAAATTTACACCCGCTCTATCGCCCATGTGCATCAAGAATAAGTGAATGAGCGCACTCTTGAATCATTGCGTTGACGCATGGGTGACGGTCTACACTGACAACACATGCATGTTGGAAGCTGAACGTTTCGTTATGATCCACAGAGTAAGCGAGTGACTAGCAATAATACACCTTCGCTACAATCTGTTACAGAGGACAGAGCATTTACGTTCCAATCCCCCCCTTGTGAGCAGCAAAAACAAATATAACGCAACTGAGCACACCCATGAGTGATTAGCCAGGATATTGACTGCACCGAGGAATGTTATTGAGTCATAAACATGACAAGCTGTGCTTCAAAGTGATTGGCAAATAAAGAATGAAGAGCAAAAGGCACTGATCCTGATTTAATTCAGAAGTGGAATGTTCTGACCAGCTTGGAATACATTTCTAGCCCCACTTCCAGTATAATCATTGTATACATTCCTCGTACCATTTGGACAAGGTGTAATTAACTCCAAAAGTGCTTACAAGTCCTTTAAGTCTTTCAGGCATGGTGGTCACCCCAGGTAACAACCTTATCCTCATTTTTAGGGGCGAAGCTCCTTATGGCGGCACCCGTTCCGTCCCCGTCGTAGTAGTAGTAGTAGTGTGTAACCAGTCTGAGAAAAATGAGAAAAAAATTCCGAAGTTGTGTCCGTAGCGCGGAATCGAACCAGGGACCCCTCGCTTCCGAGCGCGCGGCGTTAGCCCACTACGCCACGAAGCGGACATGGACAAACGCACCACGATGGCTATAAATACCCAACATTAACGAAAGGCCGCGTTTCTAGCGCGTTTCTAACGCGTTTGTGCTAGCGCGTTACGGCCCGTGTAAGAAGTTAGTGTAAGACGCTGTGGCCTCTCCACCTTACCTTCAACGCGTTTCGAACGCGCTGCCCAAAGCGGTGGCAAGTCAAGTTCAAGTCGAGGAGCGTTTATGAATACGGGGGGTATACTCTCTCAGCAGTCATGTGATGGCGTCGGCAAACGCGGTGCACGTTCCGGCATGTGTAAATGGCTGCGTAAGACGCTGTGGCCGCTCCCCCTTACTAGAGAGTACTGCACGTTTCTAACGCGTTTGTGCTAGCGTCCCCTTAAGCGGGAGATCCGATGATTCCCTCCGGAGCTTCGCCTACTCATCATCATTCACCTCGTGGATCTGCTGTCATTTTTTTCCTCTTGAAGCGCGCAGGTCCCGCATATCAATGTTCAAACAGCGCGCCAGTGGAATCTTTTGAGATTATAACCGAGATGGCGCCGCTTTCCTTAGTGTTGGATGTCACACGTTATCTTCATTTTCTTCCGGCTGGTCTTGACTCGAGCACGCGATTCGGCAGTGGCGCACCGACGGGGGGGGGGGGGGGGGGGAGTTTCGGGGGTTGTAACTCCCCCCTGAGGCCGACTGCATTGTGGTCACCTCAGGTGACGACCTCATTTCTTCAGAACCAATGTGGCCATCTTTTCCCGCGTTATAAAAGTTATTTTTGGACGAAGGCTAAGCTATATTTTAAATAAAATATTGTTTCCCTCCAATAATAAAGTTCTGTGCATGAAAGAGTTAAAGCTCTGGCCAAAGCTTTGTGTTGTGCACTCAGTAAACGCGTCTACAATATCTGCTGAAACAGAGGTTTGCTGAGCTGCACTGATGTCCTGCACATGCATTGTAAACACAGAGGATGCGTCACCATGTGGTCAAACAGGGTAGCGTCCATGGGATTGCCATGAAAAGAATCTATATTACTTGCAGTGCATACAACATTTTCATGTGGAGTATCAAAACTCAAATAATCGAGGCTGCATTGTGCTTTGGCAACAAGTGAAAGAAATCTGCCAAATTCAGCCTAAAGTCTTTCTGTGCCTAGGAGTCTGGAGTCTCCCAACTAAACAACTCCAACAAAAGTGACATGGCTGCCAGCACACAACCTGCTGTACAAAACATAAAGGAAAATAAGCAGTTCGAGAACTGGGTTCAGGCTAAGTACTCCTTGTTGGCCGTTGCTACAAAGAAAAAGTTTTGAAACTATTCACTGCTCGTTTTCCTCCCTTTATCCTTCCTTCAAATCAGGCCTCACACATCGCTTAGCTGCATTGCCTTCACTTCTTTTCGCTTGTTTCCTTCTTTGCACTTGTTTAAAAAAGAATATCCAGAGAAGTCACTTATTAATCCTATGCTTCAAGAGAACTGTTCGTCCTGTTAAATTGCTGTCGATATTGCTCACATTTGTTTTATCTAATTATATTGGTCTGTGACCCTTAAACAATATTGCTGGGCCCCAGAAGATGTTCGTGTGTATGTTTTATACATGGCAAATTGAAATAAACGTAAACTTGAAACTTAAAACTTCTCCTTGATGTCTTGTCCTGTGCCTTGCTTCTTTGATGCAAAAGCGTTTTTACACCTAGGTCTCCAGATACTTCCCATCAAACGTTTGTAGATAATATAGCTGACATCACCAGTGATATACACATGAATCACTTCACCCTCAGTGCACTACAAGTTACTCAAAGGTGTCTAAAATAAAGGCTCATCAGCCAGATTCCACGCTCGCATACTTTGATTCAGAATCAAAAGCATCAAACTTCTCTGTTCATCTTTCTGTACTGTCTTTGCACTGAAACAAGAGAAGCAAAACGAAAAAGTTGCGTAGGAGTCTTTGAAAGATGATAGTCAAAGAGACAGCTTCCCGTTAGACTTGCTGAGGTACACTATTGGGGACACTTATTGGTCAACTCATACTGTTAATGTGAGTGCAGTGACATTGCATTGCCTCCAGGATCAGCCCGCGTTTCGAACAACGTAAAAAGTTTCACTAGAACACATATTGTGAACTGGTACCGGGAAACCTTCCTCCATGAGCTGCATTATGTTTTCATGTGTATTAAAGGCTAACTGCAACAAAATATTTGACCGCGTAAAAAGGCCAGTTTCAGAGAATTTAGACATACAGTAGCCACTTTGGAAAATTTTACGCTTGAAATGCGAGTAGGTGAATCACAAAACACACGCAAAAAAAAAAAAAAAAAGATGCTTTTTATGCTAAAACTGAAAAAAAAAACACACAAAAAAAAAACGCCACCATCACCACTCGCTGGAAGTGACGTATGACTTAGACTGTAGAAAACCAGCGCCCATGTCGTCTGCTTCCCTTGCTTGTACCATGCCCCTGTATCAGCGAACAGATCCCGCATGTCTGCTGGCCACAGAGCTAGTATACTATGTTAGCTGCTTCGTGTGCTGTGCTCATGCCATTGTGTGCCCATGATGTTCTTATAATGCGAAGCATTCTTCTCCGAGTCAAAATGGTTTTCTCTATCTGGCTGTCTATGTTCAACAAACGGAGCCTCGACACATTCCGTCTCCACTTGGAGATGAAAAGTGCATTGGGGTGACCAAGCTGAACATGCAGATATAGTCCAGCGTGACGCAGATGCAATCCACGTGTGGCGCAGTGATGCTACATTGGCGAACACTGGACGCTCCACAGTCTAGCGTGGCTGGCACAGGAATAGAACATGCCCTATCTCACACCAGAGCAGCTGAACCAGAGTTCGTGGTGCGCCAGCTTGGCTGACCGGCAGCACGCTGGCCTACAGTTCAGGTTCATTGAAGTGAGCACGTTGAGTTTGCGCCTTTGACAAACAACAAAACGCTTGCTTGCCGCGTACTTGTGCACTTTCGCTGCGGCAACAACTGATCACTGCTCTACTGTGGGCCACATTTAACGCACTAAACTATACAAAGGGCAAAATTTTAAGCATCTTAGCGTCACAGGCACGACGTATCCAACTTCGCTGGCCACTGCCTGGCACACTGGAAACGCCAGACGAAGTGGAATCTCGATGATACGATCACGGCTAATACGAATTTCCGGATAATACGAATTTTACCGGCCGAGCCCCATTACTTTGCAACGTACTAGAAACGGTTGTTACGAATCGATTTTCGACCCGCGTCGGTTGATACGAATAAACACTGCCACACCGACGGCCGCGATAGGAACAGCGCGCAGTCACGCGTTTTCTCCCTTTCTCTTTGGTACGGAGGCGCGGACGCGGCGCCGGACAGCGCGGAGCCCGCGACTGAGCACAAAGAGTTTGAAGCGGTGGCGCTTTTGTTGCTTTTCCTTTTGTGCTTTTCCCCACGCAGGCGTGGGGAAGCACGGCCGCCGCAGTGAGCGAAGGTTCGTGCGGTCTATCGCTTCAAAGGAAACTGAGCGGCATAAGCACAGCGCATAAAAAGGTCAGAGCCGTGTGGAGAACGCTTTCAAGATACGGTGTGCGCGACACCGACAGCCGGCACAGGCGCAAAGTACAAGAACGCATTTGTTGGCATAGTAGAATCCCCCCCCCCCCTCTCTTCCTCCCGCGCTGCCTTCCCCCTTTGCTCCTTTCGCGTGGGAGATTGCGTCACTAGTTACCCTTGCGCCCAGTTGCAAGATACGCATTTGGTGCCACAGTACAGCGTCGCCCCCCTTCCCTCCCACACCCCCACGGCCTTTCGTGCGACGGAAGTCGCGTTTGCTCTCGGCTGTGCGGTCGCTCTCCGTGAAGGTGCGAGTTCCTTGCACGCTTTCACTCGCACATACGGCGCGTGGCGACGATTTTATCGCCCT
Organism: Dermacentor silvarum; assembly: GCF_013339745.2. Taxonomy (NCBI): domain Eukaryota; kingdom Metazoa; phylum Arthropoda; class Arachnida; order Ixodida; family Ixodidae; genus Dermacentor; species Dermacentor silvarum. Next base: position 18,797,446 of record NC_051158.1, read on the forward strand.
TGGACTCATGCTCCACGTCTCCGCATCGCCCTCGTTGAGAAGCGTGCTCGCTACCGCCCTCGTCGGCGAGATTTTCCCGCGGAAGCCGGATTATAACTGGTCTTTCGTCTCACGCGGGTGCACTCTAAGTGGTATGCATACACATGGAGTTCTATTGGAGGGTTAATGAGAATTAAGCAGCTGAAGCTCAGCGCAAAGTGCACTTAAAGCCACGACTGGACTCCGGCCTTCACTCTATATAGTAGCACCGCACTCCAGCATCTACACCATAGCCGCTGCATCGCATTAATTCTCTTTCGTGACAAATGCTGCATGTGGTTGGCGAACAAATTCAGCAGTGATGAGGTGAACTCATGAAACAACAAGGATATCTGAATAAAAGTGTTCATTGTTGGCCGCTAATAGTTGTGTTATTCTGCATAACAGTCTGAACGCAGTTTGAGGCTTCAGTGAGTAGCCATAAGCCTGCCTCGTGTAAGGCCTGTATGCTGTAAAGTATCAGAAGAAAATTTAGGCAGAAACTATCTCAGAATGATTGTCGACATTAATGCAGTTAGCATTTAAGCAATGTGGCGACACACCGTAATGCCACCACTGAAATAAGGCATGTTCTGTACATATCCATTGACTCAAGTTGGTGTCCAAGGTTCATATCTAATGAAAATGATTAGATACCTGTGCAGATAGATGCTGGAAAGGGCATGGAGTATCACCCAGAATTCTATTTGCATTAGAGAAGTGTGGGCCTCACACAACTAAATACGGTATAGCTGCGAAATGTGCAGTCAGAACTTGCCTGCATTGTCTCGAGGAACTCGCTTCCCTCCTTCTTGGTGTAACGCGTAATCTACACTACTCGATAAATAAAGAAAAAAATGTCACAGTTTCGCCCTAAGGGTGAAGCAATGAATGCGATAGCAACACAGCAATGTCATACGAAGTAAGGTGAGCGGCTTTGGTAGCAATATGAATTGTAGTAATCATGAGCTGATTAAGTAAGCAGGTGTGCTGCGGCGTAAGTAGACCGACATGAAGAGAGACTCGATGACCACGAGAAGGCGCGTGTGAAACGGTGGTGTTGATGAGAAGCGCTTCTCGTGGGCAGCGCGTGCGAAGGGACACACCTGTAGCGCTGCACTGCCGATCCGGGCAGCATTACATGTGTAGCGTGCGTTGGAAAATGTGGCCCGACTATTACTAACTGAATGAACAAGCGTGGTGTGAGCGCGCACAAACAAACATGAATAGATCACACTGAATGACTGCAGACAACGACTGTCAAAATGCTGGCAGCAAGCGCATACGCTGCAGCGGGCGAAGGTACGTGCGGTCTATCGCATCAACAGAAACTGAGCGGCGAATGCACAGTGCATAAAGGTCAGAGCCGTGTGGAGATAAGAGACAGTGTGGGCGAGCGACCAGCGCGGTTGTTGGCAGAGTAGAGGTGCCCCCCCCCGCTCCCTCCGGCGCTGGCTTCCCTCTTCCTTGCGTGCGTGTGGGAGAGATAAGAGACGGTGCGGGCGAGCGACGAGCGCGGTTGTTGGCAGAGTAGAAGTGCCCCCCCCCCCCCCCCCCCCCCGCTCCCTCCGGCGCTGGCTTCCCGCTTCCTTGCTTGTGCGTGGCAGATTGAGTGCGTTCGCTCTCCGTGATAGCGCGCGTCCCCACACGCTTCCGCTCGGGCATACGGCGCGCGGCGAAGATTTTATATCTATACGGAACCTCACGGCGACGGCAGAAAACCGGTTGAAGTGTCCATATAATTGCTATCGCAATAATAAGGCATGTTGTGTACATATCCATTGACTCAAGTTGGTGTCCAAGGTTCATATCTAATGAAAATGATAAGATACTGGCGCAGATAGATGCTGGAAAGTGCGTGAAGTATCCCCCAGAATTCTATCTGCATTGCAGAAGTGTGGGCAACTAAATACGGTATAGCTAGGAAATGTACAGTCAGAACTTGCCTGCATTGTCTCGAGGAACTCGCTTCCCTCCTTCTTGGTGTGCACAGTCAGTGCGAGGACGCCGAAAGTGACCACATCAGGGTAGAGACTGCGAGCTGTTATCTGGACAACACATCCTACAAAGAACAAAGAGGGTCACGTTAAAGTCACTCGGACGCTTCACACGCAATTTTCTCTCCAAATAAATCTTTTCCTGGCACGAAACAACCGTTTCGAGGTTTCTGGTATGATATTTTCACAGTCCATGTTGAAATAATATTTGCCTTTAGTGTCCCTTTAGCTACACGACGTTCTTTAATGCATGTCTACTAGACGGAAGCGTTTTTGCATTGACACACTGCCATAGTCTCATTTATTTGTGTTTACAAATGCAGACTGTCCAATTCAAAGACCGAATTTAATAGGATTTGTTAATACAGTAAACTTCTGTTTACTCTACACTGGTTAGGTTTTGTTGGTTATAATTCAATCCCCGCCAGTGTCCACACGTTTCGATGGGCCCAAACCTTCCTTATTTAAATCATAAAATTTGCATTTGCCTGATATATAATTCGAACTTGACCAGTCAGCATACATGCGCCTGACCCCTGCTGATTGTGATAGCGATTCCTTTAGTGGCAGCGCCTGTCTTGGCAGAGCTTATGGGACAATGAACACATATCTCACCGAAAACACTTATTTCCAACCCACCCTAGGAAGATTTTCAAGACATAACTGTAGCTCACAATGTTAGATCGTGGTATTTGCCCGATTCTAATGCTCGCCTCATGATATGAAAAAAAAAAAAAAAGAAAAAAAAAAAAACATTGGGTCAAAAATTGCCTACACTAAACCAGTACTGCGCGAAACCATTAACTTAATCTAAGCACCTCACCGGAAAAACCACTGGGGTTGCCTTTTCATACATGCACAGTTTTCTATGTTGTTTTTTTTTTGTTTTTTTTTTAAATGATTTAATAAACGTATTTCTCTCTCCCTTACAAAGTTTTCAGCTTTGCCACATAACATGAATGTATTGCGGTGAATCTGACTTTAAAACTAGTTTGGACACTTAGAAGGTGAGTGCGCTAATTCGGGGGCGTGTTAGAATTCGACAAACACTGGCACGGGAATCAGCGGTGCGTTTGGGCCTTTTTTTCTGCATCTCATTTAATTTGGCTCGCTGATAATTTTATCGATTTTTTCAGTCCTGTCAGAGTCGAATTAATGGAACTCGACAGTAATATGCTTCAAATATTTGGAGCGTATGGCTGTGACTGATATGGGTGACAGGAAAAGTTAGCTTAAGGAGTTCGGTGAGCACCTACAGCACTTGAATCATGAGAGGTGCTAGTACGTGACAGAGCTTTGGGGCAATATTAAGTAACAATTCTTTTTGTGTTTCCTCATTAGCTCCAACACTGCTCAGACAGCCTCGGAGCCAGTCAGGAAATGCTAAAAGAAAAAAAAATTATAAAAAGAATTCTTACATAATACGATGATCAATTATTTCGCATGCAGTGCTATTGAAACACACGACCACTTCAGAAGTTCCCCCCACAACGTAAAACGGAGCGTAAAAACGCTAAAAAGTCAAGGCAATCCGTAGCCCGTCCTACTCTCGTTTAAAACATGGCAGCGCCCGAAGAAGCTGAAAACGTGTTTGACGTGATACTCGGGACATACGAAGAGTTTCTTCTCGGATACGCCCTTCAGAAAGGCAAAGATGGACAATTCAGACTGCAGCAGTTCTTCACAAACCACTCGCACCTCGGATCAGTGCGTTGCGTGGCTGCGGGCGGCAAGTTCGTCGCGTCCGGCAGCGTCGACGAGACGATCCGACTGTTCAACATGCGAAGCCGCAGCGAAATGGGCTCGCTCATGCAGCACGAAGGTACGATAAACAGCCTGCAGTTCTACAAGTCGAGCCACTTGTTCAGCGCCAGCGACGACAGGACCGTTTGCGTCTGGTGCACGGGAAGCTGGCAGTGCTTGAAGACGTTGCGCGGTCACAAGGCCGAGGTGCTCTCGCTTGCCGTCCACCCGAGTGGAAAGCTACTGCTCTCCGTCTCGAAGGACAAGACTCTGCGGACGTGGAACCTGGTGAAGGGGCGCAACGCGTACATCACCAACATCAAGGCCGTCGCCGAATTCGTCCAGTGGTCGCCGGACGGCGCCTACTTCGTCATTGGCGTTGGCAACAGACTCGACGTCTACAGCACGGAGAAAGCCGGCAAGGTGCACTCGATCGACTTCGGCAAGCGCGTTGGCGCCGCTGCGTTCGTCTCGGACGACGTCGTCATGCTTTCGGGCGAAGGCGGAAATGTGGAGGTGCACAACGTCAGGCGCAAGTGCGTCTACCAAATGTTCGCGGCGCACGCGAACCGAGTCAAGGCGATGCAGGTCGTCAAAGTGCCATCGGCGACGTTCTTGGTGACTGCTGGCAGCGACGGGTCGGTCAGGGTGTGGAACGTCTATCCGGACAAATTGGACGCGAATCCGAGCCTGCTGTGCGAGGTGCGGTGCGGGTGCAGGATCACGTGTATGGCGGTACACTCCGTCCACGACGAGGACAGTCGGCCGCGAAAGGCGAAGCGAAGGAAGAAAACAAAGAATGAAGTTGACGTCGCGGGTGACAACGAACGAGCAGGTGAAGATGCTAGTTGCAACGCCGAACAGGTAGAAAACAGCGAGGACTTTGAAAGTACCAAGCGCTTCGATGAAAGCAGTAATGAGCCGCCGCCAGCTCGGCAGGCTAAAAATATTTCTTTCTCTGAAAAAATAGAAATAGAACAACATGAAAGTGGACCAGAGGATGACAACGTTAACTCGAACGCTAGCGGCAACTTTGGGAATGAAGGCGACGATAATGCTCGAGCAGCCGAGCAAACAACTCATCTTCACGGTCACACAAAGCAGCGGGCACGAAAACGCAAAAGGAAGGCTGCAAAGCAGGACCCCGTGCCTGCTGCCAAGCAGATGAAAGTGTCTCCCAACATTGATTCCTCTCAAAAGGAGCAGGTTGTTGACACATCGTATTCCAAGAATGCACACAAGAGAAAAAAGAAAGGCAGGAAATGTAATAAACAAGAATAAACTGTTGCTGTAGGTCTCTTCCATTTCATATGCATTTTATGCTTGTGTGTGTCAGCATAAGTGGGACTGAGGAATAGCTACTTGATAATGTTGTAAATTGATGACATAAAAAAGAATGATGTAGTTTAATGTCCCAAAAAAACAAACAGGTTATAAAAATAGATGCTGTAGCATAGAGCCTCCCATGATTTTTCGACATGCACCAAGACCTTGGCACAAAAGTGCTTTTTTATCCTGTCCCTTTGGAGTACCGCAGAGAGGAATCAAATGAGCTACCCTGCACCCTGTAGCAGAACATTGTTGCAATGATCATGTATTTGCAAGTTGAACTTTCTTCTTGGGATGTTTCATTGGACAGTTTAATTTAAATGTTTGGTACTTTATTCCAGAAAACCCTGCAAGCAGTGTCTTGCAGGGATTTAATAACAATGCTTGCAGCTAGCTGCAAGCATTAGTTTTGAATTAGATTTTCCACACTACTTACAGGCATATTTATGGTAGTTGTTTAAAATAAGAGCCCTTAAAAGGTCCATAATCATCAGCCTATTTTTATGTGCACTGCTGGATGAAGGCCTCTCCCAGCAATCAAATGTGAATGTGGTATAGTGGCTAAACATTTGCTTTGCCTCAATTGAGATACCAAATTCGCATATAGGCTGCCTAAAAGCGGGACGTTTTTATTGGACTGGAAATTACTGGGCAGAAGTTATCTGCCCCTTGCATTCGCACAGGAACTGGTGCCTCTGTGCAAGAACTACGGCTCCTCTGCAGCAGAATTGTTATTTAACGCAACAGTGTTAAGGACCCTGTGTTGCAGAAAACTCAGTGTCGGCTTTGGCACCCGCGGCCGAGAAAATCATCCCCAACCACGCAGGCCCTCCAAATATATTTAGGTATGCCACACCATTCTATCATTAATGTTGCTCATACCTTGTCTTGCATTCTTGGCAAAGCTATTTCTCGGAATTTTGAGAATGACAATCCACAAACAAATGTCATGAAACAATACGCCCATAGCGCACGCCTTTTATGTTAAATCTTCTCAGACTGAAATATTAAAAGTACGAAACAAAAACCTGAAAATTGTGCAATTTTTTTTGGCGCGGCTGTGCAATATCTCCGGGATCGCCCCACGCAAGAGGCCACGTTTCTACCAGAAAGCTCGCCTTCGTGCATAGCGTTAGTCACCAGTGTTTCCCGGTAACCATTACGGTTGCTTCAGCTGCAGTTGTCGGGAACCGTGAGGAGTCGGGGATCTTTGAATGCTATCGCGTTCCACTCTTAAAAGCGAAGCTTAAGCGTCCTCCAAATTTTATGTAGCGCGTATTGAACAACAGAAAGCTGTATCGGGAGTTTTTCATGTTGCTCTACAATTTTTTCATTGACGCTTTTCATCTAATTATAGTATTTGAGAAGTTGATTAATTAAGACTAATTATGTAATTAGGTGGAATGCAAAAAAATTATCTGAGTATCTCCAAGCGACGGCACACAAGATTACCTTGGTTCTGTCCAGCTACGCATGGCATTTGCAGATTTTAACTGTGATGGTGTTTAAGGGACACTACAGGCAAATATTTTATTTATTCAGCTGGGTTGCCACGTGGTACAATATAAAATTAAATTACATGTGAACATGGAGGCCTGTTTCATGCAGATAATGCAACAGTCACATATGAAATGTAGTGGCTGTGAGCCATTCATAGTCTTCAGGTTGGTCAGTGCATAACTTCATATTCCTAAGTACACTTTTGCAGCCCATTTTTGTCCCAGCTTACGTACAAAGTAGATGGCAGACATCTGCTGCAGAAGCAAAGCACTCTATTGCATGAAATGCGAAAGCGCAGCCAGAAACTGGGCAAGGACGTCGCATGGAAGTGGCATTTTCTACTGCTTGCGATTAGTGTGTGCTTGGTGAGTCAGCAAAACCAGTGAACCACTATGCGATACAAAAACTAGCAAAACATAAGCATGCGGACGGGGCGGGATTATATAAAAATGATACCTTTTGACTACCGGCATCATTGTCAAGGGTAAAGTCAATGAGTTATTCTTTCGAAGAATCGAATAGAAGTGGACAAGCAGCACTTTCTTCCGTTTTATACTGCAATGCAATGATTTTTTATAATCGGAGGCCGAGTACTAGTGACACAGTAGCAGTTGTGGTAATCAGAGGCTGAGTACTCCCCCCTTATCCTGACTCAGTAGAACCCCGTTCATACATATTGCGAACAATTGTAAGAAAAACTTACTAACCGGGGAAACGTACGATTCAAAATCACAAAAAAATGTGGCAGACTCAATTGTAGTTGGCATCTACATAATGCGAAACTTTGCACGAATCCTTACAGCACGCGACGCCGAGCTGGTGGAGCAGCTCATGACGCGCGTTGTCATTTGTGCGGCTTTGACAAGCTTGTGTTTGCGATCCTTGAATTCGGTCCAAGTCAGCAGCTTCCTTGAGGGGGGCATTTTTGCAGGAAGTTTTTGACAAGCACAATCGGCGAGAATCATTACGGCACATGATGCTGTAACCGCCGTATTCAGAAATGCAACTTAGCTTGAAGCCCGTGCTTGACTTGATTTAAACGACGCCTGGCGCGAACATGCCCAAGACACTCATTGCGTTTGCTTCGGTACGTTCACAATAGGCGTCACTTAAACCAAGTCAAGCACGGACTTGAAGCGAAGTTGCATTTCTGAATACGGGGGTAAGTGTTTTAAAACGATGACGACAAACCCAAAAAAAAAAAAATGGGGCAGTTTCGCACTAGTGGCGCGAAGACTGGGCAAACAGCGAAGCTGGCGGCCCCACCTAGCTTATTCTTGGTTTGGCTATGTTTCTGCATGGTTATGGTTCGAGACTCGGCCAAGCTATGCATGGTTATGGTAGATCATGTTCATGTTCATTTGCCGCTGGAAATTATCCAGGACTCGCAGACGTGGATCGTTTTGTCAACGCTTCTGGATGCATTCACACCTTTGCTTGCAAATGCGAGCTCGCAACTCCGGATGTTCTGCAACTCGCTGTTGTTTAGCCGCCGCTTCTGTGGCGCGATACTCTGGATCAGCCCGAAGTCATCTCACTCGCTCTCGAGTATTGCCACGTCGTCTTTCGTGCCGCACTTCCTCTTCCTCCAGTGACGATCTTCTTTGGTCGCCCCGTTCTCTCCAATGCAATGCTCACACGGTGGCGACGCGGGAGCCATGTATATTGTCACTGTACCCACTGCTGCTGGTGGCAATATATACCCCGCAGTCACTGACGTCACAGCTTAGCTCCGTCTCTGCGACCAATCTGCACGCCGTAGTGACATCATGGCTAGGCAGGTGAAGTGATGCGGCACACGCGATGACGTCATAGCTCGGCTCCGCAGCTGGTGTGAGGCGTTGCTAAGCGACGCAATCGCTTGGCGAAGTTTTTCGGCGTACAATCTATGGACTAACCTCCGGCTTACACAGCTTCGCTGTTAAAATTTATCTATGCCACATGCGCTGTGAAACGATAGGTGAAGATGTTTATCGCAATAAGGTTGGCGGCGATGGCTGTGAGTGCGATGACCCAGGAGGAGATTGCTGGTACAGGAAGAGAAAACTGATTGATTGCTAACATTTTCACATGACATGGGCGGGCAAGTACTGCAGGGAAGCTGCAATCGTGGGCACCTACTGCTCTCGCAGGTGCCTGGCACCTTTCGTTGTTCACTTGGGATCTAGCAGCCAGAAAACGCATCATACGATAGCCATTTAGTAATGTACTGAACGTAGGTGCCGAAAGATCATGTTTTCCGGGAAATATTATCCAGTAAAGAAGAACCGTAACTGTATTGGGTAATTTTTTTGTGTCCTCGATTGCGAACGTTGGCGCAGGGTAAATTGTACAAAATGGGATCTATTAATGAGATTCTACTGTATTATAATGTGTTACGTCATCATGCTAGTAACAATGGCCCAGTAGAGTCTCAAATAGTGTCCGACATTTACCTCAATTTCTCGCTTACTGTTATTAATAATATTAATACCTTAGATTAAGGGTAGCCAAACTGCGGCTCACAGGCCGCGCATGTGGCTCCTCGCGGGTCCAAGTGCAACTTGCAACTCTCTGGCATCTGTACTCCCCCCTCCCTCCCGCATATTTGTGCCTCTAAGGATCAGCTTCCTATGTGTTCTAGAAGAGACATGCACACAAGCAGCCAAACCTTCAAGGTGCTTGCTTCACGAATGGGCAAGCGCAATGCAGAGGCACAATGAGCAATTGCTGCACGAGTGTCATGCACTGCGACCACCAGCTTTTTTTGGACGAAGTAACGAAATTTTGCCCCGGTCCCCTTTTTTACTGTGGCTCAGGACTAAAAAGAATTTTTTCAGGCAAAGGTGTCAAATGGCTCAATCAGTGTGAAAGCCAGCGGCGTCTGTAGCAGCGAAACGGCACCTAACTTCCCATTAGCTGAGACGTGCTGGCTCGGGCTTCGAAGGGGCAGAACAGGCTAAAGGGAACACCTGCTGGCGCAGTATTGCGCGAGTGGAGAGGGCATCGCCATGGTGCCACATCACCGTCGTTCTCGCTCTTGGAAGCCTGAGTTATTGCATACGTTCCTTGCTCGCGCAACCTCTCGGCTACGTTGACTTTAGGTTGACTTCATATTAGCGTATTACATTCATATAAGTATGCATGTCAATAATATTTGATTTGAGTGTCCCTTCAAATAGTAAATTCTTAAGTTGAATAGCAAGGACTATTTGATTCGTATAGGTAGTGTACAAAGCCCAACTAGAGTCTAAGACGCGTTTCTGGCTCCCAAAATTGCGTCCAGCGCCTTCAACCTGCAAAAGCATAGCCTTTAAGACCCGCATTCTAAATCCAGCAAGCCACCCTATGAGGCGTCAATTTGGACCCCACTTATTAGAAATTTAGGAAACTTTGAATATTCACACACCCCTTCTGAAAAAGAATGACGTCATGTTCCAGGGATATTATTTTTATTAGTAACCATGCAAGTAAGCAAATGTCTTGCACAGAGCACAAGAACATGACAAATATTTCAGTTTAATTGCCCAGCTCTATCATGAGAGCAACGTTGAACTACAGGCCAAGCAGTTTACTAGAAGCTGCAAGTTGCAAAGAGATCAAGTTACACCAGCATTCTACACTTTGAAGAGCAGTACACCTCCACGTTGTGGGCACAAAATAGTGTAACCAGCAAAAGGAGTGCAGGAGCTCCCCTTCTTTTGATTTTTAGTAAAGTCATTTGATGGCGACCTCTTGTCGAGGACATATGTCCAAATGAAAAGGGCTTCAGTGACAATGCAGACAATTTCACGAGCCTCACTAATTGTTCGCAGAACGCCCACATCAACACAATATGGAGCGAGCGTAGCACTTGGCCCTAAATGTTGCATTGAACATGTCACGTCTGCTTTGTTGCAAGGGCCATTGCTGCAGCTTTTAACTCGGTGGCCGACTTCCTAAGGTTTTCCGGCTCGTACTGCTCCCACGGATGTCGGGGTTGGTCCACTCGCACCTCCTTGAGCCACTGTTCGTACGTCAGGCAGAATTGCCGGAAGCCACTCTCCATAGCTGGATTCAAGAAGTTCACTTCCTTTCCCCTCTCCTGGAGGGAAAGAGCAAAGAAGGAGTTAATAGTGCTTTAGTAAACACCATTAGCAGTGGTAATCAAGAGTTCCACGAAACATCTTGTAAGGTAAAAGAACAGTGTCAAAAAAACAAAAATTTACATTCCAGGATGTTACATCAATTTTTATTTTTTGACACTGGTCAATTGGTCGGTGACCTGCTTTGCTAATGAGTCAGCGCGGGCGGCCAGGTAAAATCACAAAAATAGTATGTGCCGATGGAGGCGCATGCAGTGGCGGCGCCATGTGGCATGTCATGCAAGTCGTTGCGAAAAAAGAAAAGCAGACGCCTGGGCATGCACTTTTCGGCAGCGCTCGTGTCTTCAGCTCAAAGCAGACGACAAGCAGACGACACGGGCGTTCGCTTCAGCGAGCTAGCCGTAATGTTGTATTTGTGCACCCTTAAGTCAAACAGCAACTGTTCTTGTCAGTGTCTGTTCGAGGGCCATAATACTAACAACGCTGCTACGCGCAGTGTGCCCTTATTCAGAATTTGCTAGCCTAACATGGGATGCAGGTATATGCATGAGTGCACTCAGTAGAACTTGTCAGGCGTCCGGCTGAACGGGAGCAACACACGCGACCGGTTGCCTTGGCAACCAAAACTGCGATAATTTCTTTCCTGGCTGCCAGGTGCTGACAGCGTGATAGTTGCTCCGTGGGCTTGTGACCTTTTCTGGTCGCCGCTACTAGCGGAGTTTCCACTCCTAAAGGTTTCTTGCTCCATGCCAATGAGGTAGTAGTTTTTATGGGATACTTGATGCACTTTATTGTGTTCTTTCTACGGTGTTTTAACTGTTCTTAGTATATTCATTCCTCTGGTCTGCCACATGTGATGACCGTTTGGTTTATTTATATTATGCCTGCTCTATTTTCTAGTGCTATATTGGCATCTGGAAGATATCTAAAGTAGAAGTTGGTGGCCGGGCTGGATGGGACTGGCGTCGGTTGGGCATGAGATCGTGTAAGGGCCTCAGCATAAGTTAGCGGCGCCGTTACTTGCGGCGGCGCCGTAACGTGCGGCGGCGAAGCGGGGGACGGGAGGGCCTCAGCAACTTGCGTCTGGATAACCCGACGAAGCGACTGGTCCAGTGGGGGGAGAGGCTCAGTGACCGATGCCACAAGAGAGAGCTGACGTGCAACTTCCTCACGTACGTATTGCTGAATTTGAGGCAGCAACGAGGTGTAATCAAAACCAGCGCTGTTGGGAGCCAAAGCTGAAAGGTCAGCCGTTTGCATTCCAGGGCGACGTGTGGAGATGCGCTGTTTACGCAGCTCGTCAAAACTTTGGCAAAGTTCAATGACTTCAGTAACGCTCTGTGGGTTTTTTGCCACGAGCATATGAAAAGCGTCATCGTCGATGCCTTTCATGATGTGTTTGATTCGGTCAGGTTCCGACATGGACGCATTCACTCGCCTACAGAGGCCGATGACATCCTCAATGTAGCTTGTGAAGGTCTCACCAATTTGTTGAGATCGTCCGCGGAGGCTGTGTTCAGCGCGAAGCTTGCGCACCGCTGGCCGACCGAAAAACGAAACGAGGGTCTCTTTGAAAGCTGACCAGGTGGTAAAATCAGCCTCGTGGTTCTTGAACCACAGATGGGCCACGCCGGTAAGATAAAAGATGGCATGAGTCAACTTGTCGCGGTCAGCCCACTTGTTGTGTGCACTAACACGTTCATACTCGGCCAGCCAGTCTTCGACGTCGTGATCGTCAGTGCCACTGAAGACTGGAGGATCACGCAGATGAAGCACCCCAGAGCACACGACAGGTGTGGGAGCGGGAGAAGCTCGCGAGGGTCCGGCATCCTCAGTCATTGTGAAGGCAGATGGTAGCGTACGGCTGCGGAGTTCCAGGACGCTGAAGGGGACGACCCAGCACCTCCACCAAATGCAACAAGAGTATTTTGCAGGTAGAGTTGATAAAGCGGTTTAACAAGCCGGATCTTTGAAAACCGACCTAGCGCGAACCACACGATCGTCAACGTCTTCTTCCACACACTGGCTGGCACAGAGCTGGTGCCGATGTGCTCCGGTACAAAAGAAATAACTAAACAATTGTAGTGAGAAATACGGGCGCCAGCAGAAGACGAAGAATAAGACGTTTGTTGTTAGTGCTCGCTCCGTTTGGCTGTTGCCTGTTTCTGCGCATTCATATAAACGCCAAGCGCATCTCCATTAAATGCGTACTATCAAAATAAACAAGTAACCTTTTCGCAACATAGCAGCATGTCATATGTAAGAGGCCGCCTGCGGCGCGAAAAAGAAGAGCACGTGAAGCACAGTGTTCGGAACGGCACGAGCTCTCGAGGCGCGTGAGCCGAGCCGTAATCGAGGGATGAACGGCGCTGTCTGAGGATTATCGACGTGGCTCCGGGCCAGGAAGGTCGCATCGCCAGCTCCGCACTGGCGACGGGAGACTTGGGGGTCTGGCTGAGTCTGTGACGTTGGCCGTCCAAGGTGTGGCCGTCGACCTCGGCAAGTTCGAGCGAGGCTCCTGGACTGGCTGCAGCCTCTCACGGCAGGGCCGGGCACCCCAGAGAGGATCCCCCTTCTGCAGCAGACCGGCACGTTCGATTCTCCGCGGGACGCCATGTCAGCACTCATGAAGTTGCAACGCATCCCGCTGCTAGGCCTATCCAGGTGGGCCTAAGCAACGCCGAACGCCGTCACTGGAGACTTACTGACGAGCTCATCTCCGACGAAGTACCGGCGAGCTCCCTACCGATAAAGAGACGACGACGGCAAGGCAAAGGCGACTATAGCATCAACGAGAACACCTACTGCTGGAGAAAAAGGGCCGACGAGCTTCGGACTCGGACAAACGTGCAACGACGAACGCAGCAAGGTGACTCTTATTCGTAGCGTCTCAGAGATAAGACAGGGTTGCCTGACTTTGAAGAGTTAGCCGCCACGGACGCGCGTAGGCGCCAAGTAGAACTTGTTGTGTACAGCAGGCTTTAGTTCGTATCTTTATTAGTATTTCTTCCCGTAGTGTGCTTGGGTGTGCTTGATTTTTAGTTTTGGTTTTGAGTGTGCGTGTTATTAAAAAAATCTGTTTGCTGTGTCGCCATCCGTCTTCCTTCTCCATCTCTTCTAACACCCGCACGCCCCCGAGATCGGTGACAAACACATCACACAGCATCGACTGACCTTCCTGAGCAGTGCCCTCCTGGTCCTGTCGGTGGCCTTGCTGATAGCCCGGAGTGCAGCTGCATTCACCAGGATGTTCTCACGCTTTGCGTAGCCCATCAGGTCCAGCAGAAACCAGAAGTTGCCCTTGAAGCAGGCATTGCACACCAGCGTGCCCCAGGTCTCCTCATTCACTGTCAGGCCAGCTTCCTGTGTGGCCAAGAGGCATGTCACAAGAAAAATAAATAAAAAATGGCACGGGTGCATTAGGAATGGTAAAGACGTAAATGAAAGGCAGATGTACAACACACACAGGCGCTTTCTTGTGTCCTTTTTTTTTTTTTGTCGATTGCCCTTCGCAGTGATTTATCATTTCTAGTGTTAGCCAACCAGCCCAAGCTTCCATCCTGGTCAAGTCTGGATTAGGTCCTTCTTCCTTTCTTTGTTTTGTGTTCAATTAGCACCCTATTTTGCAGCCTGTGCTGTTAGCTTGAATTGCTAAAATAAACAGCATCACCCATTTTTCTGCATTGAGGAACACATTGTCTCCATCCAGCTCATCAACAGGCACAAGCATCAGAAACAAGCTTAATAAGTAAACAGATGTGTGAACACATACTTCTATATACCAAATTAATGATGATGTTGTGTAACCCAGGTACAAGGCTATTTACTAGATGTATTTACACTGCTAGGCCAAATGCGACCAAGATGGCGACGGCTAGTAAAGGGAACCACTTTGTCTTTCTCATCATCTTCACTGCAGCCATGCTGAGGAAGCCTTTATCTGTGGTTGATCTATATCAATATAACAGACTCTGCATCTGCGGCCCCTGGAAACCCAACACATTTGGACCCAGGAATATATATTGAAAGTTTTGCTTTTATCATATCACCCATTTTTCTGCATTGAGGAACACATTGTCTCCATCCAGCTCATCAACAGGCACAAGCATCAGAAACAAGCTTAATAAGTAAACAGATGTGTGAACACATACTTCTATATACCAAATTAATGATGATGTTGTGTAACCCAGGTACAAGGCTATTTACTAGATGTATTTACACTGCTAGGCCAAATGCGACCAAGATGGCGACGGCTAGTAAAGGGAACCACTTTGTCTTTCTCATCATCTTCACTGCAGCCATGCTGAGGAAGCCTTTATCTGTGGTTGATCTATATCAATATAACAGACTCTGCATCTGCGGCCCCTGGAAACCCAACACATTTGGACCCAGGAATATATATTGAAAGTTTTGCTTTTATCATATCACCCATTTTTCTGCATTGAGGAACACATTGTCTCCATCCAGCTCATCAACAGGCACAAGCATCAGAAACAAGCTTAATAAGTAAACAGATGTGTGAACACATACTTCTATATACCAAATTAATGATGATGTTGTGTAACCCAGGTACAAGGCTATTTACTAGATGTATTTACACTGCTAGGCCAAATGCGACCAAGATGGCGATGGCTAGTAAAGGGAACCACTTTGTCTTTCTCATCATCTTCACTGCAGCCATGCTGAGGAAGCCTTTATCTGTGGCTGATCTATATCAATATAACAGACTCTGCCTCTGCGGCCCCTGGAAACCCAACACATTTGGACCCAGGAATATATATTGAAAGTTTTGCTTTTATCATATCACCCATTTTTCTGCATTGAGGAACACATTGTCTCCATCCAGCTCATCAACAGGCACAAGCATCAGAAACAAGCTTAATAAGTAAACAGATGTGTGAACACATACTTCTATATACCAAATTAATGATGATGTTGTGTAACCCAGGTACAAGGCTATTTACTAGATGTATTTACACTGCTAGGCCAAATGCGACCAAGATGGCGATGGCTAGTAAAGGGCACCACTTTGTCTTTCTCATCATCTTCACTGCAGCCATGCTGAGGAAGCCTTTATCTGTGGTTGATCTATATCAATATAACAGACTCTGCATCTGCGGCCCCTGGAAACCCAACACATTTGGACCCAGGAATATATATTGAAAGTTTTGCTTTTATCATATCACCCATTTTTCTGCATTGAGGAACACATTGTCTCCATCCAGCTCATCAACAGGCACAAGCATCAGAAACAAGCTTAATAAGTAAACAGATGTGTGAACACATACTTCTATATACCAAATTAATGATGATGTTGTGTAACCCAGGTACAAGGCTATTTACTAGATGTATTTACACTGCTAGGCCAAATGCGACCAAGATGGCGACGGCTAGTAAAGGGAACCACTTTGTCTTTCTCATCATCTTCACTGCAGCCATGCTGAGGAAGCCTTTATCTGTGGTTGATCTATATCAATATAACAGACTCTGCATCTGCGGCCCCTGGAAACCCAACACATTTGGACCCAGGAATATATATTGAAAGTTTTGCTTTTATCATATGTGTGACACCTGTACTTCTTTTCTTCTAGGCTATAGACCCTTTTCGTGGTGCAGTTTGCTCTAAATAAAAAAGATGGCGCCCCCTACATGTTGCCTCAAGCAACAGTGCATGAACGCAAAACCATTAACGCTTCAACACTGCTACTGTGCGAACAGCTGTCGGAAATGCAACTGGGTGATTGTTCAAGCACTGCGTTCAATTCATGCTGCGAAATGTGGAATGGTGCAGGGAAAAAGTGTGCAGTAGTTGACTGCAAAAGTAATGACTGGCATATAAGGAATGGAATGAATCTGTTTGGACAAGTGCACGGACCCTTGCTGCACATGGACTGCTTGTGTTGCCAGCTCTTCTCGACGGCTTTCCTCGACAATAAAAAAGTTCACTCATACGCTAGCATTGTATTGCTAATCTTCAAAGAAAGGACTTCAACCCTGGAAAGTCAACAAGAGTGAGTACCACTCATTACACAGCGACAAAGACAGTAGCGCCACTTCCTGGCATAAGTTTCTCACATGTTATCTACACACATCCACCCCAACTCAAATTTACACCCGCTCTATCGCCCATGTGCATCAAGAATAAGTGAATGAGCGCACTCTTGAATCATTGCGTTGACGCATGGGTGACGGTCTACACTGACAACACATGCATGTTGGAAGCTGAACGTTTCGTTATGATCCACAGAGTAAGCGAGTGACTAGCAATAATACACCTTCGCTACAATCTGTTACAGAGGACAGAGCATTTACGTTCCAATCCCCCCCTTGTGAGCAGCAAAAACAAATATAACGCAACTGAGCACACCCATGAGTGATTAGCCAGGATATTGACTGCACCGAGGAATGTTATTGAGTCATAAACATGACAAGCTGTGCTTCAAAGTGATTGGCAAATAAAGAATGAAGAGCAAAAGGCACTGATCCTGATTTAATTCAGAAGTGGAATGTTCTGACCAGCTTGGAATACATTTCTAGCCCCACTTCCAGTATAATCATTGTATACATTCCTCGTACCATTTGGACAAGGTGTAATTAACTCCAAAAGTGCTTACAAGTCCTTCAAAACTCTGGCCAAAGCTTTGTGTTGTCCACTCAGTAAACGCGTCTACAATATCTGCCGAAACAGAGGTTTGCTGAGCTGCACTGATGTCCTGCACATGCATTGTTAACACAGAGGATGCGTCACCATGTGATCAAACAGGGTGGCGTCCATGGGATTGCCATGAAAAGAATCTATATTACTTGCAGTGCATACAACATTTTCATGTGGAGTATCAAAACTCAAATAATCGAGGCTGCATTGTGCTTTGGTAACAAGTGAAAGAAATCTGCCAAATTCAGCCTAAAGTCTTTCTGTGCCTAGGAGTCTGGAGTCTCCCAACTAAACAACTCCAACAAAAGTGACATGGCTGCCAGCACACAACCTGCTGTACAAAACATAAAGGAAAATAAGCAGTTCGAGAACTGGGTTCAGGCTAAGTACTCCTTGTTGGCCGTTGCTACAAAGAAAAAGTTTTCAAACTATTCACTGCTCGTTTTCCTCCCTTTATCCTTCCTTCAAATCAGGCCTCACACATCGCTTAGCTGCATTGCCTTCACTTCTTTTCGCTTGTTTCCTTCTTTGCACTTGTTTAAAAAAGAATATCCAGAGAAGTCACTTATTAATCCTATGCTTCAAGAGAACTGTTCGTCCTGTTAAATTGCTGTCGATATTGCTCACATTTGTTTTATCTAGTTATATTGGTCTGTGACCCTTAAACAATATTGCTGGGCCCCAGAAGATGTTCGTGTGTATGTTTTATACATGGCAAATTGAAATAAACGTAAACTTGAAACTTAAAACTTCTCCTTGATGTCTTGTCCTGTGCCTTGCTTCTTTGATGCAAAAGCGTTTTTACACCTAGGTCTCCAGATACTTCCCATCAAACGTTTGTAGATAATATAGCTGACATCACCAGTGATATACACATGAATCACTTCACCCTCAGTGCACTACAAGTTACTCAAAGGTGTCTAAAATAAAGGCTCATCAGCCAGATTCCACGCTCGCATACTTTGATTCAGAATCAAAAGCATCAAACTTCTCTGTTCATCTTTCTGTACTGTCTTTGCACTGAAACAAGAGAAGCAAAACGAAAAAGTTGCGTAGGAGTCTTTGAAAGATGATAGTCAAAGAGACAGCTTCCCGTTAGACTTGCTGAGGTACACTATTGGGGACACTTATTGGTCAACTCATACTGTTAATGTGAGTGCAGTGACATTGCATTGCCTCCAGGATCAGCCCGCGTTTCGAACAACGTAAAAAGTTTCACTAGAACACATATTGTGAACTGGTACCGGGAAACCTTCCTCCATGAGCTGCATTATGTTTTCATGTGTATTAAAGGCTAACTGCAACAAAATATTTGACCGCGTAAAAAGGCCAGTTTCAGAGAATTTAGACATACAGTAGCCACTTTGGAAAATTTTACGCTTGAAATGCGAGTAGGTGAATCACAAAACACACGCAAAAAAAAAAAAAAAAGATGCTTTTTATGCTAAAACTGAAAAAAAAAAACGCACAAAAAAAAAACGCCACCATCACCACTCGCTGGAAGTGACGTATGACTTAGACTGTAGAAAACCAGCGCCCATGTCGTCTGCTTCCCTTGCTTGTACCATGCCCCTGTATCAGCGAACAGATCCCGCATGTCTGCTGGCCACAGAGCTAGTATACTATGTTAGCTGCTTCGTGTGCTGTGCTCATGCCATTGTGTGCCCATGATGTTCTTATAATGCGAAGCATTCTTCTCCGAGTCAAAATGGTTTTCTCTATCTGGCTGTCTATGTTCAACAAACGGAGCCTCGACACATTCCGTCTCCACTTGGAGATGAAAAGTGCATTGGGGTGACCAAGCTGAACATGCAGATATAGTCCAGCGTGACGCAGATGCAATCCACGTGTGGCGCAGTGATGCTACATTGGCGAACACTGGACGCTCCACAGTCTAGCGTGGCTGGCACAGGAATAGAACATGCCCTATCTCACACCAGAGCAGCTGAACCAGAGTTCGTGGTGCGCCAGCTTGGCTGACCGGCAGCACGCTGGCCTACAGTTCAGGTTCATTGAAGTGAGCACGTTGAGTTTGCGCCTTTGACAAACAACAAAACGCTTGCTTGCCGCGTACTTGTGCACTTTCGCTGCGGCAACAACTGATCACTGCTCTACTGTGGGCCACATTTAACGCACTAAACTATACAAAGGGCAAAATTTTAAGCATCTTAGCGTCACAGGCACGACGTATCCAACTTCGCTGGCCACTGCCTGGCACACTGGAAACACCTGACTATATCCACGCTTTTAACCTTAACTACCTTAGAACGAGTCGACCGAGCAGGCAACTACCGCCACCCGTAGCAAAGAATGAGAAGCAGCTGAAGCTCGGCGCAAAGTGCACTTAAAGCCACGACTGGACTCCGGCCTTCACTCTAGCAGCACCGCACTCCAGCATCTACACCATAGCCGCTGCATCGCATTCTCTTTCGTGACAGATGCTGCATGTGTTTGGCAAACAAATTCAGCACTGATGAGGCGAACTCATCAAACAACAAGGATGACCGAATAAAAGTGTTCATAGCTGGCTGCTAGTACTTGTGTTATTCTGCATAACAGTGTGAACACAGTTTGAGGCTTCAGTGAGTAGCCATAAGCCTGCCTCGTGTAAGTCCTGCATGCTGTAAAGTATCAGAAAAAAATTTAGGCAGAAGCCATCTCAGAATGAATGTCGACGTTAATGCAATCAGCATTTAAGCAATGTAGCGACACACCTTAATGCCACCACTGAAATAAGGCATGTTCTGTACATATCCATTGACTCAAGTTGGTGTCCAAGGTTCATATCTAATGAAAATGATTAGATACCTGTGCAGATAGATGCTGGAAAGGGCATGGAGTATCACCCAGAATTCTATTTGCATTAGAGAAGTGTGGGCCTCACACAACTAAATACGGTATAGCTGCGAAATGTGCAGTCAGAACTTGCCTGCATTGTCTCGAGGAACTCGCTTCCCTCCTTCTTGGTGTGCACAGTCAGTGCGAGGACGCCGAAAGTGACCACATCAGGGTAGAGACTGCGAGCTGTTATCATGGACAACACATCCTACAAAGAACAAAGAGGGTCACGTTAAGGTGCCTCATCATTCCACACACACACCCCGCAAAATCTTGTGCAAAAGAAAGTTGGCATTCACCTGAAAGCAGCATTTAGTGTTGGCTAAATACAACCTGCAGTTGACACGAGCCGGTATCGATGCCTATGATAGTATTAAAAGATAAGCTACTCTGAGTGTTAATGCTATTAAATTGTGCTTTCATCACATGACTTCCTGCACTCTGATGTTTCTTTCTCTTTGCTTTTTATAGTGTCCCCTTTGAAATAGTGAGCACATGTTCCTTGGACAGCAGCATACCTCTCCAATGTGTCCAAATGATACACCTTGACCATTCTTTCTTCCTCGTTTTTTTCAAGGCATGCATGCACTACACACGTGAACTGTACGTCAGCAATAAACACTGCTGGAAGTCAGTGCGGTGCCTGTGCTTTTATTTCCCCAGTCTGCACTGTGTTCCTGTCCCTTTGTTAAAAGGAAACCTATATTGCACCCACTGCGATGGCTCAATGGCTATGGCGTGCTGCT